>NW_016107578.1:2867836-2869777 GCF_001604975.1 Cebus imitator | reverse complement strand
GGGGGCTCTGGGGCTCGGGTTCCCTGGGGTTTGGGGGCTCTGGCGCTCGGGTTCCCAGAGGTTCGGGGGCTCTGGGGCTCTGGCACTCGAGTTCCCGGGGGTTCGGGGGCTCTGGGGCATGGGTTCCTGGGGGTTCCCGGGGGTTTGGGGGCTCTGGCACTCGGGTTCCCGGGGGTTCAGGGACTCTGGGGCATGGGTTCCTGGTGGTTCCCGGGGGTTCAAGGGCTCTGGCGCTCAGGTTCCCCGGGGCTGGCCTTGTATACTCAAGGCTTCTAGACTCGAGTCCATGGCATCAGGAGCCTGGTTTGCTGAGGGACAGGGACAGATCTGCACCAGCTGGGACCCAGGTGGGAGCCTGTCAAAGACTGAGGCAGCCCCCCCCCCCCACACACAAAAACATCCCCAAACCTCTGCTCCTGCCCAGGGTCCTCACACATCCTCACCCCAACCCGCTTCCTGGATGACCTGAAGACGCTGGACCAGAAGCTGGAGAACATTCCCCTGCCCTGACCCCTGGCCCCCGCCCCCTACCCCTCTGTTTCCAGAGAAATAAAGTCTTCCCATCTTTCTGCCAGCCAGCACCCACCTCACTTTCTTTCCAAGGGAACCCCTGGAAGTTGTGCTGAGCCAGGCCTGTGCCCCAGGCCCCACCAACCCCTATTATCCTCTCAGAAGGAGAATTCACCTCGCCCTGCCCCTGAGGGCCTCAAGCCCTCATGGAGGTTAAGAACTTGGACTGTGCCACTCAAGGTGGCTCATGCCTGTAATCCCAGCACTTTGAGAGGCCAGTGCTGGTGGACCACTTAAGGTCAGGAGTTCGAGACCAGCCTGGCCAACATGAGGAAACCCCATCTCTTCAGATCTCATGAGACTTTGAAATTAAAAAAAAAAGAAACCCCATCTCTACTAAAAATACAAAACAACTAACCAGGTGTGGCTGCGGGCGCCTGTAATCTCACCTACTTGGGAGGCTGAGGCAGGAGAATCAGTTGAACCAGGCAGTAGACAGTGCAGTGAGCCAAGATCACACCTCCACACTCCAGCTTGGGGGACAAAGCGAGGCTCCCTGTCAAAAAAAGAAATAACCTGGACTCTCATTTTGAGTATCAGCTTAAAGATTTTTCTAGCAGGGAGGCCCTGGCCAATGTACGGGGTTCCCCATCTAAAAACAGGGAGCCCAAAATAGCAGCTGCTTTGCAGAGGAGAAAACAGAGATAGCGCAGGAAGGCTGACAACATGGAAGTGTGACAGCTTGGACAGCTGCTGCTACTCCATTTTCGCTGGAACTAGTTAATATTGTTATTAACAAGCAGAGTGGACCCCGGAGCTCCAACCCCCGAAACTGTCCCAAGGGGACCTGTAGGCTCACGATGTCAGGAGTTGTGTTCTGCTTCTGGTGTATTCACGTGAAGCACGCAACAAACTCCCTTGCTTTCTCCTCCCAGCCCCACTGTGCTCGGCCTCCCTCCTGATTGAGGTTACAGATCTTTTTGAGAATTCAGGGAAATCTAAGGACACTCATCCCAGAAAAACTGCACACGCAATTCACAGGTGAGGGCTGAGGAAAATGCAACCCCTCGGATTCAGCAATTCCATTATTAGGATTTATCTGAATCTCCCACCAGGGCAGAGATAGATGAGCAGAGTTGTGAAGGGGATGAGGTGTGGGGAAGAAAGTAGGTCGGCTGTGGACCCCTGGGGTCCACCCGCCCTGGATATGCCTTGGCAGGGCCTCAGCAGGGATGTGTTCTAACTTACGGAAGGCGCGGGGAGTGGGAGGGAGGTGGTTTTAATGTCTAAAACTTAAGCTCAAGGTCGGGCATGATGGCTCAAACTTGCAACCCCAGCACTTTGGGAGGTTGAGGCCGGAGGATTGCTTGAGGCCAGGAGTTTCAGGCCAACCTGGGCAACATAGCAAGATCCTAAATATATGTATTTTTG
>NW_016107578.1:2863066-2864581 GCF_001604975.1 Cebus imitator | reverse complement strand
TGAGACAGGGTCTCACTGTCACCCAGACTGGAGTGCAGTGGCACGATCTCAGCTCACGGCAGCCTCCACCTCCTGGGTTCAACCGATTCTCCTGCCTCAGTCTCCCAAGGAGCTGGAACTACGGGCACATGTCACTACACCCAGCTGATTTTTGTATTTTTAGTAGAGACGGGGTTTCACCGTGTTGGCCAGGCTAGTCTTAATCACTTCACCTTGTGATCCGCCTCCCTCGACCTCCCAAAGTGTTGAAATTACAGGCGTGAGCCACTGTGCCCGGCCAACACTCTTTGTAAAAACATTTGAAATATAACCATGTCTAACTGGGTAGTTACTTGACACAGTAAATGATCTTTTCTAGATTAAGAAGAAAGAAAAAGAAAAACATTTTAACGACTTTCTAGGAAGCTAGGGGACCGGTTTGTGTAGGCACACGCTGTGAGCGCGCCAGGGGGCGCTGCGGCGCAATTTCCCCGTTTCTTTGATCGTCCGCATCTGTAACTGGAGACGCGGTGACCCTAATTAGAGACCGCAGGGAAGTAGGTCGGGGTCATTCCGTGGTTCTCAGCAGAGACAAAAGTCTGTTGCTTAGACCGCCTCTGCCTCTGCCCCTTACTTACACCCAGATGATAAAATGTCTTCACACTAAAGGCAAATACTGAGTCTACAAATATTTATGTGCCCTGTGGGCGGCGGTAGCTGACAATATCAGGCCCTAACAAGCAATAAATCAAGCCCCCTCGGCACGCGTTATGCAGATCATCAAAACCCCCCTGTGAGGATCTCTGGAGCCCAGGGGTTCGAGGCTGCAGTAAGCTGTGATCGTGCCACTGCGCTCCAGCCTGGGTAACATGAGTGAAACTCCGTCTCAAAAAAAAAAAAAAAAAGGCTGGGCGTGGTGGCTCCCGCTTGTAATCCCAGCACTTTGGGAGGCCGAGGCGGGCGGATCATGAGGTCAAGAAATCGAGACCATCCTGGCCAACATGGTGAAATCCCACCTCTACTAAAAATACAAAAATTAGCTGGGTGTGGTGGTGTGCACCTGTAGTACCAGGAGGTGGAGGTTATGGTGAGCCGAGATGGTGCCATTGCACTCCAGCTTGGGATTTTGTCACAAAACAAAAAATAAAATAATTAGCCAGATGTGGCAGCACTTGCTTTTGGTCCCAGCTACTTGGGAGGCTGAGGTGGGAGGATTGCTTGAGCCCAGGAGGTTGTGCCTGCACAGAATTATGATCTTGGCACTGCACTCCAGCCTAAGCAACAGAGCGAGACCCTGTCTCACTAAAAAAAAAAGTAGAGTAGGGCCGGGCGCGGTGGCTCAAGCCTGTAATCCCAGCACTGTGGGAGGCCGAGGTGGGTGGATCACGAGGTCAAGAGATCGAGACCATCCTGGTCAACACAGTGAAACCCCGTCTCTACTAAAGCGACAAAAAATTAGCTGGGCATGGTGGTGCGTGCCTGTAATCCCAGCAACTCAGGAGGCTGAGGCAGGAGAATTGCCTGAACCCAGGAGGC
>NW_016107578.1:2848248-2861398 GCF_001604975.1 Cebus imitator | reverse complement strand
GTGGGAGAATCGCTTGAACCCAGGGGGCAGAGGTTGCAGTGAGCTGAGATCACACCACTGCACTCCAGCCTGGGCAATACAGTGAGACTTCGTCTGAAAATAAATTAATCAATAAAAAAATACATGAGAGGACTGGTGCAGTGGCTCATGCTGCTAATCCCAGCACTCTAGGAGGCCTAGGTGAAATGATCACCTGAAGCTAGGAGTTTGAGACCAGCCTGGGCAACATAGCAGGACCCCTGCCTCTACAAAAAAATGTAGCTGTACCTGGTGGTGCATGCCTTTAGTCCCAGCTACTTGGGAGGCTGAGGCAGGAGGATCACTTGAGTCCAGGAGGTGGAGGCTACAGTGAGCTGTGATTGCACCACTGCACTCCAGCATGGGTGACAGTGCAAGACCTTATCTCCAAAAAACACAAAGAATGAAAACACAAGGGTCCAGGGTAAATTAAAGCTCAGGGCTGGGCCAGGAGCAGTGGTGTTAGC
This sequence comes from Cebus imitator, assembly GCF_001604975.1. Taxonomy (NCBI): domain Eukaryota; kingdom Metazoa; phylum Chordata; class Mammalia; order Primates; family Cebidae; genus Cebus; species Cebus imitator. The sequence goes on along the minus strand of NW_016107578.1, from coordinate 2,860,913 downwards.
GACCCTGGCAGAGAAGTTGGGGACAAAGGAAGCAGTGTTGGAGACCTGTAGAGGAGGCTTCGTGGCCCCAGACAGGAAAAGGAGGTGATGGAACTCAGTGAGCCAAGGAAATCTCATGGAAATAAGAAAGGTGCCAAAGAGAGGGCACCCAGGGTGGGGTGGGGACCCAGACATGGAGGGGAGCTTCCCTTTAGTTTTTGTAAAGTTGCTCAAAAAACTTAAAACCAAAGTTGACCAAGAGCTGCTGCCAAGAACATTGTGAAAAGGTCTCTGGGTGAGGAAATGGCCTGCGAGCGGGGAGGCTCCGATCTCACTGGGTGAGGAAATGGCCTGCGAGCAGGGAGGCTCCGCTCTGCTGGGATCAGAGGTGACGCTCCAGGGCTTCGGTGGGCCGGCCAGAACAGCCAAGCCCTGGCACGGAGGCTCTGTTTTGGCTCTTTCATTCCCTTCCTTTTTTTTTTTTTTTTGACAGAGTTTCGCTTTTTTGCCTAGGCTGGAGTGAAGGGGTGCTATCTCTGCTCACTGCAACCTCCAGCCCCTGGTTTTAAGCGATCCTCCTGCCTCAGTCTCCCAAATAGCTGGGATTACAGGCACCGGCCACCACATCTGGCTATTTTTTGTATTTTTAGTAGAGATGGGGCTTCACCATGTTGACCGGGCTGGTCTCGAACTCCTGACCTCAGGAAATCCACCCACCTCGGCCTCCCAAAGTGTTAGGATTACAAGCATGAGCCATCGAGTCCATCCTCTCTTTTCTTTTCTTTCTTTTTTTTTAAGGCAGAGTCTCACTCTGTCGCCTAGGATGGAGTGCAGTGGCACAATCTCAGCTCGCTGCAGCCTCTGCCTCCTGGGTTCAAGTAGTTCTCCTGCCTCAGCCTCCCAAGCAGCTGGGTTTACCGGCAGGTGCCACCACACCCAGCTAGTTTTCATATTTTTAGCAGAGAGAAGATTTTGCCATGTTGCCTAGGTGAATCTCAAACTCCTAATCAAGCAGTCCATGCACGATCAGCCTCCTTCATTCCCTTCTGTGATGACTGTCACTGTCTCTGTCTCTGTTGGAGGGTGGGAAAGTCCTGGATAAAAGAATGAAGAGCAGGCTGGGCATGGTGGCTCACAACTGTAATCCCGGCACTTTAGAAGGCTAACGGGGGAGGATCTCCTGAGGTGAGGAGTTCAAGACCAGCCTGGTCAACATGGTGAAAGCTCATCTCTACTGAAAGTACAAAAAATAGCTCCAGCCTGGGTGGCAGAGTGAGACTCTGTCTCAGAAAAAAAAAAAAAAAAAAAAAGGCCAGGCGAGGTGGCTCACACTTGTAATGCACTTTGGGAGCCCAAGGTGGGTGGATCACGAGGTCAGGAGTTCGAGACCAGCCTGGCCAAGATGGTGAAACCCTGTTTCTACTAAAAATACAAAAACTAGCTGGGCAGTGTCGGGCACCTGTAATCCCATCTACTTGGGAGGCTGAGGCAGGAGAATCGCTTGAAATGGGGAGGCGGAGGTTGCCATGAGCACTGCTGCACTCCGGCCTGGTGACAGAGTGAGGCTCCGTCTTAACAACAACAATAACAACAAAAGAACCCTTTGTTCACATAAGGCTTCAAGGACAGACGTATAGTGACAGAGGGAAGAACAAGCTGATAGCAGTTACGAATTTTCAGAAGGAAAACAGTTGTGGGAGAGGCAGAAAAATCCTCTCTGTGGCTTCAAAGAACAAAGAGGACATTTCCTTTGGGTCTTTAGGAAACCCCTTTCTTCCGACTATAATTTATTATTATTTTTTGAGATGGAGTTTTGCTCTTGTTGCCCAGGCTGGAGTGCAATGGTGCAATCTTGGCTCACCACAACCTCCACCTCCTGGGTTCAAGCGATTCTCCTGCCTTAGCCTCCAGACTATAGTCAGGATTACAGGTACCCACCACGTCTGGCTAATTTTTGTACTTTTAGTAGAGATGGAGTTTTACCATGTTGGCCAGGCTGGTCTGGAACTCCTGACCTCGGGTGAACTGCCCACCTTGGCGTCCCAAAGTGCTGGGTTATAGGCTTAAGCCACCGCGCCCGGCCCAACTATAATTTAAATTACAAGTATTTGGCCCGGCACAGTGGTGCATGCCTGTCATCTGTGCACTTTGGGAGGCTGAAGAACACGGATTCTGGCAACATACGCCAGGATCAATTTTTTGAATTAACTGGTAGGGGGTGGTGGTTGCCTGTAGTCCCAGCTACTCAGGAGGCTCAGGCAGGAGGATCACTTGAGCTCAGGAGTTGGAGGATGCAGTGAGCTCTAATGGCACCATGCACTCCAGTATGGGAGACTGAGACTCAGTGAGACACCATCTCTAAAAAATAATAATAAATAAATATGTATTTGTTGGTGATGGTTACAAGACTGTGCCGAATTTTACTATATATAAATGTCACCTTAATAAAACCTGATTTTTAGAAAACAATCCTTGGGAAAAACAAAATGTAGAGCAAGCAAGTAGACAAATTTGTCAAAATGCATCAGACTCTGTAACAGCAAACCAAAGACTGCCTGTTCTCACTTACAAGTAGGATCTAGGCCGGGCAAGGTGGCTCACACCTGTAATTCCAGTACTGTGGGAGGCTGAGGCAGGTGGATCACCTGAAGTCGGGAGCTCGAGACCAGCCTGACCAACAAGAAGAAACCCTGTCTTTACTAAAAATACAAAAAATTTGGCGGGTGTGGTGGTGGGTGCCTGCAATCCCAGCTACTTGGGAGGCTGAGGCAGGAGAATCACTTGAACCTGGGAGGCGGAGGATGCGGTGAGCTGAGATTACACCATTTCACTCCAGCCTGCACAACAAGAGCGAAACTCGGTCTCAAAAAATAAATAAATAAATAAATAAATAAAGTAGAATCTAAACTTCAGGTACTCATGGATTTAAAGGTGGCAATAATGGACTCGGGACTACCAGGGAGCACTGAAAAAAAGGGGCATGAGGATTGAAAAACTAACTGTTGAATACCGTGCTCACCATCTGGGTGACAGAATCATTCATGCCCCAAACCTCAGCATCATGCAATATACTCAGGTAGGAAACGGGCACAGGTGTCCACTGAATGGAAAATAAAAGTTGATACAAAGTGCCCCGGGCGCAGTGGCTCATACCTGTAATCCCAGCACTTTGGGAGGCCAAGGTGGGCAGATCACTTGCAGCCAGGAGTTCGAGACCAGCCTGGGCAACATGTCAAAACTGCGTCTGAACTAAAAATACAAAAATTAGCCAAGTGTGGTGGGGGGTGGCTGTGGTCTCAGCCACTCAGGAGGCTGAGATAGCAGAATCACATGAACCCGGGAGGCAAAGCCCATAGTGAGCCGAGATCACGACACTGCACTCCAGCGTGGGCAACAAGAGTGAAACTGTCTCAAAAAAAAAAAAAAAGTTGAAAAAGAAAAACAATATATGAAACCAAACGTGTAAGATAGGCACCTTCTACTGTATATAAATTATACATCAACAAAATGGATTTTTCAAAAATTACTGTTTCTAGGATTTTATGAGATAGTGTTAGGTACAAAATTGAGGTCAGTAGAGTTCAATTTTACTAGTAGAAATCAGAGGAAGGATTTTCTTTTTTAGAAGCAAATTAAGCCGAGTGTGGTGGCTCACGCCTGTAATCCCAGCACTTTGGGAGGCAGAGGCGGGCGGATCATGAGGTCAGGAGTTAGAGACCAGCCTGGCTACTTGGGGGGCTGAGGCAAAAGAATCACTTGAACCCGGGAGGCAGAAGTTGCAGTGAGCTGAGATTGTGCCACTGTGCTCCAGCCTGGGCAACAGAGCAAGACTCTGTCTCAAAAAAAAAAAAAAAAAAGAAGAGGAAGAAGACGAAGAAGATGAAGACGAAGAAGAAAGAAGAAGAAGAAAGAAGGAGGAGGAGGAGGAGAAGAAAATCATTAAGGGGCATATTGCCTTTTCCTGCTACTGAATCAAGGGTTTTCAAACAGTGTCCCTAGGGAACCCTAGGGGTTCCATGGCCACTCTGCTTTCTCCTCAACCTGTAATCACAGCTGCCCACTTCTTTTGTGTCACTCAAAAGGTTTTACCCCAGGAGTTCTGTGACCAAAGGGTTTGAAAATCAGCGTTCTCAAAAAATAATTTTTTTCTTTTTCTTTTTCAAGATGGGATCTTGCTCTATTGTCCAGGCTGAAGTGCAGTGATGCCATGATAGCTCACTGCAGTCTCAGCCTTCCTAGGCTCCAGTGATCCTCACACTCCAGCCTCCTCAGTAGCTGGGACTACCAGCATCGACCACCACACCTAGCTGATTTTTTTCCATTTATTTATTGATTGAGAATGAGGCTCACTCTGTCACCCAGGCTGGAGTGCAGTGGTGCAATATCAGCTCACGGCAATCTCCACCTCCTGGGGTCAAGCGATTTTCCTGCCTCAGGCTATGGAGTAGCTAGGATTACAGGCAACTGCCACCATGCCCAGCTAATTTTTGTATTTTTAGTAGAGATGGGGTTTCACCATGTTGGCCAGGCTGGTCTTGAACTCCTGACCTCAGGCAATCCGCCTGCCTTGGCCCCCCAAAGTGCTGGGATTACAGGCGTGAACCACTGTACCTGGCCCTTTTCCTTTTATCGTTGTAGAGATGGGGTCTTGCTATGTTGTCCAGGGTGGTCTCAAGCTCCTGGTCTCTAGCCTCAGCTCTGATCCTCCTGCCTCAGCCTCCCAAAGCACTGGGATGACAGGCGTGAGCTACTGCACCTGGCAATAGCATGCTTTCTGTCTCTTTCTGAGCTACACTTTGTCCAGGGTATGTCAAAGGGTGGCTCCAGAAGAGACAGAAGTCATCTCTTTTGAGACAGAGTTTTGCTCTGTCACCCAGGCTAGAGTACAATGGCACGATCTTGGCTCACTGCAAACTCCGCCTCCTGGGTTCAAGTGATTCTCCTGCCTCAGCCTCCTGAGCAGCTGGAACTATAGGCATCCGCCACCACGCCCAGCTAATTGTTATATTTTTTAGTAGAAACAGGGTTTTACCATGTTGGTCGGGCTGTTCTTGAACTCCTGAACTCAGGGGATCCATGCCTCAGCCTCCAAAAGGGTTGGGATTATAGGCATGAGCCACCACACCAGGCCCAGAAATCCTGTCTTCAAGGAGGCAGGATGAGTTGGGACTTGAGTGTGGGGAAATATCTGGACAAGAAATGGACTTGAAACTTCCTGCTGGGACCAGAGGAGGGGGAGAGCTTGTGGAATTCACTTTTCCACTCCAGATTCCCCGCCCCACAAATCTGCTTTCTGTTCCTCTAAATGGGCACACTCCATTCTGCCTCCGGGTCTTGGAACACACAGTTCTCTCCCTCCCCCGAGAAGGCGCTCCCTAACTGGTTCTCCTGGTTAACTCTTATACATCCTCCCCCCAAAACGATTTCTGGATTCCTCCATGTGGGGCTGATTGTTAGGTCAGATGTTTTCACAGAAATGGGTTCCTCTCCTGGGAAGATGAAATGGTCCTTGAGGCTGATGGCTGAGTGAGTATTCTATTTTTTTTTTCTTTTAGAGATGGGGTCTTGCTCTGTTGTCCAGGCTGGAGTGGTGCCATCATAGCTCACTGCAGCCTCCAACTCCTGGACTCAAGCCACCCTTCTGCCTCAGCCTCCTGAGTAGCTGGGAATATGGGCAGGCACCAGCATGCCTGCCTGTTTTCTTTCTTTTTTTTTTTGGAGATGGACTTTTGCTCTTATTGCTCAGGCTGGAGTGCAATGGCACAATCTTGGCTCACCGAAATCTCCCCCTCCCAGGTTCAAGTGCTTCTCCTGCCTCAGCCTCCCGAGTAGCTGGGATTACAGGCATGTGCCACCACACCCAGCTAATTTTGTATTTTTAACAGAGACAGGGTTTCTCCATGTTGGCCAAGCTGGTCTTGAACTCCCAACCTCGGGTGATCTGCCCACCTCAGTCTCCCAAAGTGCTGGGATTATAGGTGTGAGCCACCACAGCTGGCGTCCTGCCTAATTTTTTCTTATGTTTTGTAGAGGGGGGTCTTACTGTGTTGGCCAGGCTGGTCTTGAACTCCTGGGCTCAAGCAATTTGCCCACCTTGGTCTCCTGAAGTGCTGACACGGGTGGATCACTTGAGGTCAGGAGTACAAGACCAGCCTGACCTACATGGTGAGACCCCTTCTCTACTAAGAATGCAAAAATTAGTGCTGGGATTACAAGTATGAGCTACGGAGCCTGGCCTTTTCATTGCTGTTTTGTTGCTGTCTGCCTTCCCCTGATTGACAAGAGCCAACTCGTCCCGGGCAAGGGCAGCAACCCTCAGCTTCCTGCTGTATGCACAGTGCTTAACACAACATATGGAACATAATAGTTGCTCAATAAATACTGCCCACACTTTGAACCTGTGTGCACGTTGCATTGACACAGGGACAAAATTTTCATGAACCCCACCCCCTACACCACCAGGAGCCTTTTATCATTACTCTCTCTGATTCCCCAGGACACTTCCATCTTTATTTCCAACAGCATAAATTAGTTTTGCTTGCATTTCCTTTATTGAGATGGAGTCTCTCTCTGTTCCCCAGGCTGGAGTGCAGTGGAATGATCTTGGCTCACTGCAACCTCTACCTCTTGGTTCAAGCAATTCTCTTCGTTCAGCATCCTGAGTAGCTGGGATTACAGGCACCTGCCACTATAGTCAGATAATTTTTGTATTTTTAGGTTGTTGGTTTTTTTTGAGACAGAATCTCATTCTTTTGCCCAGGGCTGAAGTGCATTGGCACAATATCAGCTCACTGCAACCTCCGCTTGCCGGGTTCAAGCAAGTATGTCTGGCTAATTTTTGCATTCTTAGCAGAGAAAGGGTTTCACCATGTTGGCCAGGCTGGTCTTGAATGCCTGACCTCAAGTGATCCAACTGCCTCAGCTTCCCAAAGTGTTGGGACTACAGGCGTGAGCCACCGCATGTGGCCTAATTTTTGTATTTTTAGTAGAGACAGGGTTTCACCCCGTCGGCTGGTCTTGAATTCCTGACTTCAAGTGATCCACCCACCTTGACCTTCCAATGTGCTGGGATTGCAAGCATGGGCCACCTCACTCGGCCTATTGTAATAATTATTATTTTGAGACAGGGTCTCTCTCTGTCACCCAGGCTGGAGTCCAGTGGTTCAATCATAGCTCGCTGCAGCCTAAAACTGCCAGGCTCAGTTCATCCTCCAGCCTCAGCCTCCTGAGTAGCTTGGACTACAGGTGTGCAACACCATGCCTAGCTAATGTTTGTATTCTTTTTGTAAAGATGGGGTCTCACCATGTTGCCCAGGCTGTCACCCTTTCTTCGAGACAGAATTTTCCTCTTGTCACCAGGACTGGGAGGGCAGTTGCTTGATCTCAACTCACTGCAACCTCTGCCTCCTGGGTTCAAGTGATTCTCCTGCCTCAGCCTCCCAAGTCGCTGGGATGACAGGCGTGTGCCACCACACCCAGCTAATTTTGTCTTTTAAGTAGAGATGGGGTTTCACCATGTTGGCCGGGCTGCTCTCAAACTCCTGACATAAGGTGATCCACCCGCCTCGGCCTCCTGAAGTGCTGAGATTACAGGCATGAGCCAACTGTCAATGTTTAAAAAAATTTTTATTTATGGACACTTTATGAAAATTATATGAATTTGAATTTTTTTTTTTTAAGACGAGGTTTCACCATGTTGGTCAGGCTGGTCTTGAACTCGCAACCTCAGGTGATCCACCCGCCTTGGCCTCCAAAGTGCTTGGATTACATGCATGAGCCACCATATCTGGCCATGAATTTGAATTTTATATGAGTTTTATTGTCACTAAACATTAAAAATTTTTTTGGTTAGGCACAGTGGCTCATGCCTGTAATCTCAGTGCTTTGGGAGGCTATGGTGGCAGGATCCCTTGAAACCAGGAGTTTGAGACCAGCCTGGGCAATATAGTGAGATCCTACCTCTACAAAAAATTTAAAAAATTCCTTAGGTCTGGTAGTCCAACCTACTAAAGAGGCTAAGGCTGGGGGATTGCTTGAGCCCCAGGCTTTGTCTTTTAAAACATCCAAACTTTTTTTGGAGGGGACGGGGGAGGAAAAAAAAACACAAAACTTTTTTTCCCCTGTGGTTTAAAAATGTGACAACTGGCAGTGCCTCAAAAAGTTAAACAGAGAATTACCATATGATCAGGCAGTACTACTCCTGGGCATATGCCCAGAAGAATTGAAAGCAGGAACTGCAAACAGATATTTGTGCATCTATGTTCAGAGCAGCATCACTCACAATAGCCAAAAGGCAGAAGTAGGCCAGGTGCAGTGGCTCACGCCTGTAACCCAGCACTTCGGGAGGCTGAGGTGGGTAGATCACCTGATGTCAGGAGTTCAAGACCAGCCTGGCCAACATGGTGAAACCCCATCTCTACTAAAAATATAACAAAAAAAATTTGCCGGGTGTGATGGTGAGTGCCTGTAATCCTAGCTACTTGAGAGGCTGAGGCAGGAGAATCCTTGAACCTGGGAATTGGAGGTTGCAGTGAGCCAAGATCACGCCACTGCACTCCAGCCTGGGCGACAACAATGAAACTCTGTCTCAAAAAAAAAAAAAAAAGAAAAGAAAAGAAAAGAAAAGGCAGAAGCAACTCAAATGTCCATCAATGGATGAATGGGTAAACACAATGTGGTTCATCCATACAAGGGAATATAATGCAGCCACGAAAGGGAAAACAGTGCCTTTTTTAAAGGAAGTCTCGATCTTCGGCCAGGCTAGAGCACAGTGGTACATTCTCAGTTCACTGCAACCTACACCTCCTGGGTTCAAGCAATTCTCCTGCCTCAGCCTCCCGAGTACCTGGGACTACAGGCACCTACCACCACACCCGGCTAATTTTTGTATTTTTAGTAGAGATGGGGTTTCACCATGTTGGCCAAGATGGTCTTGATCTCTCTCAACCTTGTGATCTGCCCGCCTCAGCCTCCCAAAGCGTTGGGATTACAGGTGTGAGCCACCGCGCTGGGCTGGGAAACAGTTCTGACACAGGATACAGCATGGATAAGCCTTGGGGACATTATACTCAGTGAAATAAGCCGATACAAAAGGATTAACACTGTGTGATTCCACTCCTAGTGGTCCCTAGAGTTGTCAGATCCATAGAGATAGAAAGTAGGAGCCGGGCCTGGTGGCTCATGCCTGTAATCCCAGCACTTTGGGAGGCTGAGGTGGGTGGATCACCTGAGGTCGGGAGTTCGAGACCAGCCTGACCAACATGGAGAAACCCCGTCTCTACTAAAAATACAAAATTAGCTGGGTGTGGTGGTGCAGGCATGTAATCCCAGCTACTTAGGAGGCTGAGGCAGGAGAATCGCTTGAACCTAGGATGTGGAGGTTGCAATGAGCCAAGATCGAGCCATTGCACTCCAGCCTTGGCAACAAAAGCAAAACTCCATCTAAAAAAAAGAAAAAGAAAGAAAGAAAAAGAAAGTAGGCTGGAGGTGCCAGGGGCTGGGGAGAGGGATAGGGAGTGAGTGTTTCATGGGGACGGAGCCTCGATTTGGCAAGAGGAGAAAGTTCCGGAGCTGGATGGCAGTGGTGGCTACACACCAACATAAATGTGCTAATGCTGCAGAATTGTGCACTGAAAATGGTTAAAGTGGGCTAGGCGTGGTGGCTCACGCGTGTAATCCCAACACTTTGGGAGACCAAGGCGGATGGATAACTTTAGGTCAGGAGTTCGAGGCCAGACTGGCCAACATGGTGAAACCCTGTCTCTATTAAAAATACAAACAATTAGCCGGGCATGGTGGTCTTGCTCGGTTGCCCAGGCTGGAGTGGTGTGGTGTGATCATAGCTCACTTTAGCTTCGAACTCCCCAGCTCAAGCGATCCTCTCCCCTCAGCCTGCTTGTCACCACCATGCCCAGCAAGAGATGTTGTTTTTGCCATGTTTGCATCAGCCAGCCTCACATGCAAACCTCTGCTTCTCCACCTGTTCCTCAGACCATAGCACCCGGCATCACCCCTGGGGCACCACCTCCTGACCAGTCTCTGGATATAAAGAGGGAGGCCTTACTGGAAGGGGGGAGGCTTCCTCCTTCCTCCAGCCCTTAGAGGCTTCCTCTTGGCCCCAGTTGTGGGATGGGAGGGTCAGGGACCCAGGGACTTATTAGCCAAGACAGGAAGCCCCACCCCCAGGGGCCTCAAATAAAAAGCTTTGGTGCAAGAATTTGTGTGTCAGATTGGTCTGCTGAGCCTACCGAGAGGGTAAGTGACAGCTGCTCCTGCCCTTGCCATCACACCAGCTGGGGCACTGGGTTGAAAGAGGAGCCTCCATCCCTGTCCCCCACAGAGATCCAGGGGTCCAGATCCCACTCCCTCATGGCTAGATCCTCCCCACATGGGCAGGGCTGACCCAGCTGTGGGTCTCTTGGTTTCCTCTTTCAGCACCTGCAGGATGAAAGCTCTCTGTCTCCTCCTCCTCCCTCTCCTGGGGCTTCTGGTGTCCAGCAAGAAGCTGTGCTCCTTGGATGAAGCCATGGATGAGACGATCCTGGAGGCCACCAGCTCCCTAAGTGAGGACCCCCTGGGGCCAACCTCCCTAAGGGTCTCAGAGACCTCACTGATCTCAGCCCCAGCGCTCACCAAATCTCATCCTCAAATCCAACCAGATGATAAATTCAACCCCAGCTCCACTCCAACCCCTCCCTGCCCGGTCCCCACCTTTATCCACACCTCCAAACCCAATCCCCATCTCACCCCAAATCTTTCCTTACTCCAAAACACCCAAGTCAAGACAGGATCCTGGAGGCTAGTGAGCGCCTATGCCCGCAGGGACCCAGCTCCAAACCGCCAGGGCGCGAGTAGCGGGAGGATGGGGGAGGGGCCGTTTAGTCTCACAGCCCCTCCTTCCTCTCTCCCTCCTGCAGTATTTAAGGCAATAACGAGCATTGGCCTGGAGTGCCAGAGCGTCACCTCCAGGGGGGACCTGGCTACTTGCCCCCAAAGTGAGTGCAGAAGCCTGTTGTCAAGGCGCCCATCTCTGTTCCAAGCCCCCGGGAATGCCCCTCCCCGCCACGTTCCCCAAGTCCAGCCTCTACTCCCCTAGGATCCTGGTCCTGACTCCCAGCCTTCTCCACCCACCATCTGGACACTGGTGTTCACCCTAACTCCTGCCTCCAGTGCCCCTGGAGCTCCACGGGCACTGGAGTAGTTGGAGCCTCCAGCCGTCCTCGCCCCCAGCTCCCACCCCCAGGACTCCAGCTCCGAGTCTAAGCTCCCCTGCTCCGGGCTGCAGGCTTCGCCGTTACCAGCTGCACATGTGGTTCCGCCTGTGGCTCGTGGGACGTGCGCGCCGAGACGACATGCCACTGCCAGTGCGCGGGCATGGACTGGACCGGAGCGCGCTGCTGTCGTCTGCGGTTCTGAGGTCGAGCGCAGCGCGTGCCCAGCGCGGGCGGAGGCTGCTCCAGGTCTGGCGGGGTGGGGGCGGAGCTGGAAATAAACCTGGAGATAATGATGATGATGATGATGGAGAAAATCTGAGCCCTGCGTGGTTTCTTTAGTAGGGCCCAAGGGACTGATCTAGCGTCTCCAAGAAGAGCGGGGCGCGCAGATGCTGGATGGGGACGGGGACAGGGGACACCGCGACTTTTTACTGCCCCATCCCCCTTCCTCCTATGGGGTCTCCAACTGCTTCCTCCGAAAATAGGGCCTGAAGTTCCTCTAGTGATGTCCCATCCCAAGGCTCATGGCCGCCTTCGGGAGGGGACGTCAGGAAGTGGACTGACAGGAAACTGACGGGAAGCGGAGCTCAGGTGGTAATGGGAGCCATGGGGAGCAGCTGTCAATACAGAGGAAGCTTCTCTCACTTGCCCCCCCACTCATCTGCTGTGCGGCCCAGTTCCTCACGCCTGGTGGTTGGGACCCCTGTTCTAGAGCATCCCCTGCCACAGCTCTGTGGGGCACACATTCGGGTGATTCAGGGTCCAGTTCTACAGGAAGCCTGCCCCAGGAGTCTTGCCATCTAGTCAGTGATTTGCCACCACAGACTTCAGAATTCCCAGCGCCTAGGAGCCTGATAGGGATCCCAGCCTCAAATGTCACATCTGGACAACAGATGATAGGGTGAGGTTACAGTTTTCAGGATGTTTTGGACTCTCCTCCCACTGCCACCCACCCCCTGTGATGGCCCAGCCCCCTGTCTGATCCTGGTGGCCATGAGCAGAGATTACAACCATTTCTGGGGCCAGGGACCCCACCTGGACTCCAGCCCAGGGATTCCCTTGCCAGACCCTCTCTCCTGACTCCACTGTGGTCATGCGGGTGGGGTGGGACCACTGAGTCAGAAGTGTGGTCAGGGCCAGAGAGGGTGAGCCTAGTGCCTGTGTGTGTCCCTGTCCCTCATTGCTCTGTGTGTGTGTGTTGGGGGAGGGATACTCCGTTGTCCCCAGAACTATTTATCTCCAAGCCTCATCCAATAGCCCTGTATCTGGACACTAAGAGGGATCTCTTCAGATTCCTCAATCCCAACACAGATGCTGTCCTGTCCCAGAGTGCAGGCTTGGAGATCATATCTGCCCAGGTGACATGGACAGGCAAGCACCCTATTCGAGCCTCCATTTCCTCATCAGCTAATGCCTAGATCCCCTGTGGTAGGCAAGATTATTCTCCTCCTCCCCCTTCCCCTCCCCTCCTCC
>NW_016107578.1:2843252-2847598 GCF_001604975.1 Cebus imitator | reverse complement strand
TGCTTGCAAGTACAACAGACCCCACTTCAAACTAGCTTGAGCAAAACGGAAAGGAAGTTTCTGGTTTGTGTAACTGACAAACCCAGGGTTAGAACAACAGATTCAGATGTGGCTTAGAACCAGGGTCTCAAATGATGTCTCCAGGAACCAGACTTCTCTTTGATCTGATTTTCTCAGCACTACCTTTACTTTCAAGTAGGTTCTTCCCTGTCACAGCTCCCATTACATCCTCCTATTTTGGCGGCCCTAGTGAAGTTTGTGGGGGGAAAAAAGAATGCTTTTTCCCCCTTGGTTAAGCCAATAAAAGTCCCAGACCAGAATTTCACTGGCTGGGTCTTGCTCAAATACCCACCTCTCTGCCCAATCTTAGATTCTGATTGGCTGAGTCTGGATCATTTGTCCACTGTAAACCAATCCTTAGCTTATGGTTGGCTCAACCTAGGATACATGTTAATACTTAAAAGAAAATTGAGAATGTTATCCCATGAAAGGGGCAGGTGCTGGTCAGGCAGCTTCACAGTTGTTTCCCACGTGACATGATGGCTGTGGGCCTCTGGTTTAGTGTGACCTTTTTCTCAGATGAGATCGGGTGCATTCAGGGTGATATGGCCATAGACGTGTGACCTTTCTCTCAAAGAAAGTCCAGAGCCTGGAGACAGATCTCAGCCCCCACCCAAACCAGGAAAATGTGCAACGCTGTGACTCCGCCCCCCGGTCTGTCCATCAAAGCAGAGCCCACATCCAGTTGGTCCGTCTGCTCCATTAGAAAGCGGTCCTACAGCTCAATAACTGACTTCTCTCTAAGACCAAATAGAGGAGCTGGCATGAAGTCATTATTAAATTGATCTTTCTTGGAGACGCAGGGTTTGGCAATACTTTAGGAAACAACGTGATCCTTTCCAGATCTCGACGCTCATTCCTCAGCATTCAAGTTGTCTCAAATTGAATCATATATTTTAAACCAAAACGTCATCACTTTCTGCACATAAGACAGTCTTATACCTGTGTGTGTGTGTGTGTGTGTGTGTGTGTGTGTGTGTGTGTGTTTAACCTAAAAGGGAGAAAACTAAAATTCTCAAGACCTACACTGTCCATCAGCACCCTTGAGCACTCGAAAGGTAGCTAGTCCCAACTGAGATGTTCAGTCTATACACACTTGTTTTCAAAGACTTCGTGCCAAAAAAAGGAATACAAATAGGCCCATTAATCATTTAAAAAATACTACCTTCATGCTGAAATGATCATAGTTTTGGTATATTATGTTAATAAAAACCGTATTCGGATTTTTTCACATACTAGCATTCTTTTGGCTGACGTCTTTTTAGCCTTTTAATGCGTCGGCTAGAAATTTTTAATTTTTAATTTCTTTCTTTATTGTAGACTGAGTCTCCCTCTGTTGTCCAGGCTGAGTGCAATGGCGTGATCTCGGCTCACTGCAGTCTCTCCCTCCCAGGTTCAAGAGATTCTCCTGCCTCAGCCTCCCAAGTAGCTGGGATTACAGGCGCTCACAACCACACCTGGCTAATTTTTGTATTTTTAGTAGAGTTGGGGTTTCACCATGTTGGGCAGGCTGGTTTCGAACTCCTTACCTCAGGTGGTCCATCCGCCTCAGCCTCCCAAAGTCCTGGGATTACAGGTGTGAGCCACCATGCCCAGCCTCCCCCCAGGATTGCAAAAAAGCAGGGGATTTGGGGAGGGAGGGAAGGATGTGGGTCTGCCCTCAGTCCCAGAGGTGGGTGTGGCATTCCAGTGGTTAGTTCCCGTTGCCTCACATCTGTGCTTTTCCTCCCTGGGGCCTTCTAGAAGAACTTCTTGGGGTGGAGCTGAGGGGTGGAACTGAGGCTGGGGAGAGGAAGGTGTTGGGGGAGCCAGGGGTCCTATCTCCAAGCCTGGTTGCTCTTCCCCAAAAAGTTGGGACCCTGAGGTGTCACAGCTTCTCTTTTGAGATCGGACTGGAGTTAGGAGGGTGAGGTCCATCCTGGTAGACACAGACACACATAGACACACAGCTTCCTGTAACATTTCCAGGTGTCCTATTCCATCTCTCCGTCTAGGGGGTTTTCTTCTTGGTCCTTACTGAGACCTCTTGGCTCCCAAGACCCTCTTGATTGGGGCAGGGATGAGAGTGCCCCAGGGTGGGAGAGTCATGGATCCCTGAAAAGAGGAGGCTGCTCCCCCTCTGCCCTCCCCCCACCTTCAGATTTCCTCATCTGCCTCGACAGCTTCCGGTGGGTGGAGAGGTGTATGGACCAATTTGCGGGCTGGGGACCGTGGACGTGGAGGAAATCTACAAGCACCAGGGAGTCAAGATGCAGGCACCAGCCTTCAAAGAGAAGAAACGGGGGGTCCCAACCAAGAATCAAGGTTAGGAACCTCAAGGTGGAAGGGAGGGGTCAAGAAGGAGAGGTTGGGAGATCGGGGACTGGGACTCACATCTGTAATTCCAGCACTTTGGGAGGCTGAGGCGGGAGGATTGAGTGAGCCCAGGAGTTAGAGACCAGCCTGGGCAATGTCAGGAGACCCTGCCTCTAAAAAAATAAGAATAAAAAAGGGAGGGGTTCAGATGGGAGAGGTATGGGGTTAAAGGTGGGGGCCAGGGGCTCCTTCCCCTCCAGATGTGTGTGTGTGTGTGTGTGTGTGTGTGTGTGTGTGTGTGTATGTCTGTGGTGTGATAGTTCAAACCTTCATACACCTGCTCGGCTTAACCAAAAAGCAGATTTTAGCTTCTCACTTTTTATCTTTCATCCTCCACAATTTACTGAGTGCAGAGGGTTGGGTAAACCAAGATCCCAGATCCCCTCTCCACACCACAGAGCTCTGAGCAGGTTTCCAAACTGCCCCCACCCCCGCCCCCACCACTGCTTCCCATGCAGGTGCCCATGACCCAGACTATGAGAATATCATCTTGGCCTTCAAAAACCAGGACCAAGCGAAGGGTGGTCATTCACGACCTACGAGTCAAGGTGAGCAGACACCCACCTGCTCACATCCCATCACAACCTTGGGAAGGGACAGGTAGGTAGGCATCTGCAGGGCCCCAGGCCTGAGACCTCTTGGCTCCTCATGGAAGGGAGGAGGCAACGGGGAAGGAATAAGTGACAGCTGTCGATGTGCTAATGAGGTCTGTTGCTGGTGATGATGTTGGGAGTGCTGGTGAGGGTCTGTGATGGGGATGGTATTAGGGAGGATCGCTGAGGGTGGCTGGTGGTGGCAGCGTTGTTGACGATGACGGTGAGCCGCATGGGCACAGCTGCTGATGGTTTTGGGAGGAGTGAGGCATCCATGGTGTTAGAGAAAGTGAGGACCGTCTGAGTGGTGGTGCTGGCCCCGCGAGGTCACTTGGCTACCTCTCTGCTCCAGTCCCATCACAGTGCAGGCCACCCTCAGACTCTATCCAGACCCCCTGTTGGTTGTACAGAGCCATCCTGAGTGTGTACGCCCTCTTGGCCCTGGTCTTCATCCTCTGCATCATCCTCTCTGTCTTCATCTTGGTGAAGAGTGAGTGCTTATTCTCGGGAGGAGGGTGCAGGGGCGCCTAGGCTGTCTCCCTTGTCCCTCTCCCTCTCTCCCTCGGTGCTTCAAGGATTTTCCTGCCCCTCCTGAACAGATTCTGAGATGTCCAAGGAGCTGGTGGACTTAAAAAGGGACCTTTGGAATGGTGAGCGGAGGGTCTAGGGGAGACTCGTGGGGTAATGGTGGGGGCGTGGAGAGGGGTGGATGCACAGACACCCCTGTTTCATGCCCTCAGTCTCAAACTCCATGCAAACACGTGAGGAGAGGCAGAAGAAAGACTGCGAATCCATTAAGGAGAGCATCAAAGGGGTCAGAAGCAAGGTGGAGAAATTAGAGACACCGTTAGCAGGTTCCTGTGTAGTCCCGCCTTCTGTGTGTGTGTGGGATTTGTCACCAATGCCCGGCACGCAGTTGGGGGCAGGGGAGTCAGGGGAGGAGACAGCTGGGGTCCGACCCTCACAAAGCTCAAGTCGTGGAAAGGTGATGGATGTTACCCTCTGGGTCGCTCCGTGGGTATTTAAAGGCTCCTGGGAGCTGGGTGCAGTCACTCATGCCTGTAATCCCAGCACATTGAGAGGCTGAGGCAGGTGGATCACAAAGTCAGGAGTTTGAGATCAGCCTGGCCAACATGGGGAAAACCCTGTCTCTACTAAAAATACACGCTCAAAAAAAAATATTAGCCAGGCATGGTGGCACATGCCTGTAATCCCAGCTACTTGGAGAGAATTGCATGAATCAGGGAGGTGGAGGTTGCAGTGAGCCAAGATCACACCATTGAACTGCAGCCTGGGCGACAGGGTGAGACTCTGTCTTTTTTTTTTTTTTTTTTTTTT
>NW_016107578.1:2833957-2842927 GCF_001604975.1 Cebus imitator | reverse complement strand
TCTCCTGGGGACCTCAAATTCGGGCATGGGGCAGGGAGGGGGCTTCCAAGGAAGGTGGGGGCTTTGTTTGAGGCTCCAGCACAGCTTGTCTGATCTGTCCTCACTCAACCCTCCCCACCTGCCAGACATAAAAAACATTGAGACAAAGGTACAGAGAATCTTGGAGGTGCTGGAGAAAATGTCAAGTAAGTTGGGGCCCCAGGGGGAGGTGGATGAGGGTGGCTGGGTGGGGCTTCTGATTTAGCGCCAGCTTCTCTCCCAGGGGTGGGATCTGTCTCACTGTGGGTCTCTCCCCAACCCCAGAGTCTTCATCTAAATAAAGGAGGGGACATTGTGGCAGCCAAATCTACAGCTTGCAAGATGGGGTTGCACCTGCCGATGAAGATGGGAAATGACCCCCTTCCAGCCTAGTGTGAATTTACCCCTCATCCTGCATATAGAAAAACCTCTAGTCATGGTGAATGAGTGTCTCAGAGCTGCTTGTGTGCCTGTGTGTGCGCGTGTGTGCACGTGCATGTATGTGTGTGCATTTTGCTGAGGGTGGCCATTTCAGTGTGTCCCCCAGAAAGGTGATGAATGAATAGGACCATGAGAGTCACAGTGAGTGTGGCATGCATGCCTATGTCATGTGACATGTATGAGTCTTGGCATGTCACGGCAGTTGGCTGTGTCTGAGGACGTCCAACAGATGTCACTCTGAGTGTGGGTGTCAGTGACATGCACTGCACGGGGCCATCTCCCTGTTTGTGTAAACGTGCCTGAGTGTACTGCGGCATGTTGTGGGTCTACATGTTATGGGGGGGGGGAGATGTGCACACTATGGAAATGTATCTCTGTGTGTATGAGTGTCACCGTGTGTGCCCTGTCACTACCTGTGCCTGGGTGAACGGCTGTGTCATTATGAGTGTGCTGACTTATGCCATCCTGTGTGTTCAGGACACATGCACACAGACAGTCATTTATTTCTGCACTCACATTTTGTGACTCATGAAGAGAAATAAAGAGAAAACTGTGTCGCTATGGCGCCTGTTACTGGGGCAACTGGAGGGTGTTTGGGACCTGGGAAGAGGGAGAGTCTGCATGTAACAAAGACCCCGAGGCATGAGAGTGGGGGAAACTGAGTGCCCTGGGTGAGTACCTGTGTGTCCGGGAACAGGTAACTCATTCCCTGTGTCCCAGAGTGGATGCCCCTGAGCGTACAACGTCTCCCTGAGTGCACCTGGGCCCGTGGATATATACAAGCCATAAGTGTGTACCCACGAGTGCAATTGTGCCCGTGAGTGTATCTGTGCCACTGAGCATGTATCCATAAGTGTACATGACCCTAATGTACTATGCCCACCGCTCATGCCTGTACTTGATTTGTTTTTTTGTTTGTTTTTTGTTTCGTTTTTGAGACAGGTCTTGCTCTGTCATCTAGGCTGGAATGCAGTGATATGAGACAGGGTCTTACTCTGTCACCTAGGCTGGAGTGCAGTGGTACAATCATGACTCATCGCAGCCTCGACCTCCTGGGCTCAGGCAATCCTCCTGCCTCAGCCTCTCGAGTAGCTAGGATTGCAGGTTCACACCTCCACACTTGGCTAATTTTTTATAAAGAGGTGGAGTCTCCCCGTGTTGGCCAGGCTGGTCTTAAACTCCTGGCATCAAGTGATCCTCTCACCTCGGCCTCCGAAAATGCTGGGATTACAGGCCAGAGCCACTGTGCCCAGCCACATGGATGATCTTTGAGACAATAGAACACAACCCCAAGGACATAGGAATGCCTGCAAACGTGAGCAGGTGTGTCCACGGGCAAGGGAGTACATGGACCCCATTGTCATACGTGTGCCCTGAGCAGGTGACCAGGCCTGCAAGCGTCCCCTCCAGCGTGGGCCACCCAGAGCCAGCGAGACCCTGGCCACGCGCGAAGCTGCGATCACAGCCGCGGGCCATGATCGCAGCCTGGGTCCCGCTCAGCGGACTCACGCGCCCCTCTGCGGCGGCTCTCTGTCACCGCCGCGCTCGCCCCGCCCACACGCCCGCCCGTCGCGCGCCTGCGCACGCAGCGCCTTTCACGACGCCGTAAAGCAGCTCGGCCGAGCCGACAGCTGCGGCACTAGGTGAGACCTCGCCCGCGCCCCCTACCCGTGCCCGGCCTCCTCCGCTCCCCAGCCTTTCCCGCGGACCTGTGGGTCCCGGACTGGGTCTCGGCGTCCGCGATTCCGGATCCGCTCTCTTTGGTCCCTCTCAGGAGGCTGCGAGGAGGGTGGGTTTCTCCCCAGTGTAGAGGTCCGGGGCGAGGGTCGCGGGGTCCCCGCCCTGCGGTGGTTCAGCTCACTTCACCCACCCCCGTCGCAGCCCGGTGGTGGGGTCTTAACATCTCCCTCTCATCTCGCGTGCCCAGGGCTTTCCCCACGGACGGATCTGCATGCTGGGGCGGAGGCTGCCCGGAGCCCCTGGGACCCCCCTCCCCGCTGGTCCTCCCCCTCCCACGCAGACCTCACTGGGGCCGGCTCAGCATCCTCAGACCACCCTACTCATGGTGGAGGCGGGGTTCTCAGCTGCCCCTCCGATCCCGTCTCGGTGCCTGACCCCCCCCCCCGTTTCTCTCCAGGAGCCCCGTACCCGATCTCCCTCTCCCTACACCCACAGCTGATGGGAGGACCACAGTTTCTCAGCATCTAGCTTCCTCTCTGGAGAGCACGGGGAGGTGGGGCGGGGGGAGAGGGGGAGGCTCCCAACACCTTCTCTGGGCCCCTCCTCCCAGCCTTCAGAACCCAGGCCCTTCCGTGTCTCAAAGGACGGGGGCTTCCTGCGTGACACATTGGAGCTGCCCAAGGGCTTGGGGTTGGGGGTTCCCTGCCCCTCCTGCCTGGCCCCACGGCTCTCGCCTGTTCAAACCCCCAACCCTCCTGGCCTTTGGTCTTGACGCGCTCCTACCCCGCTCCCACCCTCCACCCCTTTTACTCTGGCTTTCCGCAAGGGGGGGCGGGCGGGAAATTTCCCGAGGGTCGTCAGTGCTGGAGTGCATGGCGGAGCAGGGGCGACTGTCCATGTCCCCTCGTGGTGGCTCATCTTTGTCACCTCCCTGCCTTAGATCTGACGCCCCTCCCCTCATAAGCCACTTTCCTAGTTACTCCCGTAGGTGGTGGAGCTGGCAGGAAGGCGCTTTTCACAATTGAATTGTCTGGGTGATCGAAGATTGTGTGGTTTCTGGCGCCCTCTTCTGTTACCCCTCGTGTCTCCCCCTTTCCCTCACTCCCCCTAGCCCGCTGCCTGCTGAAGGTATAAGCCTCCCCCCTTCCCTGAATTATCTGGTTACGTGTAATCGAGGTGTGTTTTTGTTTTTGAGACGGAGTTTCGCTCTTATTGCCCGGACTGGAGGGCAATGGCTCGATCTCGGCTCACCGCAGGCTCCGCCTCCCGTGTTCAAGGGAGTCTCCTGCCTTAGCCTCCCAAGTAGCTGGGATTACAGGCATGCTCCATCAGGCCCGGCTAATTTTGTATTTATAGTAGAGACGGGGTTTCACCATGTTGGTAAGCCTGGTCTCGAACTCCCGACCTCAGGTGATCCGCCTGCCTGGTTCTCCCAAAGTGCTGTGGGATTACGGGCGTCAGCCACCGCACCCGGCCCATCGAGGCGTGTTTTACGCGCATATCTTTGCATGTGGGAAGTCAGCGCTGGAGCATACAATGGTGGTGTGGGGTGACGGTGTCCCAGGGGCCCTCGCTGTTCTCCCTCCTTCCCTCCCCGCCTGGTCCCCTTCCCATTGCCCCTAACACCCATGCTTCCTGGTCTCCCCGCAGGGCATTGGTGGGATGGAGGCGCGCTTCACGCGCGGGAAGTCGGCTCTGCTGGAGCGCGCGCTGGCACGGCCGCGCACCGAGGTGAGCCTGAGCGCCTTCGCATTGCTATTCTCTGAGCTGGTGCAGCACTGCCAGAGCCGCGTCTTCTCCGTGGCTGAGCTGCAGGCGCGACTCGCAGCGCTGGGCCGCCAGGTGGGCGCGCGTGTGCTGGATGCGCTGGTGGCGCGAGAAAAGGGGGCCCGGCGCGAGACCAAGGTGCTGGGTGCGCTGCTCTTCGTAAAAGGCTCGGTGTGGAAGGCGCTCTTCGGCAAGGAAGCGGACAAGCTGGAGCAGGCCAACGATGACGCGCGCACCTTCTACATCATCGAGCGTGAGCCGCTCATCAACACCTACATCTCCGTGCCCAAGGAGAACAGCACGCTCAACTGTGCCAGCTTCACGGCGGGCATCGTGGAGGCAGTGCTCACACACAGCGGCTTCCCTGCCAAGGTCACGGCGCACTGGCACAAGGGCACCACGCTCATGATCAAGTTCGAGGAGGCGGTCATCGCCCGAGACCGGGCCCTGGAGGGCCGCTGACCCCGCTGGAGATAAAGGATACAGAGAGCCCCCTACCCAAGTGTGTCTTGTGTCTTGTGTGGGGGCCTCAGGTCCACATGTGTTTATAATAGAGTGGGACGGTGGGGGCGGGACTGGCCATAGGGTTGGGGGTTGAGTGAGGCCAGGGGTGGTGGCAGGGAGAAATAAAGCAGACAGAAAGAGTTGGTGGGAAATGCTGGCAGGTCTGGAACCACAGTTGGAGGCTGTCTGCAGGCTGAAGGGGGCATGGTGTTCTGGGAGAGGCATCAGGACAAGACAGACGCCTTTAAACTTGGGGTGGGCAAACTGTGCAGAGGGCCAGATGGACAATATTTTTTATGCCATGTGGTCTCTATTTTTTTAAATTTATTGAGATGCAGTCTCTCTCTGTCACCCAGGCTGGAGTCCAATGGCACAGTCTTGGCTCACTGCAACCTCCACCTCCTAGGTTCAAGCCATCCTCCTACCTCAGTCTCCTGAGTAGAGGGGATTACAGGCGTCCACCACCACACCTGGCTGATTTTTTGTATTTTTAGTAGAAATGAGGTTTCACTGTGTTGGCCAGGCTGCTCAGTACTTTAAAGTTAATTTTAAAACCCAGGATGATACAAACATTTTCCGTGTTAAAAATGTAAAATAAGTGTGGTGCAGTGGTGCACACCTGGAGTCCCTGCTATTCAGGAGGCTGAGGCAGGAGGATTGCTTGAGGCCAGGGGTTGGAGTCCAGCCTGGGCAACATAGTAAGACCGCATCTAAAAAAATTTAAATTAAGGCCAGGCGTGGTGGCTTATGTCTGTAATCCCAGCACTTTGGGAGGCTGAGGTGGGCAGATCATTTGAGGCTGGAAGTTCAAGACCAACCTGGCCAAAATGGCAAAACCCATCTTTACTAAAAATACAAAAATTAGCCGGGCGTGGTGGCAGACACATGTAATCCCAGCTATTCAGGAGGCTAAGGCGGGAGGATCGCTTGAACCTGGGAGGCGGAGGTTGAAGTGAGCCAAGATTGAACCATTGGCACTCCAGCCTGGGCAACACAGTGAGACCCTGTCTTAGAAAAGAAAAAAACAAAAGTAATACATCACGCCTCAGGTAATTCTTTCCCCTTTTGTTCATCACACTTGGTTCCTGACCACTTCTCCCCAAGAAAAGTCCTTCCAGATTTTTTGTGGGACCATGATCCAACCTTCCCTGCTTCCTTTCCCCTGCCCCCAGGATGCGAGTAGACGGGTCTGTTCAGAAATGGAACTGCAGGTACCGTCGGCTGCACTACCCTCACTGGTTATGAGAAGGGCCAAAGGGGTCGGTGTCGCCTCTCGATTTGTTTAGGATGCTCCATTGGGCTGCCTGGGGGACCAGGGCTGAGGGCTTGGTGAGGGGGCGGTTTCAGTCATCCCAGCAAGAGGCATTGAGCAGGGTGGGCTTCAGCACAGCGGGGAGAAGGTGGCGTCCCTAGGATAAGTGAAACCACTGAGTGGCCGCCACGCATAGCCCCGGGCTGATCCTGGAATAGCTGTTGGCTGGTGGAAGTGGAGGGAGGTGCTGGGAGAGGGCTTGGGTAGGGTGACAGCCTGAATCTGGAATGAGGGGAGGTGTCTATGGGGCCAGCAGATGCACAGGTCTGGGGGTTTGGGGTCTGGAGTCCTGGAGTGAGGTCTGTGTGTCAGCACAGAGACAGAAGCCACAGTCCTGGATGGGGGACAGAGGGAGGGAAGCGTGGTATCTGAGAAGCTGGATTTCAGAGAAAAATGTGGGACACTTTGGGCTAAGCAACCCCAGGCAGGTCCTCTAAGACCCTGGGGAGGGGGGCTTCCAGGACCTGCCAGGGCAGGGGCCAGAGGCAGGAGGCTGGAGTGGCACGGGGCCATTCTTCCGCGCTGTGAAGGGGGCCAGACAGATCCGGAGGGAGGAAGAGGGGCTGTGGGACTTCGTAAGCTGGGAGTGCAAGGCCCAGGGTCTGTTCCCACTCCCTGTCCCCACCTGGCCACCAAGGGTGAGTTAGGGGGCTTGAGGAGAAGGGACAAGGTTTGAACAAGCTGTAGGGTTATGAGGCTGGGCCCAGGTCTGGGGCAATGGAGGATGAAGAGAAAGAAGAGGAGCCTGTGGTCCAGCAGCTTCTGATCACAGCAGCTCTAACTTAGGGTGCTTTGGGCTGCAAGGAAGGCCTCCCCTGGACCCTCCAGGTGGGTGGTCAAGAGGAGGAGGAGGAGGAGGATGAGCTGAGCACCAGCCTTTGGTGAGCTGGGCAAGCAGCATCACCTCATTTCATGGGCAGGTTCCAAAAGAAGTCATGTGCCCATGGTCACACAGATTTATTTTATGTATATATACGGAGAGAGAGAGATGGAGTCTCCTCACTCTGTCACCCAGGCAGTGGTGCAATCTCAGCCTCCTGGGTTCAAGTGATTCTCCTGTCTCAGCCTCCTGAGTAGCTGGGACTACAGGTGCACACCACCACGCCCAGCTAATTTTGTATTTTTAGTAGAGACAAGGTTTCTCCGTGTTGGTCAGGCTGGTCTCAAACTTCCGACCTCAGGTGATCCACCTGCCTCAGCCTTCCAAGGTGCTGGGATTACAGGCTTGAGCCACCACGCCCGGGCTTCCCACGGGCTTTTCTTATGGATTTGGACTTGGAGGTGGCATTGGGGAAGGGAAGAGGCACAATGACCCCAGTGTTGGCCTAAGCCACTGGTAGAGGAGTGTGGTGAGGGATGCCCTGCGCTCCTGGCCTCCCTCCCATGGCCTCAGGGGCATGGGCTGACCTTGGCCAAGCTTCAGGCTGGTACCACCTCACCCTCCCAGACCCTGAGTGGGGTTAACAACCCAGACCTGGAATGTCCTCCGGTTGACCAGGCCAACTCCCCATCAGCCTGTACAGCCAGCCCAGCACTTACTGAGCGCCTCTGTGTACCAAGCCCTGTTCTGGGCACTTCAGGAGTGAACTCATGACTTCCTGCCTCAGGGTGGTCCGCTGCCTTCCCTACACTATTCCAAGGCACCACTAGACATCAGAATCTTCATGTCCTGTACATTCTCCTTGTAATAGAGCAGGAAAAAATTAAAGCGGGGAGACAGAATTCTACTTCAGTTGCTCCTCAATTTGTTTCTTTTTTGTTTTTTGTTTTTGAGACGGAGTTTTGCTCTGTTGCCCAGGCTGGAGTGCAGTGGCACAATCTTGGCTCACTGCAACCTCTGCCTCCTGGGTTCAAGTGATTCTCCTGCCTCAGCCTCCCAAATAGCTGGGATTACAGGCGCACACCAACACACCTGGCTAATTTTTGTATTTTTTTTAGTAGAGACGGGGTTTCACCATGTTGGCCAGGCTGGTCTCCAACTCCTGGTCTCAAGCAATCTGCCCACTTGAGCCTCCCAAAGTACTAGGATTACAGGCATAAGCAACCATGTCTGGTTGCTCCCAATTTTCTTTTTCTTTCTTTTTTTTTTTTAAGTCAGGGTCTCATTCTGTTGCTCAGGTTGGAGTACAGTGACACAATCTTGGATCACTGCAGCCTCTGCCTCTGGGGTTTATCCTGCCTTAGCCTCCTGAGTAGCTAGGATTACAGGCGTGTGCCACCACACCCAGCTAATTTTTGTATTTTTAATAGAGATGGGGTTTTGCCATGTTGGCCAAACTCCTGACCTCAGATGATACCCTGCCTTGGCCTCCCAAAGTGCTGGGATTACAGGCATGAGCCACTGCGGCCAGCCAAAGATCTGATGTCCCGATTTTCAAAGGTGGTCTCAGGCATCAGACTGGGACTCCCCGCTCCCATGTCCCACACCCAGAGACCAGACCCAGCCAGTCCTCCAAGAAGGTAACAAATGTTGGGGGGACCATTATTGCATTTTACTGATGCAGGCTGGACAGGAGGACTCACCACCTGAGCTTGGGGTGCTCAGGTCCTGGGGTGCTGAGGACATGGGGGTGCATCTTGAGAGGGTGGTGTTGGGAATACTTCCATCTGGACAGGGTGCTGTTGAGGGGCACTTCTGGGGAGGCAGGGCTGCAGAGGAGCTGGGATGTGTCAGCTGCCTCCCTTTGGGTGGGAGAAAATGTCACGGGGACCTTTCAGCCGCAAAGAGGCGTCCAGGCTATGGCTGGGGGTCTTCAGGGTTTCATTCTGGGCTGGCTGGGTCCATGCTCAAGGGTGGAGAAGGGCAGAGGGGATAGGCAGGCGGCCATCCTGGCCTGGTTCTGAATCAGGTCCCAGTTCTGAATCAGGTTCCAGGAACTCCGCGGAACCTTCCCTGTCTAGCGGCACGCACGTGGCCAGCCGATCGCACACCCAGGCGCCCAGCTTACGGTCGCAGTAGATGTCGTTCCAGTCACCAGAGCCCCGCATCATCACACAGTCTTCGCCCTGGTTCCGGTTGGTAGGTTCCTCTGGAGCCCAGTTGCTGGAGCAAAATGCTTTGGGTCAGTGGATGGGGTGGGGAGAAGGAGCCTGGTTCCCGGCAGCCTGGACAGAGCCCTCTGAGTCTGCTCCCTCCCTTCTCACCCCAGGTTCCCCCTTCCTGAGTCTGTGTCTGGGAACCTGTACCTCGTTTTGGCGCCCCATACCCTACAGCCCAAGACTCGCCTCCCCCCTTTTTTTTTTTTTTT
>NW_016107578.1:2825965-2833473 GCF_001604975.1 Cebus imitator | reverse complement strand
AGATGGAGTCTCACTCTGTCACGCAGGCTGGAGTGCAGTGGCACTATCTCAGCCCACTGCAACCTCTGCCTTCCGGGTTTAAGCAATTCTCCTGCCTCAGCCTCCTGAGTAGCTGGGACTATAGGCGCCCACAACCACGCCTGGCTAATGATTATTTTAGTAGAGGCGGGTTTTCACTGCGTTGCCAAGGCTGATCTCAAACTCCTGAGCCCAGGCAATCCACCTGCCTTGGCCTCCCAAAGTGCTAGGATTGCAGGCGTGAGCCATGGCGCCCGGCCAAATTTTGTATTTTCAGTAGAGACAGGATTTCGCCATGTTGACCAGGCTGGTTTCGAACTTCTGACAGGTGATCCACCCACCTTGGCCTCCCAAAGTGCTGGGATGACAGGCGTGAGCCACTGTGCCCAGCCAAAACTCACTCTTCTAATCTGTGCTTGGAACTTCCTCCCTGAGCCCCTTCCTCTATACCCCCTCCTCCAGGCCAGGTTTCCCCCACCCCCTCTGGCTGTCCTCCCCTGCACCCTGGAGATCCTTCTCTGAGCCCTCACATCCTTCCCAGAGAGGTTTATCCAGGGGGTTCCTCCCTCCACGGTATTCCCGCCTCCTCCCCTGGATCCCAGAGGCCTCCTCCTCACCTGTAGTCCACAGGGGTCCCGTCCATCCAGATAAACTCCCCCTTCAGGTCCAAGTTCCGAAGGCCAATCCAGGAGCCCGTGTGGCTGGCATGCTTGATCAGGAAGTCCTGGGGGGCAGGACAGGGCTGGAGGATTGGGACATGTGCCTGGGGCTTTCCAGCCCACTTCAAGAGGTCGGGTTGAGTGGGGCAGGGTCCCCCTACCCTCGCTGTGCTGCCCACCGCCTCTGCAGAGTCTGAACCCACCTGCTCCTCATGGCTGTGGATGCTGACCAGCTGCCCTTCCATGTCTTCACAGGCGTACCGGGCGTGGACCCACTGCTTGGTGCCCTTACCGAAGTAGTAGCACTTCTGTTGGAAACTGACCCAGTTTTCCGGGCACGCGTTGCACACAAAGCCTGGGGTGGAGGAGAGGCTCAGGGCTGGTGCCAAGGGAGGTGCTGTGGGCATCCTGGGCAGATGTGGTGGCAGCACCTCTCCTAGGGTCACTCCTGGGTTCCTGGCTAAAAGTAGACCCACCCCAGGGCCTAATAGATGGCCTCACAGACTGTGTTCTTTGCTGGAGCTATGATACTGACCAGCTTCACGGAAGAAGTACCTCAGTCACCATGGCCACAAACACCTTCATGGTTAGCAGAGCACGGTGTCAACCCTCAACACCTCAACTACCGCCAGCATCTCCACAAACACCTCATGGCCAGAAGCACTACAAACACCGTCACCACAAACACATTCATGTCCAATAACACATCAACCACCAACACCATCACCATGAACACATTCATGTCCAACAACATGCAAACCACTAACACCATCACCACAAACACCTTACAGCCAGCAGAACGCCAATCACTAACACCTGCACCATCCACACTTCATGGTTAGCAACATTCCAGCTCACGCCAGTGTCACCACAAACACCTCATGGCCAGAAGCAGCTCAACCACCAACACCATCATTATAAATAGGCTCTTGGCCATCAATGTCTCAACTGCTGACACCATTACCATAAATACATCCATGGCCTGCAACACTTCAATCACCAACATCATGACCAGTAGCACGTCAGCCGCCAGCACTGTCACCACAGACACGTTCATATCCGACAACACTTCAACCACCAGCACCACAAACACCTCATGGCCAACAGTGCCTCAGCCACCAACCCCATCATGACAAACACCTCATGACCAGCAGCACTTCAACTACCAACAGACCCCTCCAAGGTCAGTAACACCTTCATCACCAACATCATTACCGGAGGCACCCACCACCAGCAGTGACTTACCTCCACCACCCACACCACAGCCAACACCGTCTTTACCAACCATACCAGCCCAATCCTCATCACTGGCACTGACAGCAAAACCAGTGCTGTGGCCAAGTCCACCAGTGATTACTTTTCCCAAGTACCATCTTCACCAATAGCCCTGGTCATCATCACTGGCAGTACCCCCAAAACCAGCACTCCTAGCCAATATCTGGAAAATTGAGATGATTTTTTTCTAGTGGGAGGCTTTGGTCAGGGAGCCAATGGGCTTGCAGGACTGGCTTCCACAATCCCTCAATATGGAGCCAGCTTGGTCTCTTTCTCCCTTTCCCCTCACCCCAAGGAGACCCCCAGACATGTTGCTATCACCTCCCATGTGGGAGGTTAAACCCACTCTTACTGGATCAAGTCTTTCTTGCTTTAAAATAGATTTTCAGCAGTAGTGTGCACCTGTAATCCCAGCTACTTGGGAGGCTGAGGCAAGAGGATCACTTGAGCCCAGGAGTGTGAGACTAGCATGGGCAACATAGCAAGAACCCGCTGTAAGAAAGTAGATTTTCGGCCGGGCGCGGTGGCTCACGCCTGTAATCCCAGCACTTTGGGAGGCCGAGGCGGGTGGATCACGAGGTCAAGAGATCGAGACCATCTTGGTCAACATGGTGAAACCCCGTCTCTACTAAAAATACAAAAAATTAGCTGGGCATGGTGGCACGTGCCTGTAGTCCTGGCTACTCGGGAGGTTGAGGCAGGAGAATTGCCTGAACCCAGGAGGTGGAGGTTGCGGTGAGCCAAGATCGCGCCATTGCACTCCAGCCTGGGTAACAAGAGTGAAACTCCGTCTCAAAAAAAAAAAAAAAAAAAAAAAGAAAGTAGATTTTCCTGTAGTGATATGCAGGGAGGATTCCACTGCAAGAATGCACTTCAAGAAAGTAGATTTTCCCACCGTGATATGCAGGGAGGGTTCCACAACACTTGGACAGACATTTTCTGTTTGTTTTTGTTTTTGTTTTTTTTGAGACGGAGTTTCGCTCTTGTTGCCCAGGCTGGAGTACAATGGTGCGATCTCGGCTCACCGCAACCTCCGCCTCCTGGTTTCAGGCAATTCTCCTGCCTCAGCCTCCTGAGTAGCTGGGATTACAGGCACGCGCCACCATGCCCAGCTAATTTTTTGTATTTTTAGTAGAGACGGGGTTTCATCATGTTGACCAGGATGGCCTCGATCTCTTGACCTCGTGATCCACCCGCCTCGGCCTCCCAAAGTGCTGGGATTACAGGCTTGAGCCACCGCGCCCGGCCTTGTTTTATTTTTTTTTGAGACAGAAAATTGCTCTGTCACCCAGGCTGGAGTACAGTGGTGCGATCTCGGCTCACTGCAACCCCCACCTCCCAGGTTCAGGCAATTCTCCTGCCTTAGCCTCCCGAGTAGCTGGGACTACAGGCGTCTACCACCACACTGGCTAATTTTTGTATTTTCAATAGAGACAGGGTTTCACCATGTTGGTCAGGCTGGTCTCGAACTCAAACTCCTGACCTCAGATGATCCACCCACCTTGACCTCCCAAAGTGCTGGGATTATAGGCATGAGCCACTGCACCTGGCCATAATTTTCTTTTTTTAAATAGTCAGGGTCTCACCATGTGGCCCAGGCCAGTCTCGAACTGCTGGACTCAAGTGATCCTCCGCCTCGGCCTCCCAAAATGCTGGGATTACAGGCATGAGCCACCATGCCCACCCTCAAGTGATCAGATTTTTCTAAGAGGCTTAGAGTCTGCACTAGCTTGAGTTGGGTGTGCTTCTCACCCATGAAATGGTAACCAGTACTCAGTCCTCTGGGGGTGCAGCATTAAAACAGGAAGAGGTGGCCAGGTGCAGTGGCTCATACTTGTAATCCCAGTGATTTGGGAGGCCAAGATGAGAGGATCCCTTGAGCCCGGGAGTTTGAGGCTATAGTGAGCCATGATTGTGCCACTGCACTCCAGCCTTGGTGACAGAACCAGGCCCTATCTCTAAACAACAACAAAAAATCCCAAAACCCCCCAAACCAGGAAGAGGACATTTCTGTGCCCTTAAAGAAAACCTCAGGGGGCTGGGCGTGGTGGCTAACGCCTGTAATTCCCACACTTTGGGAAGCTGAGGTGCGTGGATCACCTGAGGTCAGGAGATCAAGACTAGCCTGGCCAACATAGTAAAACCCCATCTCTACTAAAAACACCAAAAATTAGCCAGGCATAGTGGTGGGTGCCTGTAATCCCAGCCATTCAGGAGGCTGAGACAGGAGAATCACTTGAACCCAGGAGGTTGCAGTGAGCCAAGATCGTGCCATTGCACTCCAGCCTGGATGACAAGAGTAAAATTCCGTGTGAAAAAAATAAAAAAGAAAAGAAAACTTGAGCAGAAGGTATCTTGCTTGTTTGTTAGCTAGTCACTCAGAGATAACCTCAGAGCTGGGTCCAGATCCCAGGCTGTGGGGCTGTATTTGGGGGAGACTTCAGGGACTGGGGAAGAATTGGTAGGTGACCTGTCAGAAGTAGGCATGGTCAGAGTGCCCCTTCCCCAGTGCCTCTCCCTGAGGAACCACCTGAGGTTTCTGGCTGGGATTCCCAAAGCCACACCACATCCCAGGGGACGGGACTCCATCACACCAAGCACAGAAACTTCCTCTTCTCTGCCCCAGTTAGGGCAGCTGGGGCTTCCCAGAGGTCAAAGACCAAAAATCAAAGGCAGGGGCATTGGTTGGGGGAATGGCAGGGCTGTAAAACCCCGGTTCCTAACCCACATTAATTTTTTGTTTTTGAGACAGTCTCGCTCTGTCATCGCCCAGGCTGGTGTGGCGCGATCTCGGCTCACTGAAACCTCCACCTCCCAGGTTCATGATTCTCCTGCCTCAGCCTCCTGAGTAGCTGGGATTACAGGTGCCCATCACTACGCCCGGCTAATTTTTGTGTTTTTAGTAGAGACAGTGTTTCACCATGTTGTTCAGGCTGGTCTTGAACTCCAGACCTCATGATCTGCCCACCTCGGCCTCCCAAAGTGCTGGGATCACAGGCATGAGCCACCACACCTAGCCTAAATATGTTTCTTCTTTAGAGGCAAGGTCTCGCTTTGTTGCCCAGGCTGGAGTGCAGTGGCTCAATCCTAGCTCACCACAGCCTGGGCTCAAGTGATCCTCCCACCTCAACCTCCCGAGTAGATGGGACTACAGGTACACATCACCACGTCTGGCTAATTTTTTCATTTTTTTGTTGAGGCAGGGTCTTGCTGTGTTGCCTAGGCTGGTCTCAAACTCCTGGACTCAAGTGACCCTCTTGCCTAGGCCTCCCAAAGTGCTGGGATTATAGGCATAAGCCAGGGCACCTGGTCCCTAGCCCACATTAAGGGCACAGTGACTGAATGGTTGCTCTCTCTGCAACCTGCTAGCCTCCTGGGGTCCACACTGCCTCCTCCATTACTGCCACCCCTGGGAAAGAGGCCACCATCTCCACTGTCCCATCACTACAGACATTACTGGGCCCCCTGGCCTGGTCAGACAATCTACCGTGAGGGCTGTGCCCAGGGGAATCCTACAAATGACTCCTCACTAGACCACATCAGGCAGAGAGCAGCAGCAAGGAGGGCCCAGCTATGGTCACCACCGGACTGCTTTAACCCAGAAGAGGAAAAAATTGTAGGAGCCCCCAAATCTGTGAAAGGAATCAGAAAGGCCATTCTTACCAGGCAAAATGGCTCATACCTGTAATCTCAGCATTTGGAGAGGCCGAGGCGAGAGGACTGCTGGAGCCCAGGAGTTCAGGACAAGCCTGGGCAACATAGCGAGACCCTGTCGCTACAAAAAAAAAAAAAAAAAAATTAGCTAAAGCCAGGTCCAGTGACTCATGCCTGTAATTCCAGCACTTTGGGAGACTGAGGCAGGAAGATTGCTGGAGCTCACAAGTTCAACACAAACCTGGGTAACATAGTGAGACCCATGGCTACAAAAAAAATAAAAATCAGCCAGGCATGGTGGCACACACTTGTAGTCTCAGCTACACTGGACGCTGAGGTGGGAGGATCTCTTGAGCGCAGGAGTTGGAGACTGCAGTAAGCTAAGATTGTACCACTGCATTTCAGCCTGGGCAAAAGAGCAAGACCTCATCTCTCTCTCACTCTCTCTTTTTTTTTGAGGCAGAGTCTTGCTCTGTTGCCCAGGCTGGAATGCAGTGGCACAATCTCCGCTCACCACGCCCGGCTAATTTTTGTATTTTTAGTACAGATGGGGTTTCACCATGTTGGTCAGGCTGGTCTTGACTTGAACTCCCGACCTCAGTTGATCCACCGGCCTCGGCCTCCCAAAGTGCTGGGATTACAGGCATGAGCCACCTCGCCTGGCCAAGACCCCATCTCTTAAAAAACAAAATAAGGGGTGTTCCGTGTGTGCCCCATGTGTCCTGCCCCATCAGAAACTTGGTCCTAACCCCGTCATCACACACCCCTTTGCCTCGCATCCAAGCACACTCCCTACCCCGCACTTATATCTTTGTGTCCCCTGGATGACACTCAGGCCACACAAACGTATAGTCACCCTGCCTCACGTCACACACGCATGCCGTCGCTCGCATCTGCCAACACACCCGAGGCCCAGGTGCGGTCACACACCATCCCACGCAGAGACTCAACACTCACCTCTGGACACCTGCAGCTCCATCTGCAGCTTCCTCACCTCCTCCTGGAGTCTTCCCAGCAAATCCGAAGCTGCGTGCCTCTGATTCAATTCTTGGGGAGTCAAGGTGGGGGGCGGTGCTCAGAGATCGACGGGCAGGCCCCCTCCTTGTCCCTTCCCTTCCCCATTGCCCCATCCCCTCCCAAGCCTCACCCTGGGACTTGAAGCTGCTCAGATCATCTTCAAGTTTATTCAGGTTCCAGTACAGCTGAGAGTCTGGTGTGTGCAGGAGCGCAGGGCTGGTCTCAGGGATGTGTATTCCCCAGCCTGGCCCCCAGCCTCATGCTCCCCCAGGGCTCTGAGACATTCCCTCCTTCCCACCCAATCTGCCTCCATAACCCCAACCCCAGTCTCTCACCCTCAGATTTCATTTTCTGCTGTTCAGCTCGAAGTTCCTCCAAGCTCTGTGAAATCTCCGTGGCTGTTTGCAGGGGAGAGGCTTCGTGCTAACCAGGTCCTCACTGTCTCCCCCATCTCCCTACACCCATCCCTTGGCCTCTTTGCCTGGGTTCTTTTTCCCCCCGCGCCCCCCAAGATGGAGTCTTGTTCTGTCGCCCAGGCTGGAGTGCAGTTGTGAGATCTCGGCTGACCACAACCTCCGCCTCCCAGGTTCAAGTAGTTAATCCTGCCTCAGCCTCCTGAGTAGCTGGGATTACAGGCACGTGACACCATGCCCAGCTGATTTTTGTAGTAGAGATGGTGTTACACCATGTTGGTCATGGTTACACCGGCTGGTCTCGAACTCCTGATATCATGATCCGCCTGCCTCAGCCTCCCAAAGTGCTGGGATTACAGAGGTGAGCCACTGCGCCTGGCCTGCCTGGGTTCTAAAGGTCACCTGCTCAGTCTGCAGTTCATGGGTGTGTGTGTTGGGGGGAGCACAGTGAGTCTTTTTTTTTTTTTTTTTT
>NW_016107578.1:2822805-2825685 GCF_001604975.1 Cebus imitator | reverse complement strand
GATCTCTTGACCTCGTGATCCACCCACCTCGGCTTCCCAAAGTGTTGGGATTACAGGCGTGAGCCACTGCGCCCGGCCCACAGTGAGTCTTAATGTTCTCAGTCCATGAAGTCATCCAAGACCCCCTTCCCTTTCCCCCTGCAGACCCCAACTCCAGGGGTCACTCACCCTGGGATTTCTGCGCCATCTGGTCACCCTGGTATCTTTCAAAGTACTTGGAAACTTGAGAGACTGGAGTGGCAGGAGAGAAGATATATCCCAGTAACCTCAAAGGCAGGTCCTCGGACCCCGCCCATGCCCCAGGCTCAGGGACCCGTTCACACAGTCACCGCCCATGCCCCAGGCTCAGGGACCTGTTCACATAGTCACAACAGCTGCTGCTGCTTCTCACTCATTTATGCAAGAATATAATGAACCTGCCTACCTTTCCCTCACCAGGATTAACTGTAAAAGCAATAGGCATCTATCAGAGCACTTCACAAATCTTAGAGCTTGTTTCTATCTCATGGTGCTAAAAATATACCCATTTTACAGATGAGGAAATGGAGGCACAAAGCAGTTACAAACTCCTTACGCTACAGATGTGTAAGGCTGCGGATTTACAATGGCTCAACTTAAAATAGTTCGAGTTACAATGGCTTGACTTTAGGATGGTGTGAAAGCAACGGGCATAGTGGAAACCCTATTTCTCTTGCAATGCTGGGCAGTGGTGGGGAGCCTAAGCCTTCAGGCAGTCACGCAGTTTTGACTTACACTATTTTCAATGTACTATGGGCTGATGGGGACATAACCCCATTGCAAGTGGAAGAGTGTCTGTATTCAGATGCTATCAGGCAGTTTTCCAAGTTCCCTGGGTCCCCACCTTCCCTAGGACGCGGAGCAACTTATGCTGACCCTCAGTTCCTTAGAGAGGGGACACTGAGGTGCAGGGAGGAGCGGGATGAGAGCTGGGCGTCCTAACCCTCACTCCCACCCCCCTCTACCTTGGCTCCTGCATACCGTTCAGGGCAGCTCTCTCTTCCAGCTGTTTCAGATTCTGTGTGGTGTCCCCGTCTGGGGAGGGAGAGAGAAGAGGCGTGGAGAGGGGGAATTGTCAGGTGCCCCCACCTGCCTGCACCCACCTCCCAGCTGGGGATGGAGGGCTTGGGTAAAGCCATAGCGGTGCTTAAGGGTGGAGGACAGAGATACTGGGTGGGGTGAGGGGCTCTGGCAGTCGGGGCATGGGGAGAGCTGGCAGTGTCAAGGTGGGAGGTTGGGCTTTTGCAGTAAGTTGGGCTCCCCAGGCTCTGAGATGGGGGTGTGGGAGGGAACACAGAGGGGCTTCGTGGGTACGGGGGACCACATGGGGCTGGGGGTGTCCTCACGCCATAGGAGAAGCAGAGTCAGCAGCCCAGCCCACAGAGCAGTGGTCAGCAGCCCCAGCAGCACAGTCTGAGTCCAGTGCTTGTGGCACCCCTTCTTCCTGGAAAGCTCCTCGATCTCTGCCGGGCGTTGGAGGGACTGACTATGGGCGCAGGGTGAAGCTGGACTCTGCCTCTGTCTGTCTCCTCATTACCCAGAACCCCTGACAGCCTGGGAGCCTGTCCAGAGCCCACACTGAAGCAGAGGGTCTCAGTGGACCCCTAGCTCCCATATGCACAGCTTCCTTACCTGACTTAGATCTGGGTCGCTATCCACAGAGACAGATCTGGGACCAAGAGCTAAGACCCCCTAAGCCCCCCAACTAATGCCAGGCCCCCAGCCTCACTTCCAGGAGACTGGGTCCTGTTTTTTCCTTCCTCCCTTAACCCCAGCTCCCACCCTTATACCTCTGCACCTTCAAGCTCTACCCTGTTGCCTGTCCCCAACCCGGAACCCCTTCCCTAAATGTAGGACACCAAGTCCCAGTTCTTCCCAATATCGGAGCCACTCTCCAGCCCCTTTCCCAGTTACCACCCAACATCCGGACCTCCAAAGCTCACCCAGGCCCCACGCAACACCCGGACCTCCAAAGATCTACCTGGATGTCCCACCCCAAGCCCCTGGCCCACTGCACTCACCCTGGCTTGGAGGATTCATTATGCTAAATTCTGCTTGTTCCAAGTTCCTGTTCTACTTAGCCACCAACTCTATTGGACTCCCAGCTCCCTAGCTAGAGCCGGTTTTTTTTGGGGGGGGGGGGCGGGAGAAGGGTGTTAAGTCAGAAAAAGGAGGGGCCATCAATTTCTTCTCCTTCCTGGCTCTCCACCAGGAAAGTCAGTCCTGCATCACTTCCTTACCCAGGCTCGGTTCTGTTCTTAGAAATTCACCCTCCTTCTCAGAGAGGGACTGGGAAGCCCCCTTCTCTCCTGGGTGAAAGGCCGTAGGGAAGCATCTTTGCTTCTGCCAGTGTTAGAACCAGAGGGTCCTCCTACCTGAATATTGACCTTCCTCCATGGCAGTCCTGCTTGGATTCTCCCGACGATGGGGCACTCACTCCCTGACAAGGCAATCCACTTAGCGGGCACAGTCACAGCTCTGGCTGGAACCCGGGTTTGAATGATGGTTAGGGTGAGGCGACAAACCCTAGTTACCGGCGCAGGAAAGCATCTGGGACTTGGGGGACTCAGTGACCATTTGCTGATTTTGTTTAGTCTACAATCTGGGGTGAGTAGGGCGGTTAGTAGGGAGACACAGCTACTGTGGAGAGACAGCAGCCTGCGATCGGACGTGGGGCACCCCAGAGCCCATCATACTTGAGCTACACAGCAGGTGCACCCATGTGATCTTGACAAATGGCTTAATTAACCTGGAAACTTCCTTCCTCCTCTGTAAAATGATGATACTGAGAATACCTATACTGCTGGTTGGTGAGCCGTGCTAAAAATATCACCAGCTTTTATTCTTTTTTTTTTTTTTTTT
>NW_016107578.1:2812535-2822660 GCF_001604975.1 Cebus imitator | reverse complement strand
CCACCATGCCCAGCTAATTTTTTGTAGTTTTAGTAGAGACGGGGTTTCAACATGTTGACCAGGATGGTCTCGATCTCTTGACCTCGTGATCCACCCGCCTCGGCCTCCCAAAGTGCTGGGATTACAGGCTTGAGCCACCGCACCCGGCTACCAGCTTTTATTCTAATTGCTTTGCCTGTGTGACCTCAGCCAAGGAGTCAACCATTCTCAGCCTCAATTTTCCCCTCTGTAAAATGGGCTGAGGACAGCACCCAACTCATAAGGCCAAGATAGGATCAAATGAGATCACAACATACCTAAGGCTTTTGGTGCCGTGCAGCGCACAGTGGGTCTTCAGATACTAAACGTTTATGAAGCATCTACTCCGTGCTATGTCGTACTGGGAAATGCTAAGAGCCCATGACCCAGGCCTCAGCCTTCTCCTCTGCCAACGTGCCCAGGGCA
The DNA here is from genome assembly GCF_001604975.1 of Cebus imitator. Lineage (NCBI taxonomy): Eukaryota > Metazoa > Chordata > Mammalia > Primates > Cebidae > Cebus > Cebus imitator. Next base: position 2,822,216 of record NW_016107578.1, on the reverse strand, counting down.
CCTGGAAAATGCTCTGACTTTACTTATTTATTTTGAGATGGAGTCTCACACTGTTGCCCAGGCTGGAGTGCAGTGGCATGAACTTAGCTCACTGCAACCTCCACCTCCCAGGTTCAAGCAATTCTCCTGTCTCAGCCTCCTAAGTAGCTGGGATTACAAGCACATGCCACCATCCCCAGGTAATTTTTATATTTTAGTAGAGACAGGTTTTCACCGTATTGATCAGGCTGGTCTCGAACTCCTGACCTCAGGTGATCCACCTGCCTCTGCCTCCCAAAATGCTGGGATTACAGGCATGAGCCACTGCACCTGACCAAGTCCTCTGACTTTATTTTATTTCATTTTATTTTTTGAGACGAAGTCTCGCTCTGTCACCAGGCTGCAGTGCAGTGGTGCAATCTCAGCTTACTGCAACCTCCACCTCCAGGGTTCAAGCAATTCTCCTGCCTCAGCCTCCCAAGTAGCTGGGACTACAGGTGTGTGTCACCACGCCTGGCTAATTTTTGTATTTTAGTAGAGACAGGGTTTTACCATATTGATGGAGCTGGTCTCAAACTCCTCACCTCAGGTGATCCATGCACCTCAGCCTCCCAAAGTGTTGGGATTACGGGTGTGAGCCACCGCGCCTGACCAAGTGCTTTGACTTTAAAGCATCTACTATGTGCTGAGGAGCATGAGACTTGGGGTCATTCAGGCCTGGAGGTCACTGGCTACCTTCTTTCGCTGCCTGACTATAGGTAAGTCCCTTATCTTGGAGCCTCAGGGAGGTGGGGGTGTGGGGCAGCCAGGCTCTGATGAGTGGCAGCTCAAGCTGGCCCTTTTGATATTGAGAGGAGTCCAGAGATGTCACCATCCTGGGACTCCGGCTGCAAGGGAGGCAGCCGGACAGACCTGAGCCAAGTCCCGGCTTCTCCCTGGGTGAGCAACTCAGTTTCCTCATCTGTAAATTGGGCATATTCAAAGCACCGGCACACAGTAGGTGGTCAGTAAACCTACTGGCAGGATGCTGGGGGAGCGTCCCCATTCTGTGGGGCCTCTCTCAGTGGAACTGAGGTACCAAGAGGGAAAGTCATTTGTCCCCGTTGTGCAGTGGTGGGGCTGGGACTCAAACCCTAGATATTTGACCTGGGAGCCTATTTGCTCAATCATTGGGAGACACCGTCTCCTGGTGGAGTGTCTACTCATAAGTGTCAGGTGGCAGGATCCCAACTCCAGGCCTTCCTTCTAACCCAAGAGGTCCTGCCTCTGTCTAGAGCCTTCCATGGCTCCCCAGCGTCCTCTATGATCGGCCCAGCGCACTCACCAGGCTCATCTCAGACCAGATGGCCTGCTTTCACTTCCCCAAATCAGGATCTGAATGCCTCCAGATTCTGTCCACACTGTGGTCCCCACCCCACCACCGCCCACCACCTCCCTTCTCTGGCTGCGACCTCTTCCTGGTCATCCCTTGAGGCTCAGCCCAAGGGTGCTTCGATCTCCGCTTCCCGGGGCCACCCCAACACACACAGATACGTACTCACGAAGCGGAGTTTGGAGCCTGTGTCTGTCCTCCCACTGCGTTGGGGTCGACCAGAGAGATTGGCAGGGACCGTCAGGGACAGAGGTTTAAGCAGGAAGAGACACTTTCTTCAGAAAGCAGACCAGCTGACAGTCGCTATTTTCATAGACCTAAATATGGGCTTGCCACCCGGATAACGTTACACGCATGGCCTCTCCTGGCATTCCCCACGCCCCAGTGAAGTCCATGCTATTATTACCTCCACTTCTCAGGTAAGAGAATTGGGTGAGAACCAGAGATCCTAAGAAGGAAGTTCCCACAGGGCTGAAGGAGGTGCACGGCAGCGTTAAGATTTGAACCAGGGGTATCGCAGACTGAATCATTATGCCACTAGGGCAGATCGCATAGGGCCCTGGGGAGCCATGGGACGCTCTAGGCAGAGGTGGGACCTCTTGGATTAGAAGGACGGCCTGGAGTTGGGATCCCGCCACCCGACACTTACCAGCAGATGCTCCACTATGAGATTATGTCTCTAGATGATTGAGCAAATAGGCTCCCAGTTCAAATGTCCCAGGTTTGAGTACCAGCAAGAAGAAAGGGAAGAGGAAAGAGAGGCAGAGGAAGGGAAGAAAAAGACAGGAAGAAAGAGGGGAAGAAGGAGGAACAGGAGGGAAGGAGGGAAAGAGGAAAAAGAAAGATACGTGAGATAGCATTCAGTCAAATGTGGACAATTGTGGCCGGGTGTGGTGGCTCATGCCTGTAATCCCAGCACTTTGGGAGGCTGAGGTGGGAGGATCAGTTGAGCCTAGGAGTTCAAGACCAGCATGGGCAGCATAGCAAGCTGTCGTCTCTACAAAAAAATATATAAAAATTAGCAGGCATGGTGGTGCATGTCTGTGGTCCCAGCTACTGGGGAGGCGGAGGTGGGAGAATCACTTGAGCCCAGGAGCTCAAGATCAGCCTGGGCAACACAGTGAGACCCCATCTCAAAAAAAGAAAGAGAGGGAAGGAAGGAAGGAAGGAAGGAAGGAAGGAAGGAAGGAAGGAAGGAGGAAGAGAGGGGAAGGAGGGGAGGAAGGGAAGGAAGAAAGGAAAGAAAAGAAAGAAGAGAGGAAGAGTGGGAAGGGAGGGAAGGAAGGAAAGAAAAGAAAGAGAAAATGAGGAAGGAAGGGAGGGAGGGAGGGAGGGAGGGAGGAAGGAAAGACAAGACTAGACCAAACTCCATCCCAGCTCCATCCTGGAACTAGAATTCACCCCCGTGTTCCCAAGCTTCCTCCTCCTCCTCCTCCTGTGTCCCCATTGCTGGGACAGTCCGTCCGTCCACCCAGACACCCCACCAGGCCCAGGCCTTGTCCAAGCACCTCCTGATCCTCCACCCCACCCTTCACCCAGCACCGAGGCCTGGCTCTTCCTAAAAATATATCCTGCTTCTCCTCATCCTCACAGCCGCTGCCCCTGGCTACTCCCCAACCCCCCGGACCAGATGACACCTCCTCTTAGGTCCCCCTGCCTGGCCTGCCTTGTCCCTGGAGCAGCCTCCTCCCGGACCTCCCCACTCCCATTCCACCCCCATGACAGCCCCACCTCCTGTCTTGCCCCCCAGACAGACTCTCCAGGGTCCTCACTTCCACCTGGCCTCCACGGCAGACCCCCCGGGGGGTCCCCAACCCCACCTACTCCCAAGACAAATCCCCCAGTGACCCCACCTGGCTTGGCCTCAAATGCTGTCGTATGTCCACCCAGCAGCCCCCAGTGACCTCTCCAGTACTCACTGGCCAATTCTTTGCTTTTCTTTTTTTTTCTTTGAGACAGAGCCTTGCTGTGTCTCCCAGGCTGGAGTGCAGTGGCGCGATCTCGGCTCACTATAACCTTGCCTTCCTGATTCAAGTGATTCTCTTGCCTCAGCCTCCCAAGTGCTTGGGATTACACGAATGCACCACCACGCCCACTAATCTTTTGTATTATTAGTAGCGATGGGGTTTTGCCAAGTTGTTCAGGCTGGTCTCGAACTCCTGGTCTCAGATGAGCCACTCGCCTCAGCCTCCCAAGCTGCTGGGATTACAGGCGTGAGCCACCACGCCTGGGGTCTCCCTCCCTTCTTTACCATCTTAATTCTTGGCCAGATCAAGGTGGAGGGGACATTTGGGGCTCAAAATGAACAGCCTCAGACCACCAGGGTCACTCAACAGGCATGCACCAAGGGCCACTGGGTCCAGGGTGACAGACAAGGCAGCATGGTCCCAGCTGTTCTGGAGGGCAGGGTCCTGGGGACATTCCAGCCAGGCCCCTCCCTGACACGGCAGGGACATTCAGCCCCAGTGGATGGCCAGCCCAGCCGTCCCCCCGGTTGCGAGGTGAGTTGCAGGGGCACAGGTGGGCGTCTTCTGGAGTGAGAGAAGAAAGCCCTTCTCTGTTTCTTCCCTGAATGGCAACCACCTGCCCATGTCTTCTCTCTGCCTACAACCGTCCATGGCTCCCTTCTGCCCTGGACATGGGAGGTGGCCCACCCAGGAGTGGGGATTTAGAGTTCCCAGTTGAGAGTGAGGAGGGGGTAAAGGATCAGGGAACACATTTTGGAGAGGATAAGGAGGGTGGGCAAAGTGCCAAGGGGTCTTAGTAAATAGAAGGCTAGGTGGCATAGTGGCCAGGGCTGCAGATGCCTGACACACACTACCTGGGTTCAAATTCCTGGCTCTGCCATTGAAGTGCTGTGTGACCTTTGGCAAGTTACTTAACCTCTCTGTGCTTCACATAAAGCAGCACAGATCACCAAAGCTTCAAATTCCTAGGGTGGTCGTGGAAATAAGATGTTTAATATGCACATGAGACACTAAGAACTGTGCCCGGCCAGGCGTGGTGGCTCACGCCTGTAATCATAACACTTTGGGAGGCTGAGGTGAGTGCATTACCTGAGGAGTTTGAGACCAGCCTGGCCAGCACGTTGAAACCTCGTCTCTACCAAAAAATACAAAAATTATCCAGGAGTGGTGGCGGGCACCTGTAATCACAGTTACTCAACCAGGAGGTTGAGGCAGGAGAATTGCTTGAACCCGGGAGGCGGAGGTTGCAGTGAGCTAAGATCGCACCACGGCACTGCAGCTTGGGTGACAGAGTGAGACCCTGTCTCAACAAACAAACAAACAAACAATCCCAGTGCCCAGCATCTATTGCTGCTAAGTTAAACTATAGAACAAAGTCATCTATATATTTTTAGAGACAGGGTCTCACTGTCTCCCAGGCTGGAGTGCAGTGGTGTGATCACGACTCACTGCAGCCTCAGCCTCCTGAGGTTCAAGAAATCCCCCTAGCTTCAACTCCTGAGCAGCTGGGACCACAGGCACGCACCACCATGCCTGGTTAATTTTTAAAATTTTTTGTAGTGATAGGGTCTCACTATGTTGCCCAGGCTGGTCTCGAACTCCTGGGCTCAAGCAATCTTCCTGCCTCAGCCTCCCAACGCAGGGGTTACAGGCATAAGCCACTGTCCCAGCTGGAGTTTGGTGTTTCTGAGCTCTACAAGCGCAGGAGCCCCAGCCCAGCCCCACCCCACCCCCACTCCCGCCCCCTCCCCTGGCTCCACCTTCCCGGTGCGAAAGCCCCCTGCCTGCAGCTCAAACACTAGAATGCTCTGGGGCCCCAGGGACCCAGTCACGGGACTGCCCCACCTGCGTCCCCTCTGCGGTGTCAACACACCTCCTGGTCACTTCAGGCAAAAAACAGAAAGCTGTGCGGATGTGGGCCCCAGATCTGTGGGTGTTGGTTCTTCTTTCAGATTTGGGATCCTCTGCGCGTTGGGGGAGCGGCGTCTCTCTCCTCGTTTGACCTAGATCAGGACTCAAATGGAAGGAGTTTGGGGTATCCAGCAATGACGACCCTAAACCATCCCCAGCAGAGTTCTCATCCCAGCAGCCGCCCCCGCCCCCCGACCAGCTCCAGCTCAGCTACAACTCAATCCCCTCACCCCACGATGCTCTGATCCCAGCTCTAACCTTTGCTTGGCACAGGACTAAGGCATGTCCCAGGCTCTAATCACGGAACCTCCATACTGGGGACAGGACCTGGCTCCGTGTCCCAACGGGACACGGAGCCAGGCAACCCTGACCCTAACACCATCCCGACGCAGCCCTGGGCTCCTCTACCTGTTTAACCTCTCCTGAGGTTACGAGGGGGAGAAGGAAAGGGTGTGGAGTTGGGGAGGAAGGGCAGGAGGTGTGTCAAATCCAGAGGGGCTTCCAGGAGGAGGTGTGTTTAAAGCTGGATTCCTCCCACACTGCACTGTTGACTTTGGGGCTGATGATTCCTTGCTGGGATGCCGTCCTGTGCATTGTTCGATGTTTAGAAGCATCTCTGGTCACTTGTAGCCAAGAGTCATCACGGCTGAGAAGGACTGCTTTGAAAACATGATTCCTAGATCATGCTTTGGTTTGTTTACATTGTGGCAAAATATGCATAACATAAAATCTACCATCGTAACCGTTTGAGACAGAGTCTTGCTCTGTCACCAGGCTGGAGTGCAATGGCTTGATCTTGGCTTACCGCAACCTCCACCTCCCAGGTTCAAGCGATTCTCCTGCCTTAGCCTCCTGAGTAGCTGGGATTGCAGGTGTTTGCCACCAGACCTGGCTAACTTTTTATATTTTAGTAGAGACGGGGTTTCACCACGTTGGCCATGATGGTCTCGATCTCCTGACCTTGTGATCCGCCCGCCTCGGCCTCCCAAAGTGCTGGGATTATAGGTGTGAGCCACCGCACGCAGCTGGAATTTGGAGTTTTTGAGCTCTACAAGCTCTGCAAGCCCAGGTGCCCCTCCTGGGACTGGGGCCCCCAGAGGCAAAACCTGTGCTCCTCTCCTAGCAGGGCCAGGAGGGCAGCCTGGAGTCACAGTCACACACACCCCTCTCCCTCCCCTTCCCGACCCTCACTAAGGCAGAGAGCCCACCAACAGGAAGAGGAAAGGGGTATGTGGGGTGAGAAGAGCCTGGAGCTGCACTTCTGCATTCCTGGAACCTTGGGATCTGGAGCCCAGCTGTCTTGTTGGTGTGGATTGTAGCAGTGAGGCGGGGAGAGCTTGCGGGGACTGGTATGTGTGGCCAGGAGTCCTCAGGATGAGAAGGGACACAGAGATGGGCCTGTCTGCACCCTTCCCTCCAGATGGCCCCCCGGAACTCCAGGAGGGGGGTCCTGGATCCCCCTGCTCGTTGCCTCCCTGTCCCCTCCCCTCAAGGCCCCAGGATACTTCCAGGGACCAGAGAGCTGAGCCAGCAGGTCCTGGGACTCCAGAGAGCAGCCCAGGCAGAGCCTGGGAGATTTGGGGATTTCTCTCCAAATGCCCTCAAAGACCCCGAAATCCTGGACTCCAGGCTCTACCCTCACAGACCCAGGCCTTCACCTTCCTGGAGACCTAGGAAGCCAGGCCCCCAGACCCCATCCTCAGGGATCCAGGCTTAGTCTCTTAAAGACCCAGGAAGCCAAGACCCCAGACCCCACCCTCAGGGACTCAGGCTTAGTCTCTTAAAGACCCAGGAAGCCAGGCCCCCAGACCCCACCCTCAGAGACCCAGGCTTAGTCTCTTAAAGACCCAGGAAGCCAGGTCCCCAGACCCCACCCTCAGGGACCCAGGCTTAGTCTCTTAAAGACCCAGGCAGCCAGGCCCCCAGACCCCTAGGAATTTGGTATGAGATCTCGTGTTTTTCTCCTCCATCCCTGCTGTTCTCGTGCCAGTTTCTGGGTCTGCCAGGACAGTGTGTTGCAGGGGGGTGCTGCCTCTTTGCTGGACGCACCTGGTCACTGTCCCCACTGGGTAAACCCTGATGTGGGTGAGTAAAGGCTGTGGGGGCCCAGGCCAGCTGCACCTGCTTACCTGCTATGTGACTTAATCCTCTCTGGGCCTCAGTTTCCTCATCTGTAAAATGGGGATAAACACAGTTCTCTCACATAGGTTGCTGTGTGCATAAAGCCTTCAGCCCAATGCCAGATATGGGGAGGCTCTCAATACACAGGAGCATTTTTAGTACATTTTCCTGAAAAACGTCTCTCCCATAATTAACCAGCCCCCAACCCGGCAGCCTACAAGGCTGTGTGTGGCTGACACCTTCCCCTCTCCATTGCCTCCTCTGTACGCCCCTCCAGTGGCAATGGCCTGCCTTTCTGTTTCATTTTTGGAGAGATGGTCTTGCTCTGTTGCCCAGGCTGGAGTGCAGTAGTATGATCATGGCTCACCGCAGCTTCAACCTCCTGGGCTCAGGTGATCCTCCCACCTCAGCCTCCTGAGTAGCTTGGTCTACAGGCATGTGCCACCACACCTAGCTAATTTTATTTTATTTTTAATTAATTAATTAATTGTTTAAAATGGAGTCTCACTCTGTCACCCAGGCTGGAGTGCAGTGGTGCGATTTCGGCTCACTACAATCTCCTCTTCCCAGGTTCAAGCGATTCTCCTGCCTCAGCCTCCCGAGTAGCTGGGATTACAGATGCATGCCACCATGCCTGGCTAATTTTTTGTATTTTCAGTAGAGACAGGGTTTGGCCAGGCTGGTCTCGAACTCCTGAGCTCCGGAACTCTGCCCCCCTCAGCCTCCCAAAGTGCTGGGATTACAGGCATGAGCCACCAGGTCCTGCTCCTTCTTCACTTTCACAGCCAGAAGCACAGCCTCTTCCAATCTCTCTCTGACTCTCATCCTCCTGCCTCTTCTTGTAAGGACTCTGATGACATGGGGCCACCTGGAGAATCCAGGGCGATCTCCCATCTCAAGACCCTTAATGTAATTCTACCTTCAGACCCCCTTTGCCATAGAAGGTGACCTGTTCACCGGTTCCAGGGATTAGGATGTGGACATCTTTGGGGAGCTGTTATTCGGCTGACCACAATACCCTAAGAGACAGATGCTGTTATTATTATTTTATGTTTGAGAGGAGTGTCACCCTGTTGCACAGGCTGGACTGCGGTGGCGTGATCTCGGCTCACTGCAGCCTCCTCGTCTCAGGTTCAAGTGATTCTTGTGCCTCAGCCTTCCCAGTAGCTGAGACTACAGGTGCGCACCACCACGCCTGGCTAATTTTTGTATTTTTAGTAGAGACGGGGTTTCACCATGTTGGCCAGGATGGTCTCGATCTCTTGACCTCGTGATCCACCCACCTCGGCCTCCCAAAGTGCTGGGATTACAGGCATGAGCCACCTCGCCCGGCTTATTATTTTTAAGAGGAGTCTTGCTCTGTTGCCCAGGCTGGAGTGTAGTGGCGTGATGTCGGCTCACTGCAGCCTCCTTGTCCCAGGTTCAAGCAATTCTCGTGCCTCCGCCTTTCCAGGAGCTGGGACTACAGGCGTGCACCACCATGCTCGGCTAATTTTTGTAATTTTTAGTGGAGATGGGGTTTCCCTATGTTGGCCAAGCTGGTGTTGAACTCCTGGCCTTAAATAATCCACCTGCCTGGGCCTCCCAAAGTGCTGGCGTTACAGGAGTGAGCTACCGTGCCCGCCAAAACTCTGGGTGTTTTCTTGGTGTCTGCTACATTCATCCTTCTGAGCTGCGTCTGGCTCTGGGGATAGAAAGAAAAGAGACAGGAAAGGTAAGAATCCTCATGGGGTTTTGGGGGACAGACCTGTCGAGGAGACTGCCTGCCCTCTTTGGAGAGCCCCCTGGGGACTTCCCCACACTCCCCAGCCTTCCTAGGAAGAAGCCCTCGGGATCTGAGGGGGTTTCCTGGGATTGGGGGAGAGGGGTGGGAGGCTGATAAGAACAGACTACTCTGTCTCAAAGACATGTCCTTGGAAAGTGGGGACACCATGGGGCTGCTCTACCCAGGAAACCCTAGCTGGGTTCCAAGATCACCAGCAATTTGCTGACTGAGTCCCAGAGAGAGTTGCCCTGGGGTCACTCAGGGGGCTATTGGTGGGGACGCCCCCTAAAAAGAATCAGGGAGCGTCTGAGAGGTGCCCCTGTCTGCCTCCATGCCCTGCTTCCCAGCACAAGCCACCTTTGGAATCTCCGAGGCAGACCCTACTTTCTTTCCCTGGACCCCATTCCCCATGCTGGAACTGCAGTGGAAGGGGCATTGCTTTTCTTTTTTTTTTGGGACGGAGTTTCACTCTTGTTACCCAGGCTGGAGTGCAATGGCGCGATCTCGGCTCACCGCAACCTCCGCCTCCTGGGTTCAGGCAATTCTCCTGCCTCAGCCTCCTGAGT
>NW_016107578.1:2809820-2812415 GCF_001604975.1 Cebus imitator | reverse complement strand
TCCCAAAGTGCTGGGATTACAGGCGTGAGCCACCGCGCCCGGCCAGGGGCATTGCTTTTCCAGAGTTGTTCATGTCAAACCTCACCACATGGGCACACCCTTTCTACCTGTCCTCACCACCTCTTCCTGTCTCTGCCAGATTGTGGGCCCCAGGAGAGCAGCAACCATGACCTGAACCCAACATTGTAACATGACAATTTTCTTTTCTCTTCTCTTCTCCTTCTTTACCTCCTTCCTTCCTTCCTTCCTTTTTTTTGAGACAGATTCTCACTGTGTTGCACAGGCTGGAGTGCAGTGGTACAATCTCGGCTCACTGCAACCTCTAACTCCCAAGTTTAAGTGATTCTCCTGCCTCAGCCTCCTGAGTAGCTGGGACCACAGGCATCCACCACCATGCCCAGCTAAATTTTGTATTTTTAGTAGAGAAGGGATTTTTGCCATGTTGGCCAGGCTAGTCTCGAACTTCTGACCGCAGGTGATCCACCCGCATTGGCCTCCTCAAGTGCTGGGATTACAGATGTGAGCCACCACACCTGGCCAAATGTTTTTTTTTTTTTTTTCCTAATTAAAAAAATTTTTTTGGCCAGGCATGGCGGCTCACACCTATAATCTCATTGCTTTGGGAAGCCGAGGCAGGAGGATGGCTTGAGGCCAGGTGTTTTAAGACCAGCCTGGGCAACATAGCAAGACCTCCATCTGTGCCAAAAAAAATTAGCCAAGCATGGTGGTGTGTACCTGTAGTCCTGGCTACTCGAGAGGCTGAGGGAGGAGGACCACTTGAGCCCAGGAGATCAAGGTTGTAGTGAGTTATGATTGCACCACTGCATTCCTGCCTGGACGACAGAGTGAAACTATCTCAAAAACAGTTTTCTAGAAATTATTTTTATTTTTAGGGCTAAGTTTCTGTCTGGTGGGACAGGACAGATGGGGTACCCGTAACAATGTTCTTTCTTTCGTTTTTTGTTTTTCTTTCTTTTTTTTAGAGACAGGGTTTTGCTCTGTCACCTAGGCTGGAGTGCAGCGGCACCATCATAGCTCACTACAGCCTCCAACCCCTAGGCTCAAGGGATCCTCCCACCTCAGCCTCCTGAGTACCTGGGACTGTAGGCGGGTGCCATCACATCCAGTTAATTAAAAAACATTTTTTGTTGTTGTTGTCGAAGAGATGGAATCTGGCTATGTTGCCCAGGCTGGTCTCTAGCTCTTAGCTTCAAGTGGTCCTCACACCTCAGGCCTCCCAAAGTCATAGGATTACAGGCGTGAGTTACCACGACCAGCTAATTTTTGTATTTTCAGTAGAGACGGGGTTTCACCATGTTGGCCAGGCTGGTCTCAAACTCCCAACCTCAGGTAATCTGCCTGCCTCTGCCTCCCAAGTGCTGGGATTACAGGCATGAGCCACAGCGCTGGTCCCCAGAGAGTAGATTTTAAGTGTTCTCACCATACACAAAAAAGATAAATATTCAGGTTGATATATATGTTGTTAATAAGCTTGATTTGGCTAGGCACGATGGCTCACACCTGTAATCCCAGCACTTTGGGAGGCCAAGGTGGGAGGATCTCTTGAGCCCAGGAGACTAACCTGGGCAGCACGGCAAAACTTTGTCTCTACAAAAAATACAAAAATTAGCCAGGTGTGGTGGCTCACACCTGTGGTCCCAGCTACTTGGAAGGCTGAAGGGGGAGCCTGGACAGTTAAGGCTGCAGTGAGCCATGACTGCACCACTGCACTCCAGCCTGGGTGACAGAGACCCTGTCTCAAAAATAAAATAAAATGAATTTTAAAATTATAAAAATTTTTTAAAATGAACTTGATTTAGCCATTCCACATGGTACAGATATATTAAGGCATCATGCTGTACACTATATATATACACATACAATTTATGTATGTAAATATATAATGTATAATTCTGTTACATATAAATATATCCAATTTAGTATATAAAACAAATAGTATATATATAAATATATAATTTATGTAATATATAATACCTTATATAAATATGTAAATATATAATAAATATATAATATAAATACATAAATATATAAGATATATAATATACCTATGTAAAAATGATAAATATAATATAAATTATTCATATTCATATAGTATATGTTATATAAATATAATTGTGTAATATGTTTATCAATGTTATATAAATATTTAATTTTTATGTAACATAAAATATAATAAAAATTTAAAAATTATTTAATAGATATTTAATTATTATATGTATTTAATATTATATATTTAATAAATATATTATGTAATATATAATTGTTTATATAATTATATACTATTGTTTATATAATTATATAATATGTTATAAATATATCGATTTCCAATATATTATATAAATATATTTATTTATATATACATAGATACATAATATAAAATATGTAATATAAATATATATTATATATCATTACATATAATACAATATGTTGTAATATAATGTATTATATAAATATGATATAGGCCGGGTGCGGTGGCTCAAGCCTGTAATCCCAGCACTTTGGGAGGCCGAGGCGGGTGGATCACGAGGTCAAGAGATCGAGACCATCCTGGTCAACATGGTGAAACCCTGTCTC
>NW_016107578.1:2795007-2809590 GCF_001604975.1 Cebus imitator | reverse complement strand
ATCATATGTATCATTAAAATATATAATATATAATATATATTATATATAACAATAATATACATAATATATTATGTATATATTATGTATTATATTACATGTGTTATTAATATGTATATAATTATATTATGCTTTGTATAATTAAAATATAATTATATAATATATAAATATGTAATTAATAAGATTAATATATATGCTATATCATTACATATAATTATATATTAAAATATATCACATATTATATATTATTGCATGTATTATATAAATAATGTATAATGTAATATATAAATACATACATTTATGTATATTGTGTGAATATATATAGTGTATACAATTTACACTATATCTATGTATACGCAATTATATGTATACTATACATACACATATTTTTATTTGTGGATAAAAAATAAATTAAGTAAATAGTTGCTTAAAATGAAACACAGGAATCTCAAGTGTGTCTCCTTCAAGCGCTGACGAATGCGTTGGTCTGTGTCATCCAAACGCCCACCCACATGCAGAACATCACCCAGAAAGTCCTTCGCGGCCCTTCCCAGGCACTCCCTATCTCTGCTCCTGGGCAACCACCGTTTGCACTCTTTTTCCCACCCTAGAACTTCACAGAAACAGGCTCATCCAGTCCACGCGTGCTGGTGGAAGGCTGCTTTCCTTCAGCCTTAGGTTTTTCCACTTTCTGTGTCAAGCGACCCTGACCTTGTATTTTGTTAGAACTTCAGGTCCTGGCATCAAATAAGTGCTCAAGAAATATTTGTGGGTGAGAAAAGGATTGCGTGAACGGAAGTGCTGCTTGTTTGCTGGAGACTCGCCCTCCCACCCCCAGCTACCCACCTGCACTTCCTCTCCCGCCAGCCTTCTCCATCTGTCTGACGACATCTCTAGAGACCCCTTGTTGTGCAATCACCAACCTTCTGCTTGTTTCTTTTCAGGGGCTCTTGTTTGCTTTCCTGGCACTATAATTCCAAATATCAGAGACCCTTCGGACCCTGCTCCCCAACCCCCCATCTCATCCCATGAACAGATAGGCTGTCGAGCACGCATGCGTTAGCACCTCCTACTTCCTGCCTTTGTCCCTTATCTGCTCCAACTTCCGGCTTCACTTCCACCTCTCCTGGTCGGCTCTAAAATAAGTCCCTCCACCTGGGTTTAGAACTGCTGAAGTTGGCTGGCTGGGATGGCTCATGCCTATAATCCCTGCACGTTGGGAGGCTGAGGCCAGAGAATAGCTTGAGGCCAGGAGTTTGAGCCTAGGCAACAACATAGCAAGACCTTGTCTCTACAAAAAAATTTTAAAAATTAGCAGGGCATGGTGGCATTCACTTGTCCCAGCTGCTCAGGAGGCTGAGGTGGGAGGATGGCTCAAGACCAGGAGTTGGAGCCTGCAGTGAATGTGATTGCACCACTGCACTCCAACCTGGACAACAGAAGGAGACCTTGTTTTGTTTTGTTAAAAAGAACAGACCGGGCATAGTGGCTCATGTCTGTAATCTTTGGGAGGCCAAGACAGGCAGATCACTTGAGGTTAGGAGTTCGAGACCAGCCTGGCCAACATGGTGAAACCCTGTCTCTACTAAAAATATAAAACTTAGCCGGGTATAGTGGTGCATTGCCTTTAGTCCCAGCTACTTGGGGGGTTAAGGCAGGAGAATGGCTTAAATCCAGGAGGCAGAGGTTGCAGTGAGGCGAGGTCATGCCACTGCACTCCAGCCTGGGTGACAAAGTGAGACCCCATCTCAAAAAAAAAAAAGACAAGAAGAATATTTATACATGGGTCAAGTGAAAACTAGGACCGATTGAGACAAAGAGAGACATATGGGTCCTCTAGATAAGTTGCCTGTGTGTATTTTTAGACAAGGAGAGGGTTACACTTATATCTTAGGTGGTAGCTGACATGTTACGGGTGTTAAAGGTTTATTGCAGGTGTTTCCAGTGGTTTTCATTGAGTTGAGTTACTTCCATGGGGGGTGTCCAGGTACTTACAGACCTATTAAGGCGTGCTATGAAATAGTCACAGTGGTTACTGTTGTGATATGGGTGAGCTCCAGCTAAGCTTTTGTATTAGTCAGCTATTGCTGTAGTTACAAATTATCTCAAATTTAGTGACTTCAGACAATGCAAACTTATCTTGATATTCTGAAGATCAGAAGTCTGACATTGATCCTATTGGACTAATATTAAGATGTTGGCAGGGTTGCATCCTTCTGCGAGCTCTAAGAGAGAATTCATTTCCTTGCCTTATCTAACTTCTAGAAGAGAAGTTAGGTGAAACCCTGTCTCTACGAAAAAATACAAAAAATAGCTGGGCAGGGTGGCATGTGCCTGTAGTTCCAGCTACTTGAGAGGCTGAGGGGTGCCGGGATCACTTGAGCCCAGGAGGTAGAGGCTGCAGTGAGCTATGATCATGCTACTGCACTCTGGCCTGAGCAACAGAGAAAGACCTGGTCTCACAAAAACAAAAAACAAAAAACTGAAACACCGAGGCGGTAATTGGATCAATCCTGCCTACATACTGAAACTCCAATAAAAATTCAGGACACCAAGATCAGTGGAGCTTCCTAGCTGGTGAACACTCAACCTAGGATGGGGGAAGGCATAGAGATTGATATGTACTGATGTTATGGGCAAGGACACAGGAGCTCTGTGTTGGGATTTGGGACCTTCCCAGACCTCGCCCTATGAACCTCCTCATTTGACAGGTCCTGATCTGTATCCTTTTAAGAAAACTGAAATCCTAAGTATAGCATTTTCCTAAGTTCTGGGAGTCATTCTAGCAAATTATGGAACCTGAAGGGATCAGGAGAATTTGTAAGCAGTTGATCAGAACTGTGGGTGGCTGGGGTCCCCAAACTTGTAGCTGGTATCTGAAATGAGAACAGTCTTGATGGGGACTGGGTCCTTAACCTGTGGGTGGAGTCTGCACTATCTGGGTGAATAGTGGCAGAATTGCATTTAGAATTATAGGATGCTGGGAGCAGTGGCTCATGCCTGTAATCCCAGCACTTCAGGAGGCCAAGGTAGGCAGATTACTTGAGCTCAGGAGTTTGAGACCAGCATAGTGAGACCACTTCTCTACAAAAAGTAAAAAAATTAGCCAGCCATGGTGGCACATGCCTGTAGTCCCAGCTACTTGGGAGGCTGAGGCGGGAGGATTGCTTAAGCTCAGAGGATTTCTTGAACCTGGAAGGTCAAGGCTGCTGTGAGCTGTGTCCATGGTTCATGGCACTGCACTCCAGCCCAGGTGACAAAGTGAGATCCTGCCTAAAAAAAAAAAAAAAAAAAAAAAAAAAAAAAAAAAAAAAAAAAAAAAAAAAAAAAAAAAAAAAAAAAAAAAAAAAAAAAGAACCACAGGATATCATCCTGGATTATCAGGGCAGGCCCTAAATGCAATCTCAAGGGTTCATATATGAAGGAGGCAGGCCAGCCTGGGCAGCATAGTGAGATCCCATCTCTACAAAAAAATCTGACAAATTAGCTGGGTGTGGTGGTGCGTGCCTATAGTCCTAACTACTGGGGAGGCTAGGTGGGAGGATTTCCTGAACCCAGGAGGTCTAGGCTGCAGTGAGCTATGATTGTGCCACTGCACTCCAGCCTAAGTGACAGAGCAAGACCATGTCTCCAAAAAAAAAAAAAGGTGATTGTGAGGGGGATGCAGAGAGAGATTTGACACAGAAGTCATTGCCATGGCTGAAGCTAAATGCTACTGCCTTTGAAGACGGAAGAAGAGTCCAGGAGCAAGAAACACGAGGGTAACAGCTCTAGAAGCTGGAAAAGGCAAAGAAACATTTTCCCTTTGATAGGTTTGGCTGTGTGCCTACCCAAATCTCACCTTGAATTGTAATAGTCCCCATGTCTCAAGGGTGGGGCCAGGTGGAGATAATTGAATTATGTGGGTGGTTTCCCCTATACTGTTCTTGTGGTAGTGTATAAGTCTCTTGAGATCTGATGGTTTTACAAATGTGAGTTCCCCTGCACAAGTTCTCTTACCTGCAGCCATGTAAGACGTGCCTTTGCTCTTCCTTTGCTTTCCGCCATGATTGTGAGGCCTCCCCAGCCATGTGGAACTGTGAGTCCATTAAACCTCTTTCCTTTATAACTTACCCAGTCTCAAGTATGTCTTTGTTAGAAGCATGAAAACGGACTAATACATCCCTAGACCTTGATTTTCGGTCAGTGAAACCCATTACAGTAGTGGTGGGAAACTCAAACCCTCCTCCAAGCCAACTGTATCTGGAAGTCCAGCAGCCTTGCAGTCAGTCCAATAGGTAAGTCAATGAGCTCCTGGACTTGCCCAGTGCCTGCTCTAGACTGCAGGTGTAGAAGGATCAGAGGACTGGGAGTTGACAGGTTACAGCGATGAAGATTTCCACCTGGGGGGGGATGTGATGGTGTTCCTTCTATTTCCAGCTCAGCTGATGCTGTTATACAGTCTGGCAGCCCTGGGGGCTCCCAGAAGTGTGTAGTTCTAGACTCAGTTCTGCACAGAACTAAAAGCTGCCAACCTGTCACTCCTCTGTTGAACCTGTCTTCATAGGAAATTCTTGGAGACCCCCTAACTCTCCCTGATGGAAGCAAGTAACTGGGAATGTAGGGTGAATTCAGATCAAAAGTCCCTGGTTGAGAAAGTCAGGTTCTATGTAACATACACCCCTGTGTGAATTCAGCCATCTGTATACCTTCCAAACTCTGAGTCTTGCTTTTTTTTCTTTTTCTTTTTTTTTTTTTTTTTTTTTTTTTTTTTTTTTTTTGAGACATGGTCTCATTGCATTGCCCAGAATGGAGTACAGTGACTCTACAAACAGGCATGATGATTGCTCACTGCATTCCCAAACTCCTATCCTTAAGTGATTCTCCCACCTCCGCCTCCTGAGTAGCTGGGACTACAAGCATGCACCACTACGCCCACTCTCTCAGTCTTTCTCTTCCTGGGCCTTCTGCCTCCAAAGTCCACCTTCTCAGCTTCATCTACTCAAATTCCATTATTCCTTGGAAAATCCACCGCCTTCTCTGGAATGTATTTCCTGACCTACCCATCCAATGATCACAGACCCTAGATGCATGGAGCAGAAGGGACCTGCTCATTCCGTCAGGGCACCCTGTCCCCCACCTGCCTCAAGGGCTTGTCTCATGATGCCCATAATCTCCACGACGGGGTGACAGTCTTCTCAAGGACGGGTGCCGCCACTGCAGTATCTCAGGACAGTCCATCTCCCCAGGGACAAAGGCGGTCCCTCTTAATGTATCAGGTGTCCTTGCCATGCTTTCCTCCATTAAATTACTGGTCACTTGGTTCCTGTGCCCAGCTAGACCAGAATACAGAGGTCCCAGGGGAAATAACTGCCTCTGACCCATTTCTGTGTCCCCAGCACCTCTGAGCCAAGCCCATGCCAGGGACTGAGGAAGTAGTGGTGTAGCATGGGAAACTGCCCCTGTCTTCAAGCCCTCCTGACCCAGTGCAAGTTACCCACCAAAGGCCAAGAGGTCACTGAGAGAGGTCAGGGGTCCCTTGCAGGGATTAAACTAGGACACCTGGGATAAAGCATAGAAGATCTCACCAGAGCCAGGAACCTGGATTAATTTCTCAAATATTTATTGATGCTTCCTCAGGCTGCAGAAACAGCTCCCAGTTTGGTGGAAAATGCGAGAAAACCGGACAGCTCCAGCCCTCAGTCACCTAACGTTGGCTAGGGAGAGAAGTGGAGTCACATCACCGGGACCCAGGAGCAGGGATTTTGGAGGTAATGGAGGTTAGGTTGGGTCTGCGTATGTGGAGTTCGGATGAGGTTGTCACGGAGGTCCCAGAGCCCAGGCACTGAACTGGACAGGGCTTTGTTGGGCTGAGTGGTTCTTGGACTCAGTACTGGCAAATGAGGAAGGAAAAAGCTCTTTGGCAATCAGCTCCAGGAGCCAGCGAGGTGAGCAGCCCCCGGGATACCACGTGCTGCAATGGGCGTGGCTCCGGGTCACTGGGCGGAGTCAGCAGCTGCGCCTTTTCTCACAGATCCAGCCGTCCTTCTCACTGTCACACGGTGCGTCGTTCCACAGCCCCGTGCGCAGCATCATGACACAGTCCTCGCGCCCTCGAGAGTCATTGGGCTCTCCCCGATTCCAGTTGCTGCAGTGGTTGAGTGGGGTGTTTCTGGGAAACTAGAATGAGGATGAACGCGGGGTTCCCCCTTCCTCTCCAGGCTCTAGCCTGTTTATTGCTTGGGTCTACTCTAGACACCCTAGCTGTCTAAACTGAGTATACACCTGGGATATAACTTCTTTCTTGAGATGGTGCCTCGCTCTGTCACCCAGGCTGGAGTGCAGTCACGGCTCACTGCAACCTCTGCCTCCCGGATTCAAGCGATTCTTCTGCCTCAGCCTCCCGAGTAGCTGGGATTACTGGCGTGCATCACCACACCCGGCTGCTTTTTGTATTTTTAGTAGAGACGGGGTTCACCATGTTGGTCAGGCTGGTCTCAAACTCCTGACCTCAGGTTATCCACCCGCCTGAGCCTCCCACAGTGCTGGGATTACAGGCGTGAGCCACCGCGCTTGGCCGATAACTTTTTAACGCCCAGAATTTAACCTGAGGACATTCCTGGAATCCAGCCTGCTCATCCCTAAGCATGGAGCCCCAGCCAAGGGGTCCCTGAGATCTGGCCAAAACATGTCCTCTAGAGTCTAACCTGTCTCCCTCCCCAGGTCTTACCAGGGGCCCTTCCCTCACCTGAAGGTGGGTGAGACTCCGTCTACCCACTGGTAGCCCTGAACCTTGCCCAGCTGGCGCACAGCCCTCAGGCCCAGCCAGTAACCACGGCCACGCGTGTTCCGAGTCAGGAAGCCCTAGAAAGGAGGGGACATCTGAGCCTGCGGAGTCCGCCCCGCCCCACCCCGCCACCTGGCCACGCCCCCTCCCCCTTCGCACCTGCTCATCCAGGTCCCCAACGGTCACCAGGTGCGCGCTGGCATCCGCGCAGTGACTCTGCGCCGCGGCCCAGGTGGTCTTTGGCACAGAGAAAAAGTAGCAGGACCCCTCGAAGGGCAGCCACGACTGGGGGCACGGCTCGCAGGAGCCTGCGAGGTGGCGAGGGTCACAGAGGTCGAGGGCATCCAGGAGGAGCACACCGGGAGGATGCAGGGGTGTAGGGGTTCTGTTACGCGGGCTCAGGGGTGGAGACCCAGAACCATGCCAAGGTCCAAGAGGGGCAGGGTCCACTTACACCCCACAGCCCGCCCCGCCCGCACCACTCCGATCTCGCTCACTGTTCTGGAACCTCACGGCCTCCAGCGCCCGGAACAGCTCAGTGCGGACTTTCTCGCGGTCCCTGCCGGCTTCGGCCAAGCCCTGGGTCACTACGGGGTGAAGGGAGCGGGGATTACGGCTGGGGTCAGGACCAGAAGCAGGGTCATGACTAGCTAACGATCAGAACCCCGTCCGTGGTCATGGTACCCTCGGTGCCAGCGTCCAGGATGGCACAGGGTCAAGGGCGGTTACAACTGGGCAGGGCCCAGCACCAGGAGTCGCGGTCAAGGTCAGAGTCCAGCGTCAGGGTCAGGACGGGGTGCATAATCGGGGTCGGGGATCGGCACTGAGGACAGGGTCAGGGTGGGACGGTCGCTGTGCGCGGCCAGGGCTCAGGGCTGGGATTGCGTCCGGCCCTCACCGCGCTCACGCAGTTCCCGCAGGGCGCTCTCCTGCTCCATCAGCTTCGCCTGAGCCTCCCCAAGCTCCGCGCGCGTGGTCTGCAGCTTTGCCTGTGTCCCCGAGCCTGGGAGCCGAGTGGAGAGAGGAACCGGGGCGGCGAGGATGTGGCGGGACTTTGGAGACCACCCCGCCCCGCCCCGCCCCACCCGCCGCAGGCCCCGTCCCCGGTCCCCCTCCCTTCCTGGTCACAAGCCTCCGCCTCTGCGCCCACAGCCTCGGCCGCGCCCCCTCACAGCAGCTGTGGCAGGCTCCGACCTCCTCTTTCAGGGCACTCAGCATCGTCGTCTGCTTGGAGGCTGGAACGATCCCGGCCCCAAAACGCACGCCCGCCGGGTCACTTGGAAGGACTCGGGGAACCCGCTTCCCCACCCCAGGGCCAGCCTCAGGGACCATAGGACCCCACGCACCCGAGACTCCATCTCCGGGGTCTCAGGCCCTCCCACCTTGCACACCCTGGGGGCCCAGGCATCCCGCTCTGCACGCACCGTTTGTCCTCAGCAGGCCCTGGCCGCCGAGCAGCGCTGCGCGCTCCGTGGAGGCTGCGGAGAGAGACTCCTGCAGGCGAGGCCAGGGACTCGGGAATCCTCCCCTCGCCCGGGAAGTGCGTGGTCCCCCGACTCCGCGGCAGGCATACAGCACACATGATGTGCACACACGCCGTTGGAGTTAAACGCGCGGCGACTTGCACACATATGCACGCCAGGTGCACACGCGTGAGTGCACACGGTCCGAAGATGTACACACACTCTGCTCACACTCAGACTCGGGCAGGGAGCCATGGAGTGGGGGGGTTTGTGTCTCCAGGGGGGCCAGACGCAACCCCTCCCCAATGAAGGTCACTCACCCTTGGACAATAGGATGCTCAGAATCACAGCCCACAGGACTATGGCGACGAGGACAGCCAGGGCCAGGAAGAGGGGTCTCCGGCTCCAGCGTCTCCAGTGCCCTGGGAGAAGAAGGATGGAATACTGGGTCCCCCAGGACTGAGCCCTGGAGGCCCGGGTTTCTTCCGGGAAACTGAGATTCAAAGACGTTAAGTAACTTGCCTGTGGTCACACAGCTTCTAAGTGGCAGAATTGGAATTGGGCCCTGGTCCAACTGGCTCTGTGTCCTGTGGTGTCTATTCTGCACCCACGACCCTGGCCCGTCTTGGCTCTTCCCTCCCCTCCCCCATTAAACCCTAGACACTGGGGCAGGAATAAGGCGGTCCGTTCCTCATACCTCCAGGGACCTCCTCGGAGCTGCCGCCCCACTTGCTGTACCTGGTCGTGTCCATGGCGGTGTAAACACCCAGCCCCAGGCAGAGATACAAATTTCACCCTCGTCCTCACTGGACCTACCCACTCCCTTCCTTCCTTCCCATTTTCTTGACCTCAGTTCCCTGCAACGGGAACCCATGGACCAATCACAGGATTGGGTCCTTTCTGGGCTGGGCTGGGCTGGGCTGGGGGCCAGGCAGGGCGATTTCAGGCGGTTCCAGGTCCTGGTGGCTGCAGCTCCATCCCCAGGCTGGTCCTGGAGGCTTCTCTTTGGAGCTTGGACCCCTCTCTTATGGGCCTGGGGCTGAGTTTCTGCCTGAAAGGAACACACTAAACCCTACCCAATTGTAACCCCTGCTGGCTCCCGAGAAACCCCCCTCAGGTGTAGCCCCCCAGGCCAGTTCAGCTTCCTCCTTGACTCCCCTGCAGGTGCCTGCAGAGTCTGGGTCTGAACCTGACCTTGATCCAGTCCCTCTGGACCAGAAGAAAACAAACAGGTTTGTTAGGGAGGTGGTTGGCTGAGCTGCAGGCCTCTACCATTGGGTTGGTATAGCAGGTTGCTTCTAGAAGCCTTAGTTTTCACCTTTGGGTAAGGGAGATAGTGATGGGCCTCGTTCATGAAGATGCTTCGATAAAGAAATTGAGACAATCTTGGTGGCTCATGCCTGTAACCCCTGTGCTTTGGGAGGCTGGTGTGGAAGGATCCCTGAGCTCAGGAGTTCTAGACCAGCGTGGGCAACATAGCAAGACCCTCATCTCTACAAAAAATAGGAGGAAGAGAAATAAAAGAGAAAAAATAGAAAAGAGAAAGAAAATGAGGTTCTACATGTCTACCTAGCACCACCTCAGGAACATCAAAAATGCTCACCGGGCTGGGTGCGGCAACTCACACCTATAATCCCAGCACTTTGGGAGATGGAGGTGGGCGGATCACGAAGTCAGGAGATCAAGACCATCCTGGCCACCATAGTGAAACACCGTCTGTACCAAAAATACAAAAATTAGCTGGGTGTGGTGGCTCGCACCTGTAGTCCTGGCTACTCGGGAGGCTGGGGCAGAAGAATTGCTTGAACCCGGGAGGCAGACATTGCAGTGAGCCGAGATCGCTCCACTTTACTCCAGCCTGGGACAGAGCGAGATTCTGTCTCAAAACAAAAAAAGAAAAGAAAAGGAAAAAACAACAACGCTCAATGTTCATGCATTCTTTCAACAAACATTGAACCCGTGCTATATCTCAGGCTTTGATCTTGGAACTGGGACCACATCAGAGAACAAATAAGGAAATTCCACCCGTCATGGAGCTAATATTCTAGAAGGAGTGCGCAGAGACAGACTCCATAGTCAGTGTCATAAACATCATTGAAAACAAGTTGTATGGTGCAGTAGTTCTCAGCTGGGGGCAATTATGCCCACCAGGGGACATTTGGCAATGACTGGAGACACTTTTGGTTGTCACAGCATGGGTGTGGGGTGTGTGTGTGTGTGTGTGTGTGTGTGTGTGTGTGTTAGTGTTCCAGGCATCTGGTGGGTAGAGATCGGGGATTCTGCTCAAAACCCTACAATGCACAGGACATCCCCCATAGCAAAGAATGATCTGGCTCCAAATGGTCATAGTGCAAAAGGTGGGAACACTAGTATACTACATCCAAAATGCATAGATGCTATGACAAAAAGGAAGGGAAGAAAAAGTTCAGTAGGATAAGTGCTTGGCAGGACTGGGTGGGCCGTAGGCAGTGGGCAGGTGACCAGGGTGGCCAGGGCCAGCCTCACCGAGGAGGTGAAATGTTGAGCACTTAACAGAATGTTCCAGTCCCTCTTGCAGATACGTAAGCACACCCCATCTCCTTGAACCTCTTGAAAACCCTTATCCATTTTTTCATTTAAAAATTTTATTTGAGGCCAGGCGCAGTTGCTCACATCTGCAATTTCCACACCTTGGGGAGCCAAGGCAGGAGGATCTCCAGACTAGCCTGGGCAACATAGCAAGACCCCATCTTTACAAAATATATTTTTTTAATTAGCTGGGCATGGTGGTGTGTACCGGTAGTCCCAGCTACTCAGGAGGCTGAGGCTGGAGGATCGCTTGAGCCCAGTAGTTCAAGGCTGCAGTGAGCTGTGATTGCACCCACTGCACTCCAGCCTAGGCAACAGAGTGAGACCCTGTCTCAAAAATAAATAAATAAATTTTATTTGATGTCTATTTCCCGCCTCTTCTTCCAGGAATGAGAGGCATTCACAATAAAATGAAATAAAAAGACAAGAGGATTTTGTAAAAGGAAGATGGAAGGGAAAGGAAGGTGAGGAAGAAAACACAAGCCTTGTGTCGAAAGGACAAGCCTTGTACACAAAACTCAGACCAGGGTGTCAGACGTCATGACAGCATCTCCTGGCTTTGTTGCGGCAGAGAATAGGGTCAGACACCCAGCAATGTGCAATAGACTCTTCCAGAGCAATGTTTTTTGGGGGGTAGGAGTGGGGGCATGTGTAGAAGTAAATCCTCACACAACGTTCCAGAAATGCATCACAATCGGCTGTCACTCAGTGGAGAGTAGGTGGCTTCCTGGCTCAGGGAGTGGAAGTGAAGGCCCACAGGATTGCACAATCTCTGTCCAAGGCAACCATCAGAATGTGTTTTGGGGAAAGGATTTACACGGAAGTAATTCATTGACCCTGACGGAGGAACTAGAATTAGTTCATTTGGTAAATTGGAGGAGGTTTTCTGGAAGAGAGAGCATGGGATGTATGGCTTCAAAGACATGTGTGCTGTGGACACAAAAAGGAAGGGTGCACCAGGAACAGGACACAGCCAAGATGAAGGCAAGGGGGTGGGAAAGGGGCTGTGCTGGTTACACCTGTGGCTGAAGCTGCCTTGGCAAGCCAAGGCGGAGCTCAGTGAGGAAGCCAGAAGGCTGCCCATCAATGTCCCATGCCCAGACCTCAATGCAGGGTAAGTGAGAGGGGAAGAGAGGTCCTAGAAGGAGGCAGCAGATCTCTACCCTCTATCCCTGGCCCAGGACTGGGAAGGGAGAACTGTTCCTCAGGTGGGTGGAGAACATGTAACCAGGGAATCTGAAGACAATATGATGAGTCTGGGAAGTACAGGAGACTGTGAGGACCACTGGAGACACTGGCTGAGCCTGGAGGGCTTCCTGGAGGAGGTGATACCTGGGGAAGGAGTCAGAATTATTCCAGAGGAGGTGGATACATTAAAGAATGGTCCCAACATGGTATCAGCACATGCAAAGATTGAGAAAGTAAGGGAACAGGACTTGTTGGAGAAGCTGAGACTAATTCAGGGGCAATCATCTGGGGCAAGAGTGTCAGCTGGGGTCACATCATACAAGGACCTGAATGGCAGGGACAAGAGGTTTGGACAAATGTGGGAAGAAGGTGAAAGTCACAGGATTCAGCTCCAAGGCCATGACCACTCTGGTTTCCATCCTCTGCAGAGATAAGAGGGTGGCTGTAACCAGGGCAGCCAGCCCACTGCAATGGGCATGTGGCACATTGGTTGTTGCTGTGAATTTTGGCTTTGCTTTTTTTTATTATTATAAAGTATGCAAAGAGGTAAGCAGGCAAAAGTGAAAACGCTTATTCCTTTCGCTCAGCTTTTTCAAGTTTTGACATCTTCACATATTTCAGATCTTCTTAAAAGTAAAACATCATAACAAATCATAGCAAATACAGTGGAGGTCCCTTGTACCCAATCCTGCTCCTATCCCCTCCCCAAGGCAGCTGCCCTCCCAAACGTGGTGTTTATCTATTTAAAAATGCGTTAATTACACACCTTCCCATGGCCAATATATTGGGCTGTTTTGCACATCTGGGAGCTTTATTAAAATGTCATCACATGGTCTATATCCTTCCGCAGCTTGTTTTTGTCCTCTTCACATTACAATTACGAGATATGTCAATTTGACACTCATTCTTCATTTAAAACGAAGATAAGCACAAAAAAAAATGCTTAGTAAACAGAGAACAGGATAAACCTTCCTTAATTTGAGAAGTGGCAATTTCCAGGATCCTACAGGAATGTTTTCCTTAATAGTGAAACATAAGAACCATTTTTTGTAAGATCCAGGACAAATTTAAAATGTCCACGGTGTAGTGGGTTGAACGGTGTCCCCCAAAAGAAATGCTGGGGCCAACTGTGGTGGCTCACACCTGTAATCCCAGCACTAGGCAGGAGAAGTGCTTAAGACCAGGAGTTGGAGACCAGCCTGGACAACACAGCAAGACCCCATCTGTAAAAAAACAATTTAGCTGGTCATGCTGGCACATACTTGTAGTCCCAACTACTCAGGAGGCTGAGGCAGGGCAATCTCACGTTACTACACTCCAGCCTGGGCAACAGAGCGAGATCCTCTTTTTTTTTTTTCAGACAGGGTCTCACTCTGTTTGCCCAGTGGCAAAATCACATTTCACTGCAGCCTTGAGGCAAGAGAATTGTTTGAACCTCAGAGGCAGAGGTTGCAGTGAGCCGGGATCACACCATTGCACTCCAGCCTGGGCGACAGAGTGAGACTCTCAAAAAAAAAATAAATAAATAAAGATACAAGATAAGTTGCCCCAAAGAACACTCAGTATTTTAAAGAAGTTGATTCTCCCAAAATTAATTTATCAATGTACTGCTGTAGTGAATTCCTATAATTCGTGTTGCATCCACACGCATTTTGAATCTGTCTCCCATGTCTCATACGGGAAGCAGGGTTAAGTCACTCTGGACACCATTTCTAGCTCACCTCCTCCCAGTTCCTCAGTGTGATGGATCCAGATATCTGCTTTATTCAACTTTCCCATGGTGACCACTCGCCTGTGAGACAGCTGGACATGCCCGACTTAATTAGCCCTGAAGATGACCCCCCTCCACCTGGCATCCTGCACAGATTGTGCAGAAACATTGCAGTGACCACCTCTCAGCCACAGCGGGACCTCCTAGAACCCATGCCTGCTTGCATTAAACCCACCAAATAAATTCCCCACCAGAAATCTGTTTGGATAAAGACCCCAGTGAATGAGTCGGCCCATGGATCTCTCTCTTTTCCCTCTCCCACTGCCCCCCACAAGCACTCTCTGACCACCATGCTGTGTGCGGCCACTGAACCATGTGCCATGTACCCTCCAGGTCCTGTATGTAATAAAATCTTTATTTCCATCTGTGTCTCTCATAATAACTGAAGGGGTGCCCTCCATCCTAAAGATCCTAAATTTAAAAAGTGCCACCCCATAAAAATACTAAATAGATTTTTTTTGCCCCGAATCTCACCCTGTCACCCAGGCTAGAGTGCAGTGGCATGATCGCGGCTCACTGCAACCTCTGCCTCCCGGGTTCAAGTGATTCTTCTGCCTCAGCCTCCCAAGTACCTGGGATTGCAGGTGGTCGCCACCACATCTGGCTAGTTTTTGCATTTTTAGTAGAGACAGGGTCTCACCATGTTGGCCAGGCTTGTCTTGAACTCCTGATCTCAAGTGATCCACCAGCTCAGCCTCCCAAAGTGCTAGGATTACAGGCATGAGCCACCACACCTGGCCTAAATAGAGTTTTTGATAGAGTTTTCTTATTATGGTAAAATATGCAGAAAATCTATCATTGTAACCTTTTTTTTTTTTTTTTTTTTTTTT
>NW_016107578.1:2789358-2794988 GCF_001604975.1 Cebus imitator | reverse complement strand
ATCTCAGCTCACTGCAACTGTCACTTCCCAGGTTCAAGTGATTTTCCTGCCTCAGCCTCCTGAGTAGCTCAGATTACCAGTGCCTGACACCATGGCTGGCTAATTTTTGTTTGTTTGTTTATTTTGTTTTGTTTTGAGATGGAGTCTCGCCCTGTCACTAGGCTGGAGTGCAGTGGCACAATCTTGGCTCACTGCAAACTCCACCTCTCAGGTTCAGTCAATTTTCCTGCCTCAGCCTCCCGAGTAGCTGGGATTATAGGTGCACACCACCACACCCCGCTAATTTTTGTATTTTTACTAGACACAGGGTTTCACCATGTTGGCCAGGCTAGTCTTGAACTCCAGACCTCTAGTGATCCGCCTGTCTTGGCCTCTTAAAAAGAGTTACATTGTAACTTACATTGTAACTCTTTTTAAGTACATGACTCAGTGCCTACCAACATTGTAACCATTTCCAAGTATATGATTCAGTGACCTCAGTAGGTTCACATTACTGGGTGACCGTCATCACCAACTTTCTCCACCTTTTTTCACCTTCCCGAACTAAATCTCTGTCCCATTAAACACTAACTCCCCATTCCTTTCCCTTCCTAGCCCCGGATAACCACCATTCTGCTTTCTTTCACCAGGAATTTATCTGGGTGCCTTAGGTAAAAAGAATCCTAAAGAGTGGAATCCCAGGCTTTCAAGTCTTTTTCAAACTTTTTACTTTGCAATTGTTTTATATTTACAGATGAGTTACAAAGATAGCACAGAGCCATCTCTAAATCCTTTGCCCAGCTTCCTTTAATGTGAACATCTCACTTTGCTGTCAAACATTTGTCAAAATGCAGAAATTAATATGGGCACTGTGAACCCGGGAAATCTGACACAGGTCACAGTTCCTAAATAAAATTTAGGAAGTTTATTTTGCCAAGGTTGAGAAGGCATGCCCATGACACAGCCTCAGGAGGTCCTAAAGACATGTGGCCAAGGTGGTCAGAGCACAGATTTGGTTTTTTTTTTTTTTGAGACAAAGTCTCATTCTTGTCACCCAGGCTGGAGTGAAATGGTGCCATCTCGGCTCACTGCAACCTCTACCTCCCAGGTTCAAGCGATTCTTCCAGCTCAGCCTCCTAAGTAGCTGGAATCAGAGGCCTGCCACCTGCCACCACGCCTGGCTAATTTTTGTATTTTTAGTAGAGATGGGATTTCGCTGTGTTGGCCAGGCTGGTCTCGAACTCCTAACTTTAGGCAATCCACCTGCTTCAGCCTCCCAAAGTGCTGGGATTGCAGGTGTGAGCCACCACACCCAGCCCCACAGTTCGGTTTATACATTTTAGGGATACATGAGACATCAATCAACATATATAAGATGAGCGTTGGTTCGGTCTGGAAAGGCGGGACAACTTGAATCAGGGAGGTGCTTCCAGGTAATAGGTAGTAAAAGACAAATGGTTGCATTCTTTAGAGTTTCTGATTAGCCCCTCCAAAGGAGGCAATCAGATATGCATTTATCTTGGTGAGCAGACGAGTGACTTTGAATTGAATGAGGGGTAGGTTGACCCTAAGCAGCACCCAGCTTGAATTCTCCCTTTAGCCTAGTGATTTTGGGGGCCCGAGATATTTTCTTTCACAGCGCAGTACTCTCATACAGCTATAGGCCTCATTCGGATTTCACTAGTTTTTCCACGGGTGTCCTTTCTCTGTGGTAAAATCCCATCCAGGATCCCAAGTCACATTCAGTCGGTGACAGAGTTCCCTAGGGCTGCTGAAACTGAGCACCGCTGGCTGGGCAGAGGGGGCTTGAATAACAGGAATTCATTATCTTCCAGTTCTAGAGGCTGGAAGTCCAGGATCAAGGTGTTGGAGGAGGGGTGGGGGCGTTGCTTCCTTCAGGGCTGTGGGGGAAGGATCTACTGCAGGCATCTCTTCTTGGCTTATGCCTGGCCCCTTCTCCCTACGTCTTCAACTGTCTTCCCTCTGTGTGTCTGTGTCCACATTCCCCACTTAGAAGGACACCAGCCATACTGGATTAGGATTCACCCTCATGCACTCAACTTAATCACCTTGTTCCAAATACCGGTACATTTTAAGGCATTGGGGGTTAGGTCTTTAACATATGAATTTGCAGGGGAAACACAATTTAGCTCGTACTGAGGCAGGAGAGGTGGTCAAGGAAACAACCATGTTCTTGGGATGCAGAGACCAGGGACTTTTCCTTTTTTTGAGACAGAGTCCTGCTCTGTCGCCCAGGCTGGAGTGCAGTAGTGCAGTGGAGCAATCTCGGCTCACTGCAACCTCCATCTCCTGGGTTCAAGCGATTCTCCTGCTCAGCCTCCACAGCAGCTGGGATTACAGGCACACGCCACCACATCCAGCTAATTTTTGTATTTTTAGTAGAGATGGGGTTTCACCATGTTGGCCAGGATGGTCTCGATCTTTTGATTTTGTGATCCACCCACCTCAGTCTCCCAAAGTGCTGGAATTACAGGTGTGAGCCCCTGTGCCCGGCCCTTTTTTTTTTTTATTTTTGAGACAGTGTTTCACTCTGCTGCCCATGCTGGAGTGCAGTGGTGCAATCTTGGCTCACTGCAGCCTCTGCCTCCTGGGTTCAAGCAATTCTTCTGCCTCAGCCTCCCGAGTAGCTGGGACTAGAAGTGCTCACCACCATGCCTGGCTACTTTGTTGTGTTTTTAATAGAGATGGGGTTTCACCATGTTGATCAGGCTGGTCTCGGACTCCTGACCTCAGGTGATCCACCCACCTGGGCCTCCCAAAGTGCTGAGATTACAGGCATGAGCCATCACACCTGGCCTTTTCTAGTGTTTGCTGATGATTAGAGTGAGGTTGTCTGTTTGCAGTTAAGAGTATAACAAAGGTGAGGTGCCCTTCTAATCACCTCCTATTGGGGGCGGTATATGATAGCCACATGAACGTGCCTGATCACTGGCCATGCTAACTTTGGTGAAGGAGGTGTCTACCAGGTTTCTCCACTGTAGAGTCACCGTTTTTGCCTTTCCACATTCTCTTCCATGCATCGTCAATGGGGTTGATACTGCTCCCAAGGGGAAGAAAACTGATTCTTGGCTGGGTGTGGTGGCTCATGCCTGTAATCCCAGCACTTTGGGAGGCCAAGGCAGGTGGATCACCTGAGGTCGGGAGTTCAAGACCAGCCTGACCAACATGGCGAAACCCTGTCTCTACTAAAAATACAAAACTTGGCCCAGCGTGGTGGTGCATGTCTGTAATCCCAGCTACTTAGCAGGCTGAGGGAGGAGGATCTCTTGAGCCCAGGAGTTCCAGACCAGACCATGTCTCTACAAAAAATTTAAAAAATTGCCACGTGTGGTGGTGCATGCCTCTAGTCCCAGTTACATAGGAGGCTGAGGTGGGAGGATTGCTTGAGCTTGGGAGATCGAGGCTTCAGTGAGCCATGATCATACTACTGCAGTCCAGCCTGGGTGACAGTGAGACCGTCTCACACACACACACACACACACACACTTACACACACACGAGCCATGCCTACCAGTTATCAAAATATTATAAGCTGGCTTGCGTTTCTCCAGATGCAGAGCTTGAGACAAGGATTTGGATACAAGTTTTTTATCTG
The DNA here is from genome assembly GCF_001604975.1 of Cebus imitator. Taxonomy (NCBI): domain Eukaryota; kingdom Metazoa; phylum Chordata; class Mammalia; order Primates; family Cebidae; genus Cebus; species Cebus imitator. The sequence goes on along the minus strand of NW_016107578.1, from coordinate 2,791,393 downwards.
GGAGGAGATTTCAAGAAGCACCAGCAGAGGAGGGGGAAAGTGAAGAGAGTCAAGTAGGGAAGGAAGCCAATTCAGAGGCATCAGTGAGCTTATGGCCCACGTGGGCAACTGGACTCAGATCCTCTGGGAGCCTCAGCCCTCCGGGACACGGTACAGACAAGCCTTCCAGTCCCTTGTCTGTTGAAGGTTGACTCTAAATGAGATGGAATTCAGCCTTCAAGCTGTTTATGAAGGAACGTCTTTGCAGTCAACACTCGTAGAAGGGAGGTAGCATTTGTAGAGTCTTTTTTTACACCAAAATGTTCTCTAACACTATCTACCTGGAATTAGCGCCACATTCCACAAGTTAGAAAGCCCAGTTCCGCAGGAGTCATCCTTTTTCAGATCTGAGGTACAAAGGGAGTGCCCAGGCCACTCATACTTCCACTTGCCCAACAAAAATTGGGGGTTCTCACAACTCCTTTCGGATCCAGTAGTTTGCTGGAATGACTCACAGAACTCAGGAAAACATTTTGCTTATGCTCTTACCAAACTGATTTGGGTCTGTTTACCAATGTGCAAATGGAAAACCAGATTTTGTAGAGATAAAAGTTTACTTCCAGTCAGCCAAGCGAGGAGAGAGGAGTCTGGCTCAAATCTGTCTCTCTGAGCTGGGGCAGGTACAGGTTTTATATACAGAGGGTAGTGAGGTGTAACCTAACTGGATCATGTAATGAGGTGATGTGGGAGGCTTGATCTGATTGGATCATGCCATGGGATGATGTCAGGGTACAATCTGATTGGATCATAGATCATGCCATGTGATGTCCACTTCTTAATTCAGTCCCCGTTTGTTGGATCAAACCCTTAGGTTCTGCCCGTGCCTGCTGGCTTGGTTCATCTGGGGCATGATCAAGGTACATAACTTGCAACCTGGGGATCTGTGGCAACTGAAAAATAACGGCCATTTTGTTACACAAAGCTGAACCAGACTGGGCTAGTTCTGTGGTTACACTGTCTACCAGTTTATTACAGCCCAATAGAAGAGATGCATGAGAGAAAGGACAATGTGAGGGTGGAAGGGCTTGTGTGGAGCCTCCATAACTCCCCGGGTGCCATTGGTTGACTGGGGGAATTAATTCCGTGGTGCTTCCAGCCTGCAAGATGAGCTCTTGCAACCAGCAAGTCCCCAGTCAAAGGGGTGCAGGGGCTGGTAGGCAGAAATTGAGCAGATGGTAGTTTGCATGGATGAGATAAAGCCCCAGGGGATGTGGCAGCTACACATGGCGATCCAAATCCTCTAATTGCCAAAAGAGAGAGTAGATTAGGGAGTTGAGGAGAGATAGCATGGGGAGAAATGCCAGATATAGGTGATGGGGAGGAAGGCAGCAAATCACACTGCCATGTGTGTACCTATGCAACAATGTTGCATGTTCACATGTACCCCAAAACCTAAAATACATTAAAAAAAATTTTTTTAAAGAGTAGATTAATGAAACACACCAAGCCCACCCTCCAAAGGCATCCCACACCAGGTGACTTATAAAGCTCCAAGAATGAGCCAGAAAAATAAACTTTACACCAGGGGACCTTGGAGACATCAGAAGAATGTCAGACTGGACTCAGGCCCATAGAAGATGAAGAATTTGACAGAGGCCAGGCGCAGTGGCTCATGCCTGTAATCCCAGCACTTTGGGAGGGCAAGACCATCAGATCGCCTGAGCTCAGGAGTTCCAGATCAGTCTGGGCAACAAAGCAAGAATTTGTCTCTATTAAAAAAAAAAATTAAAAATTAGCAGGGCTTAACACACGCCTGTGGTCCCAGCTACTCAGGAAGCTGAGGTGGGAGAACAGCTTGAGCCCAAAAGGCTGAGGCTGCAGTGAGCGGTGATCATGCCACTGCATTCCAGCCTGGGCAACAGACACCCTGTCTCACAAAACAAAACAAAAATAGAGAATCTGGCCAGACGTGGTGGCTCACGCCTGTAATCTCAGCACTCTGGGAGACAGGGGCAGGCAGATTCCAAGGTCGGGAGCTTGAGACCAGCCTGACCAA
>NW_016107578.1:2784846-2787828 GCF_001604975.1 Cebus imitator | reverse complement strand
TTCCATGGTGCAATCTCAGCTCACTGCAACCTCCATCTCCCGGGTTCAAGTGATTCTCCTGCCTCAGCCTTCTGAGTAGCTGGGACTACAGGTGTGTGCCACCATACCGGGTTAATTTTTGTATTTTTAGTAGAGATGGGGTTTCACTATGTTGAGCAGGCTGGTCTCAAACTCCTGACCTCAGGTGATCCACCCACCTCGGACTCCCGAAGTGCTGGGATTACAGGCATGCGCCAGCGCACCCAGTCTGATACACTATCTTTTAACACACCCACCTGGGTGGCAGGCTCCTCCTGCAGCTCTGCTGGTGGAATTTTAGGCACCTGCTATCCTGTCTGCAGATGGGTATAAAGACCACCTTCCTCAACTCAGTAAAAACCCCAGATTCTTGAATCTAGGGTGTCAGAGAGTGGGGAAGGATCCCCAGGGAAAGTTCAAGTCAGAGTTTCAGGACCCCAGCCCCACTGGATAGGATGTCCCCTTCTCCCGGGATCTACCTGGGTGACAGAGGTGAGCCATCCACCCATTGCCACGTGTTTTCCTCATGTAGGTCTGAAAGTCCCATCCAGGCCAAGCGGTTGCTTCTGGAAGACTGCAGCTGTAGGAAGTTCTGGAGGGTAGAGGAGGAGTCAGGAGGGAGTTCTGCTTCCCACTTTCCAGGCTCCACCTCCCCATTTCTTGGCAGGAAGTTCTGCTTGTAGGCTAACCTTCAGCCTTCCCATATTCTGGGTCCTAAGTGCCCCCCCATGTCTGACTCTCTCACATGTGTCTCCCACAACACGTGTCCTGACATGCAGGCATCCATGCACAGCGGGCCTCTCCTCACACACTCTTGCTAATCCTGCCTGTCCATCCATTTCACACGTTCCGTGAAGGCCCACACAAATTTACTCATAACTGGGCTTAATAATGTATTGGAGCCAAATCCAACTATTTCCTAATTGCTGGTCAGGAACATCTCCTTTCAGCTCTGCACGGAGTGACATCACATTGATGTTTGAAATTAGCCACAGCGGGAATATTTACACCAGGGAAGTTGGCAAACATGACACATCAGGACTTTTCCCCCCAGAGAGCTGGTTGTTAAACACTTGCAGCACGCCACTGGGGGTTACTTATATTTGATATTTTCCCCAGAACATTCACACATGTTCAGTCTGGTTTGTATCTGCTCTAAGGGTGCTTGGGACGCCCTCATTCATATCCTTCTCCTCCCATCTTTCCAAGTGGAGCAAAGCCCCTCTTCTGCAAAATCCTCTCTGAGAATCTCCTCTCTGGTTGGCCAGAAGCTATGCCCCAGGCCAGGCCAGGGACCCCACCAGGTGTACCTGCTCCTCATCACTTTCGATTATGACCAGCTGGGCTCCCACTTCCTGGCAGGCGGTGACGGAGTCGTGCCAGTTGCGCTGGGAGTTAGACATGAAGTAACAGTTTCCTTGGAAGAATGTCCATTCCCAGGGACAGGGGCGGCACAGGCGTTCTGTTGGGAAACGCTGGTCATGAGTGGATTCAGATTAGGTTACCCATATTCCTGGGTGTTCCCAGCCTTCAAGACCTTGAGAATCGGGGCCCTTCCTTGACTGTTCATGCTGGGTGGACCATTTCCCTCCCCACTTCCCGAGACCCTCCCCCAACCCCAGGAGAACCCAGGAGTCCTGGCCCCATCTCCTCCAGACTAGGAAAAGACAGGGCTTTAGAGCTCAGAACAGAAGGCGAGAGACTAGTTTAACTGCGTGCCTACCATGTACCTGGCCCACTGAGAACACTGAGTGAGATAATCGCTGTTCATCTGTGTTCTCATTTCACAGAGAAGAAAACTGAGACCCAGAGAGGGTCCGTGACTCAAGCAAAGTCACACCATATGGAAATGCTCCCAGGCCCAAGGATCCCTGGCATCTGGCCACTCACCCACCGCAGCCTTCAGCTGGGTCAGATCCTGGGAGATCTCCTCCTGCATGGACTGCTCCTGCCTCTGGGAGCTGGGGTTCTTGGAGACTGGGCAAGGAAAGAAACTGTATTTATTTATTTATTGAGATGGAGTCTTGCTCTGTCACCCAGGCTGGAGTGCAGTGGCACAATCTTGGCTCATTGCAACCTCCACCTCCTGGGTTCAAGCAATTCTCCTTCCTCAGCCTCCTGAGTAGTTGGGATTACAGGTGCACACCACCACGCCCGACTAATTTTTTTTTTTTTTGTATTTTTAATAGAGATGGGGTTTCACCATGTTGGTCAGGCTGGTCTCGAACTCCCAGCCTTGTGATCCACCCACCTGGGCCTCCCAAAGTGCTAGGATTACAGTCATGAGCCACTATGCCCAGCCTTAGAAATAGCAATTATTAAACACCTGCCATGTACCGTGCCCTACACTGTGTCATTAAGGTTATCACTTCTGAGCACCAAAATCTTGTTTAAACTTTTTTGTGGATAAGAAAAACTGACACCCAGAGATGGCGGCTCGCAAGGGCCAGGAGAGCCAGGTTCCTCCTTCCCTCCCCCACCCTGGAGGTGGGAGTGGTCCTGGGGAGAGGCCCCTAGAAACCTAACGGGAAAGAAGACCAGCTTTTAGGCTCTTGTTCCTACTGGACCTGGCCACCCCCAGCTGCATCTACAGCAGAAGAACCAGGCCTGGGAGGCCAGGACTCTCAGAGCCTGCAGCTGACCTTGGATAAGGATGGCCACTAGGAGCCCAGTGAAGAGCGTGAAGGAGAGGAGCAGCAGCACCAGTGGCGCATGGCCCAGACACCCTGCAGGAGAAAACATTGCTTGGTTTGAGCATGCCAGTGTTCAAGCCTCAGCCTGGCCCAGGGAAACCCCGGCCCCAGTCCCATCTCCCCAGGTGGCAGGAGTAAAGGCCCCAGCCCCCACCAACCCAGACCCAGGAGTCCAGGAACCCAGCCCTTACCTCCCAGGTCCTAGGAGTGAAAGCCCCAGCCCCCACCTCCCCAAGACCCAGGAACCCAGGCCCAAGCCCCCACCTCCCCA
>NW_016107578.1:2782684-2784526 GCF_001604975.1 Cebus imitator | reverse complement strand
AGGACCCAGGAACCCAGGCCCCAGCCCCCACCTCCCCAGGACCCAGGAACCCAGGCCCCAGCCCCCACCTCCACAAGACCCAGGAACCCAGGCCCCAGCCCCCACCTCTGCAAGACCCAGGAACCCAGGCCACAGCCTCCACCTCCCACGGACCCAGGAACCCAGGCCCCAGCCCCCACCTCCGCAAGACCCAGGAACCCAGGCCCCAGCCTCTACCTTAAGGCTACGGTCTCAGTAGTCCAGGCCTCAGCCCCCGCCTCCTTAGGACCCAGGAGTCCAGGATCCTCCTCCCACCTCCTCGGGATTCAGGAGTCCAGACCCCAGCCCTCACCTCCCCAGGACCCAGGAACCCAGGCCCCAGCTCCCATCTCTCCATGTCCCAGGAGTCCAGACTCCAGCCTCCACCTCCCTCGGACAAAGGAGTTCAAGCCCCCAGACCCCATCTCCCCAAGACCTAGCCCATAACCCCCACCTTCCCAGGACCCCGAAACCCAGCCCCCAGCCTCCACCTCTTCAAGTCTCAGTAGTCCAGGCCCCAGCCCCTGCCTCTGTAGGACCCAGGAGTCCAGGCTCCAGCTCCTTCCACCCCAGGTCCCAGGAATCCAAGCCTCAGCCCCTACCTCCCCAAGACCGAGCCCCTACCTCCTCATGTCCTAGAAGTCCAGGCCCCAGCCACCAGTTCTCCAGGACCCAGGCCCCCAGGCCCCAGCCTCCACCTCCCCAGGTTCCAGGAATCCAGGCTCCAGCCACCAGCTCCCCGGGACTCAGGGGCCTGGGAGGCTCTACGTCCTCCTCTCTTCCAACTAACTCTTCTCTACCTGCTAAGCTCTTGTAGCCTCGAGTCTGTCGGAATCCAAAGTCTCTTGGAAAAAAATTCATACCGCTGGTTATCAGCTCTTCCTCTTCTGAATGGATAAACAAGAACTCAGAGCCTGAACAGGCTGAGGCCAGGGCTGGCCCTCCCCTTCCCCAACCCAGGACCCCAGAGTCCCAACTCAGCCTCACCCAAGAGGCCCAGTGGCTGTGCCCTTGGTTCCTTGGAGTCACTCATGTTTCCCGACTGTCCCTCAATGTCCAGAACTTCTGGGGACCACAGCTCTTATTTCCCATCTCATGATCCTCACTCCCTAAATCTCTTCTTCTGGAGGAAGAAAAACAGGAAACTGGGGAGGGATGTAACACCCGAAAGCCAAGTGGGAGGGGGCAGAGCATGAGATGGCCCTGACTTGCAGAAATTTCAAGGAGCTGGGGGGGGGATGGTCTGAGATTGACAGGGAGAAGGATTTGTCCACTCATGGCATCACTGAGCTGTGCGATGCTTTTAATGAAATCCAGTAAGTTTGCATGAAAAGCGACTTGGTTATGCCCCTCCACCTAGGGCAGGGATGGGCAGGCAGTGCCCCTAGTTCCTGGAACCATCATCCCCCTGACCTCCAGGCTTGATTGCCTTGCTCTGCTGATGTCCTCATTTATGAGAATTTCTGCTGACTTTGGGAGTTGGGGCTGAATCATAATTGCTTGTTTATTTAACGCCTGTAACAGTCAAGCACTTTTCAAGCAAGTTTATAAACTCATTCATTTGAATCTTCCTACCCTCTGGTAGATCATATGATTTCCATTTTGCAGATGGGGGATACTGAAGTACAGTGAGGTTAGGTAACTGGCCCGCAGTCACACAGCTGGTAAACAGGACAGCTGGGATTTGAACTCAGATGGTCTGCCTCCATAGCCAATACTGTTAGACAAAGACAGTCAAATGGCATCAAGGAAGAAAGAAAAGCTTCATAATGGCTTTGGGCCGGGTGCGGTGGCTCACATCTGTAATCACAGCACTTTGGGAGG
>NW_016107578.1:2779210-2782559 GCF_001604975.1 Cebus imitator | reverse complement strand
AAAAAAAAAAAAAAAAAAAAAAAAAAGATTCATAATGGCTTCGAATTGTTCCCAAATTCCTAAATTTGGTTCTTTCCATATTGGAACAAACTGTGTGGCCACCAGCAGGTGAATAAAAACAGTATATGTCAGAAGTCCTAGCCAGAGCAATCAGGCAAGAGAAAGAAATAAAAGGTATTCCAATTGGAAAAGAAGTCAAACTACCTTTCTTCACTGATCACGTGATTCCATATGTGAAAAGCCCTGAAGATTCCACCAAAACGCTCCTGGAACTGATAAATAAATCTCACCACTGCACTCCAGCCTGGGAGACAGAGCAAGAGTCAGTCTTAAAAAACAAAAACAAAAACAAAAGAAATTATGGTATGCTATGCTCAGTTTTACATGGTTATAATAATATAAACATTGAGTTGTGGTCAAAAAAAAAAAAAAAAAAAAAAAAAAAAAAAAAAAAAAAAAAAAAAAAAAAAAAAAGAAAATAGGGAAAGAAAATTTCAGGACTCTCTAAATCTAGCATGCCAAGGGGGAAGTTATGCCCTGGAGTCATGTAGTTTGTTGAGAATGCTCATAATTCTGCTTCTTAAATTATAGATTAACTCTTTTCCTCATTGTTCTTTTCTACTAAAAACACAAACATTAGCCAGGTGTGGTGGCAGATGCCTGTAATCCCAGCTCCTCAGGAGGCTGAGGCAGGAGAATTGCTTGAACTGGGGAGGCGGAGGTTGCAGTGAGTTGAGATGGCATCACCATACTCCAGCCTGGGTGATAAAGCAAGACTCTGCTAAAAAAAAAAAAAAAAAAAAAAATCAGTACATTCACAAGGCTGTGCAACCATCATCACTAGTTCTAAAACATTCCAACACCCCTAAAGGAAAGCTATCCACACCAGCCTCATTCTCCCTTACAACAACCCCTGGTAACCACTAATCTGCTTTCTGCCTCTATGGATTTGCCTAATTTGGATATTTCATATACATAAAATTGTACAATATGTGACTTTCTGTGTCTAGCTTTTTTTGCTCAGCATGATAGTTTTAAGGTTGATCTATACGTTGTAGCATGTGTCTAAATTTTCTTTATTTTTTAAGGCTGATTACAAAATATCTCATTGCGATGAACCAGTGGCATTTGTCTGGGGTAATACCAGAGGTTTGTTGCCTCACACCAAGGAAATTGAGGATGCCGACACACACAAGGAGTCAGTTTAAGAGCAGAGGTTTAGGGCTGGGCACAGTGGCTCACACCTGTAATCCCAGCATTTTGGGAGGCCGAGGCAGGTGGGTCACTTAAGGTAAGGAGTTTGAGACCAGCCTTACTGACCTGGTGAAACCCCGTCTCTACTAAAAATACAAAAATTAACTAGGCGTGGTGGCACGTACCTGTAATCCCAGCTACTCAGGAAGCTGAGGCAAGAGAGTCACTTGAACCTGGGAGGCAGAGTTTGCAGTGAACTGAGATTGCACCACTGCACTCCAGCCTGGATGACAGCAAGACCCTGTCTCAAAAAAAACAAAAACAAAAGCAGAGGTTTAATAGGCAAAAGAAAGCAAAAAGAGAATAGCTGTCTCTTCTGCGGAGAGAAGGGGATCCTGGGTGGGTCTTCCAGTTCCATGGTGAAATGCACAGGGTTTCACAGATGAGCCTGAGGAGGCGGTGACTGATTTACATAGGGGACAAGAGATTGGTCGAACCAGGTGTGTCATTTGCATAGCGTAAGGAAGCTGACTGCCCACCCTAATCCTTTGTTATGCAGACGGTTCTCTACCTGGCTGGCACCCTGTTGCCTGCCCTTTCCTGTGGCAGTGGTTGACAAAGAAGAGAAAAGAGGGAGCCTCCATGTTGGATACACCTGACTCCCTTTTCTATTGGCACAGCTGTTAGCATTTACCTATGCAAGCTTTTTTTTGAGACGGAGTTTTCGCTCTTGTTGCCCAGGCTGGAGTGCAAGGTACGATCTCAGCTCATGCCAACCTCCGCCTCCCAGGTTCAAGCAATCCTCCTGCCTGAGCCTCCCGAGTAGCTGAGATGACAGGCATTTGCCACCACGCTTGGCTAATTTTGTATTTTTAGTAGATGGGATTTCTCCATGTTGGTCAGGCTCACCAGCTCCAGAGGTTGGGCGCAGACACCAGACCCAACTGATGACTAGATGAAACAGGGCCAAGGTTGAAGCAGCTTTCCGTAAAGACATGCCACCAGAGTGCCCTGTCTGTTTACCATTGTGTTGGAAATAGATGTTTGATGCTACAAAGAAAAATCAGCACTGAGACAGAGGATCTCTTAGCAAGGCAATCTTTACCTTCTGCAGAAAGGGTGCTTCTGTTAGCTATCTTAACACAAGAGTACAACGAACAAAGGAAAAGTAGACATATTTATCTTCTGCAAGACAAAAACACCTTTTCTGCAAGAAGTAAAGATTGCCTTGCTGAGAGAGCCTTTGTCCCAGTGCTGACTTTTCTTTGGAGCATTGCCAAAGCAATACCCAGAAATTACTGCTCCTTTCTATGGCGATAACTCAGACAAACTGGAAGTTACCACCCCTTTTCTAGAAATCTCTGCATAATTCACCACTTAATTTTCAGATAATTAAAAGTGGGTATAAATATGCCACAGAACTGTTTCTGGGCTGCTACTCTAGACACACTGTCCCTGGATTAGTCCTGCTCTGAAAGAAGCAGTATTTCTGCTGTTGCTGTGCATGGCCACTTCAATAAAAGTTGTGGTCTAGGCCAGGCAGGGTGGCTCACATCTGCATCCCAACACTCTGGGAGGCCAACACAGGCAGATCACCTGAGATCAGCAGTTCAAGACAAGCCTGACCAACATGGTGAAACCCCATCTCCACTAAAAATGCAAAAATTAGGCTGGGGGAGGTGACTCACATCTGTAATCCCAGCACTTTGGGAGGCCAAGACAGGTGGATCACCTGAGGTCAGGAGTTCAAGACCAGCCTGACCAACATGGTGAAACCCCATCTCTACCTAAAATACAAAAATTAGGCTGAGCGAGGTGGCTCACATCTGTAATCCCAGCACTTTGGGAGGCCAAGGCGGGTGGATCACCTGAGGTCAGGAGTTCAAGACTAGCCTGGCCAACCTGGTGAAACTTCGTCTTTACTAAAAATACAAAAATTAGCTGGGTGTGGTGGTGGGCACCTGTAATCCCAGCTACTCAGGAGGCTGAGGCAGGAGAATCGCTTGAACCCAGGAGATGAAGGTTGCAATGAGCTGAGATCATACCATTATACTCCAGCCTGGGCAACAAGAGCGAAACTCTGTCTCAAAAATAAATAAATACATTTTTAAAAACCCAAAAACTAAATAAAAAAGCAAACCTGAATTATCTGGCT
>NW_016107578.1:2761720-2778828 GCF_001604975.1 Cebus imitator | reverse complement strand
TAAAAAAAAAAAAAAAAAAAGTCCTTTGGGTTCCACCTACTCACAGGTAGAGTTTCAAAATTCTATTGAAGGGTTTCTAAATAGATTTTAAAACAAACTTGACAAGCTCATTATTTGGAATGTAATAAAGAGGTTATATTCTTTAACTGAGAATAAATAGCAAAGCTACAACTGGGGACAGTAACCTCTTGAGATGGGAAGATGGGAACAGAATGAGCCTTAGTTTTCACTGTAGGGACTGATATGCTGTGGTTCTGCGTGCACACATGACTTATTCCACAGTAAATGAAAACCTTTAAAGCCAGAGTAGTTTAAAAAATCATCTAAAAATTGCACAAGAATACCAGAGAACATTTTGATAGAGAAGACCCATGACCAGGCAGGGAACTGTGGCTCATCCCTATAAACTCAGGACTTTGGGAGGCTGAGGCAGGAGGATGAGTTAAGCCCGGAGTTCAAGACCATCATGGGCAACACAGCGAGACCCCATCTCTAAAAAAACTTTAAAAAGTAGCTAGATACGGTGATGCACACATGTGGTCCCAGCTACACAGGAGGCTGAGGTGGCAGGATCACTGGAGCCCATGAGATCAAGGCTGCAGTGAGCCATGGTTGCACCACCACTGCACTTCAGCCTGGGTGACAGAGCAAGACCTTGTCTCACACTCAGAAAGAGCCATGCCTGGTAATTACCAAAATATATTATAAGCTTGGCTTGAGTTTCTCCCAAAGCAGAGCTTGAGACAAGGATTTGGGTACAAGTAGCTTATCAGGGAGGAGATTCCAAGAAGCACCGGCAGGGGATGGGAAAAATGAAGAGACGTTGGTAGGAAAAGGAAGGAACCCAATACAGAGGCACCAGTGAGCTTATTATGACTGAAATTGCAACTGGGCTCAATTCCCCTGAAGCCTCTGGGAATTGACGTAGAACAAGCCTTACAGTTCCTCTGCCCGTTGAAGGTCAACTCTAAGTAAGATGGAAATTGCAAGCTGTTTATGAAGGACCATCTTTGAGGTCAACATCAGTAGAAGGGAAGTGAATTTTATGGGGTCTTATTTACACCAAAAAAGTTCTCTAACACTAGCTTCCTGGAGTTAGCACCACATTCCACAAGTTAAAGGGCTAGGTCCCCAAAGATTGACCCTACTTCAGACACCAGGTGCAAAGACAGTGGCTTTGCACTGTCTATCCACACTTCTGCCAGGCTGGCAAAAAATTGGGGGTTCCCCCAAGTCCCTCTCAGGTTCAGTAATTTCCTAGAATGATTTAGAGAACTCAGAAAAACATTATTCTTAGGTTACTGAACTAAATTGCTCAGTTTGCCTGCTCACAGTGGAAAACCAAACACTGAACCATTGGGGTTTTGTAGAGAGAAAAATTTATTGCAAGGCAGCCAAGCACAGAGACAGGTGTCTGGCCCTTATCTGTCTCTCCAAGCTGGGAGCTGGGGCAGCTTTTATACACAGAGGGTAGTGAGGTGTGATCTGATTGGATCTTGTAATGAGGGGATTCAGGAGGCTTGATCTGATTGGATCACACCATGGAGTGATGCCAGGGCTCAATCTGATTGGATCACAGATCATGCCAGGTGATACCCGCTTCTTAACTCAGTCCCTGTTGCTTGGTCTGAGCATGTAGGTTCTAACTGGATTTTCACATTTAGTTCAAATCTGGGCATGCTCAGGGTAGTAACTTGCTACCTGGGGGTCCATGGCAACTGAAAAACAACTTGCCATTTTATTACACAAAGTTGAACCAGACTGGGCTGGATCTGCGGTTAGTGTTTACCAGTTTATTATAAAAGTGTACAACTGGAGGGATGGGGTGGTGCCAGCAAGATGGCTGCACCCAAGAAGATGATATTTCCAGAGAAACCAAGCCACAAAAAGTACAGGGCTGCCCTGAAGGAGGAGAAACCAAAGAAATACTGGCAGGGACTTGTTGACTGAGAGATTCAGGACTCTCACAGTCCGAGAGAAGGGGGAAGGAGGGGGAGAGGGAGAAGGGGGAGGGGAGGAAGGGGGGGAGGGGGAGGGGAGGAGGAGGGGAGACTGAAGGAGGGAGGAGGAGACTTTTATTGAAGAACAACAACTACAAGAGAAACTATTGGAAAGGGAGAGGCAAAGATTACATGAGAGAAAAGTTGCTGAGAAGGCAGGAAGCACAAGAAGAATTCAGAATAAAGAAGGAAACGGAAGAGGTGGCTAGAAAACAGCAAGAAGAACAAGAGAGAAAGTTAAAGGAACAATGGAAAGAACAGCAGAGGAAGAGAGAGAAGAGCAGGAGCAGAAATGACAGGAGAAGAAAGAAAAACAGAAGCTGTGCAGAAGATGCTGGGTCAGGCTGAAAATGAGTTGGAAAATGGCTCCACATGGCAAAATCCAAAATCACCCGCGAATTTCAGAGTAAGGGAGAAGGACGGAGCTAATTGTCCCTTCTAGAGTAAAACAGGAGCTTGCAGATTTGGAGATGGATGTTCACGTAAACATAATTTCCCAACACCCAGCCCCGCCATCATCATTATTATTATTGAGATGGAGCTTTGCTCTTGTTGCCCAGGCTGGAGCACAATGGCACGATCTCAACTCCCCACAACCTCTGCCTCCCAGGTTCGAGCGACTCTCCTGCCTCAGTCTCCCGAGTAGCTGGGATTACAGGCATGCACCACCATGCCCTGGGAGTTTGTATTTTTAGTAGAGATGGGGTTTCCCATGTTAATCAGGCTGATCTCGAATTCCTGACCTCAGGTGATCCACCCACCTCGGCCTCCCAAAGTGCTGCTTCCCTTCTTATTGAGAGCATGTTTACAATGTTTGGGATGGAGCAGTGCAGGAGGGATGACTATGACCCTGATGCCAGCCTGGAGGACAGCGAGGAAGAAACCTACCCACAATTTCTAGATTTCTATGAGGATGTGCTGCCCGAGTTCAAGAACGTGGGGAGAGCGATTCAGCTCAGGGTCAGCTGCAACTTGAAACCTCACCTAAGGGGCAATGTTTATGTTCGCTACCAGTTGGAAGCAGAATAACAAGCAGCCCTTTCTCCGTTTAACGGACGATGGTATACAGGACCACAGCTTCAGTGTGAATTCTGCCCAGTGACCCGGTGAAAAACGGTGATTTGTAGTTTGTTTGAAAAACAACAACATCCAACAGGAAAACACTGCAACTTTCTCCTTGTGTTCAGAAATCCCATCAATGAATTCTGGGAAGTGAATAGAGACATCTGCTTGTCTCCAGATCGCACTGGCTCCTCCTTTGGCAAGAACTCCGAGAGGAAGGAGAGGATGGGCCACCACAACGAATACCACAGCAGGCAGTGGGGAAGGAGAAACCCTAGTTCAGGCCACTCCTGCAAAAGAAATGGGGAATCCAAGAGGAAAAGGAGTAGTCCAGGGAAGAAATCTCACAAGCACACACCAAAGAGTCAGGAGAGGCACAGTTCACAAAGTAGAGGAAGAAATAGGCACCACAGCAGGGCCGGGGCAACTGGAGCCAGACCCAAAGTTCCTCTAGGTCCCGAAGTCGTGGCAGGAGGAGGTCAGGTCGTAGAGTCAGAACTGTTTAGACTCCCAGATCCAAATAAACCTGTTTTATTCTTTAAAAAAATAATAGACCAGGCATAGTGGCTCACACCTGTAATCCCAACACTTTGGGAGGCCGAGGTGGGCAGATCACCTGAGGTCAGGAGTTCGAGACCAGCCTGACCAACTGGGAGAAACACCATCTCTACTAAAAATACAAAAAATTATCTGGGTGTGGTGGTACATGCCTGTAGTCCCAGCTCCTGGGGAGGCTGAGGCAGGAGAATCACTTGAACCTGGGAGGCAGAGGTTGTGGTGAGCCGAGATTTTGCCATGGCACTCCAGCCTGGGCAACAAGAGTGAAACTCTGTCTCAAAAAATAATGATAATATTAATAAAGGCTACAACTTAGAAACAGCCCAATGGAAGCCATGTATAGGACAAAAGAAGATGTGGGAGGTGGAAGGGATTACATGGAGCCTCCATGCCCTCTTGGGGTGCCATTGGTAGATGGGGAATTAATTCCCTGGTGTTTCCAGCCTGTAAAATGAGCATTTGCAACCAGTAAGTCCCAGTCAAAGGGGTGCAGGAGGTGGTAGGTGAAAGTTGAACAGAGGGTAGGTTGCGTGTATGAGATAATGCCCCAGGGGACACGGAAACTACACCCATTCTCTCTAAAAGGAAGAGAGAGCAGATTCATGGAACACAAGCCCACCCCCCAAAGGCATCCCACAACAGCTCATTCATAAAGCTCCAAGGATGGGCCAGAAAAACAAGCTTACACCAGGGGAAACTGGAAGCATGACAAGGACAGAATGGGACCCAGCCTTCTAAAGGAGGATGAATCTGACAGAGAACAGTCCCAGAGATTTTGTGAAGGTCCAAGGATGGAGACAAGGAACTGTAGCTTCAAAGTGCATGTCCACCCAAATTTACTCATAACTGGGCTTAATGTATTGGATCCAGATCCAGCCATTTCCTAATTGCTGGTCACACACATCTCCTTTTAGCTCTGCACTGAGTGACATCACATTGATGTTTGAAATCAGCCACAGTGGGAATATTTACACCAGGGTAATGGGCAAACACAACACATCAGGACTTTCTCCCCCAGAGAGCTGGGTGAAATTCTGCTACCCAGCATGGGGGTTTGAGGTGGTAGGGGCTCAGGAGAGAAGCCTTTCTTCATCCCTGGAGCAGGAGGCTGCGGACTTTTTGCAGATCCAGAATTTGGCGGCACTACATCTGTCGTCGTTCCAGCCGTTGCCGTTAAATTCTGCACAGTCTTCCTCCCCGATATTGTTGGGCTCTCCTTGGTTCCAATACCGCCTGAGGCTGCAAAGCCCATGTGGAATGTGAGCCTCTGCCCCCGCCTACTATATGAGCTGTGTTTCTACCTTCCGTAATCTGTGATCTTGATGCTTCAACATTGGCCCTGCCTGTGTATGCTGGCCGTGAATTGCTCTGCACTCCCTATAATATGCCTGAGTGCCTTGATTCCTGCCTCTCTTGTCACAACCTGTCCTTGGGCGGACTCCACTACTGAGGGTGTGATTTTCAAATACAAACCAACCAACCTGGAGTCCACACCCCCAACCACCTGCCTTATCGGGCTCTTGTACTCCAAGCCACTATCCTATGCTAATCACGCCAAGCCCCGGTGGCAGGCAGCCCCTATGCCCCTGAGCCCAAAAAATGCATCGTACTTGCCAATCCTAAGCCTCCTTGCCTGACCTTGACCTTTCCTTTGCGTGCAAACCATAATAAAGGCTCTGGCCCACAGTCCCCCCTCCCCATCACTCTGCTTCATAACAGATCCTGTTGCTTCCCCAGGAGGCGTCCAGCTGTAATGTGTTCTCTCTCTCTAGGGAGCTGTGAATATGAGAAGCTACTCACAATAGCAATTATCTCCTAAGCTGGTGGCCTTACTAGACCTCAGACTTCCTATTAATACACTATATTTTAACACACTCACCCTCGAGGCAGGCTCCTCCTGCAGCTGTGCAGGTGGAATTTTAGGTCTCTGCCATGCTGTCTGCAGATGGGTATGAAGACCACCTTCCTCAACTCAGTAATAACCCCAGATTCTTGGGTCTAAGGTATCAGGGAGTGGGGGAGGGTCCCCAGGGAAAATTCAAGTAGGGTTTCAGGACCCCAGTCCCACAGGATAGGATGTCCCCTTCTCCTGGGATCTACCTGGATGACAGAGGTGAGCCATCCACCCACTGCCATGTGCCTTCCTGCTTTAGGTCTGAAAGTCCTATCCAGGTGAAGCGGTTACTTCTGGAAGACTGCAGCTGTAGGAAGTTCTGGAGGGTAGAGGAGGAGTCAGGAGGGAGTTCTGCTTCCCACTTTCCAGGCTCCACCTCCCCATTTCTTGGCAGGAAGTTCTGCTTGTAGGCTAACCTTCAGCCTTCCTGTATCCTGGGTCCTAAGTGCCCCCCCATGTCTGAGTCTCTCACATGTGTCTCCCACAACACATGTGTCCTGACATGCAGGCATCCATGCACAGCAGGCCTCTCCTCACACACTCTTGCTAATCCTGCCTGTCCATCCATTTCACACGTTCCATGAAGGCCCACACAAATTTACTCATAACTGGGCTTAATAATGTATTGGAGCCAGATCCAACCATTTCCTAATTGCTGGTCAGGATCATCTCCTTTCAGCTCTGCATGGACTGACATCACACTGATGTTTGAAATTAGCCACAGTGGGAATATTTACACCAGGGAAGTTGGCAAACATGACACATCAGGACTTTTCCCCCCAGAGAGCTGGTTGTTAAACACTTGCAGCACGCCACTGGGGTTTGCTTACATTTGATGTTTTGTTTTTTTGAGATGGAGTTTCACTCTTATCGCCCAGGCTGGAGTGCAATGACACAATCTCAGCTCACTGCAACTTCCACCTCCCAGGTTCAAGTAATCTACCAGCCTGAGCCTCCCAAAGTGCTGGAATTACAGGCGTGAGCCACTGTACCCCGCCACATTTGATGTTTTTTCCACATGTTCAGTCTGGTTTGTATCTGCTCTAAGGGTGCTTGGGACGCCCTCATTCATATCCTTCTCCTCCCATCTTTCCAAGTGGAGCAAAGCCCCTCTTCTGCAAAATCCTCTCTGAGAATCTCCTCTCTGGTTGGCCAGAAGCTATGCCCCAGGCAGGCCAGGCCAGGCCAGGGACCCCACCAGGTGTACCTGCTCCTCATCACTTTCGATTATGACGAGCTGGGCTCCTACTTCCTGGCAGGCGGTGACGGAGTCGTGCCAGTTGCGCTGGGAGTTAGACATGAAGTAACAGTTTCCTTGGAAAAATGTCCATTCCCAGGGACAGGGGCGGCACAGGCGTTCTGTTGGGGAAGGCTGGTCGGATCAAGTTGCCCATATTCCTGTATCTGCCCAACCTTCAAGCCCTTGAGAATCAGAGCCCTTCCTTGACTGTTCATGCTGGGTGGACCATTTCCCTCCCCACTTCCTGAGTCCCTCCCCCATCCTCATGAGAACGCAGGAGTCCCGGCCCCATCTCCTCCAGACTAGGAGAAGTAGGGGCTTTAGAGCGCCGAACAGAAGGCAGGGGACAGGCTTAACTGAGTAGCTACTGTGTACCTGGCCCACTGTGAACACGGAGTGCAATGATCACAGTTACCCTGTGTTCTCATTGCACAGATGAGGAAACTGAGGCTCAGACGGGGTCGGTGACTCAAGCAAACTCACACCACACAATGACCATTTCAGGCCCAAGGATCCCTGGTTCCAGGAACTCACCCACCACAGCCTTCAGCTGGGTCAGTTCCTGGTAGATCTCTTGTTGCTTGGATTTCTCTGGGAGCTTAACCACTGCAGCGTTCAACTCAGTCAGCTTCTGGTAGATCTGTTGCTGGGACCTGTCTGGCAACTCACTTACTGCAGCCTTCAGCTGCGACAGTTCCTGGTAGATCTCCTGTTGCTGGGACCTGTCTGGCAACTCACTTACTGCAGCCTTCAGCCGTGTCAGCTCCTGGTAGATTTCCTGTTGCTTAGACCGCTCCGGCAACTCACCCACGGCAGCCTTCAGTTGGGTCAGCTCCTGGTAGATTTCCTGCTGCTTGGATTTCTCTGGGAGCTCACCCAGTGCGGCCTTCAGCCAGATCAGCTCCTGGTAGACCTCCTGTTGCTTGGATTTCTCTGGGAGCTCACCCACTACAGCCGTCAGCTGGGTCAGTTCCTGGTAGATATCCTCTTGCTTGGATTGTCCCTGACTTATGGAGCTGGGGACCTTGGACACTGGGCCAAGAAGAAAAGGAAGAACTGCAATTATTAAACACCTACTGTGTGCCAAGCCCTGAACTGACCCCCATAGGGACATCATTTGTGAGAGCCAAGGTCTTGTTTAATCCCCTTTGAAGAGGAGGAAAACTGACACCCAGAGAAGGCAGCACAGAAGGCCAAGGAGAGCCAGGTTCTTTCCCTCCTCCCCCTCCTCCTCCTCCTCCCTCTCCTCTCCTGCTCTAGGGTGGGGAGGGGCTGTGGGAGAGGCCCCTGCAAACCCCAAGGGACAACATCTTGGCTCTCAGCCCCACCTCCCTCATAGACCTGGCCACTCCAGGCTCTGTTCACAGCCAAAAGGCCAGGCCTGGGGACCTCAGACCTCAGAACCTGCCCCTGACCTTGGACAAGGATGGCCACCAGGAGCCCAGCCAAGAGTGTGAAGGAGAGGAGTTGCAGCGCCAGGGGGCCATGACCAAGACACCCTGAGAGAGGATACGTGCATCAGCCTGCCAGTGTCCCCAGCTGTGCCTGGCCCGGGGAGAGCCTGGCCTAAATCCCTCAGCACCCCAGGACCCAGGAACCCAGTCCCCAGCCTCCCCCTCCCCAAGTTCCAGGAGCTTAGGTCCAAGCCCCCACCTCCCCCGGTCCCAGGAACCCAGGTACCAGCTTCCACCTCCCCAGGACCCAGGAATCCAGGCCTCACCCTCTAAATCCCCAGGTCTCAGGAACCCAGCCCCCAGCCCCCACCTCCCCAGGACCCAGGAACACAGGCCCCAGTCTCCCCTTCCACAGGTCCCAGTAACCCAGATACCTGCTCCCACCTCCCCAGGTCCCAAGAATCCGGGTCTCAGCCCCTACATCCCCAGGTCCCAGGAATCAAGGCCCAAGCCCCTACCTCCCTAGGACCCAGAAGTCCAGGCCCAAGCCCCCACCTCCCCAGGACCCAGGAGTCCAGGCCCAAGCCCCCACCTCCCCAGGACCCAGGAGTCCAGGCCCCTGCCCTCACCTTTCCAGGACCCTGGAACCCAGTCTCCAACTTCTATCTCACCAGAACCCAGGAGCCTTGGCCCCAGCCTCCACCTTCCCAGGGACCAGGAATTCAGGCCCCAAGCCCCACATTCCCAGGACCCAGGAGTCCGGGAGTCTCTGTTCTCTCCTCCCTGCCTACTAACTCCTCTCTACCTGTTAAGCTCTTGTAGACTCGAGTCTGTCGGAATCCAAGGCCTCTCAGCTGTTCCTCCTCTGAATGGATAGACATGAACTCAGAGCCTAGGCAGGCTGAGACCAGGGCTGACCATCCCTTCCCACTTCCCAGAATCCCAGTGTCCCAACCCAGCCTCACCCAGGAAGCCCATCTTCTGTAATCTTGGTTCCTGGGACTCACTCATGTTGCCCCAGAGTCCCCCAGTGTCCCCCAGTGTCCAGAACTGCT
This sequence comes from Cebus imitator, assembly GCF_001604975.1. NCBI lineage: Eukaryota > Metazoa > Chordata > Mammalia > Primates > Cebidae > Cebus > Cebus imitator. Next base: position 2,769,625 of record NW_016107578.1, on the reverse strand, counting down.
GGGGACCACAGCTTTTATTTCCCACCCTGTGATCTTGACTTCCTAAATCTACTCTCCCACAGGAAGAAAAACAGGAAGTCGGGTAGGGACCTATCACCCAAAAGGCTAGTGGAAGGGGTCAGGACATGAGATGGGCTGGATCATTCAAGAATTTTGGGGAGGGGATGGGAGATGGTCTCTGGTTGACAGGGAGAAGGGCCCATCCACTCATGGCATGGCTGAGCAGTAGGATGCTTTTAATGAAATCTGATAAATTCTAAGAGAAAGCTAATTTGTTATACCCCCTCCACCTAGGACAAGGGTGGGCAGGTAGCACCCCCAGTTCCTGGAAGCACTGTCCCTTGTGACCTCCTGGCTTTCCTGCCTTGGGCTGCTGCTGTCTTCATTTTTGGGGATTCCTGCTGACTTTGGGAGTTGGGGCCAAATCGTAATTGCTTATTTAATGCCTAGGATAGTCAGGTACTTTTCCAACAGCTTTATAAACTCATTCATTTAATCTTCCTGCTGTTCAGTAGATCATATGACCTCCATTGCGTAGATGGGGAAACTGAGGAGGCACTGCAAGGCTAGATAACTTGCCCAAGGTCACACTGCTGGTAAATGGTGGAATCGAGACTTTAACCCAGACAGTCTGCCTCCACAGTGCACACTTTTAACCAAAGACTGAAATAGTATCAAAGAGGAAAGAAAAGATTCATAGCAGCTTTATTTAGAATAATCTGAAATTGGAACAACCCCTTTGCCCACCAGTAGGTGAATGATAAAAAATGTAATGGCATATTCAGAGATTGGAATACTATACAGCAATAAAAAAGCAAAGTACTGATACATTTAATAACGTATATGAATCTCACAAAACAGTGAAAGGACCCAGACAGAGTGAGTACATACTCTAAGATTTGATTTTATATGAATTTTGAGAGCAGGCAGAACAAACCTTTGAAGGAGACTCAAAATGGGAATTATCTGGAAGGAGCAGGTGGGGGTTGACAAGGGAGTGTCTGTATTCTGGAAATGTTCTATATTTTGATCATAGAGCTATGCCTTTAACCACATATGTGTTAAATCTCAATTTAAAGACAGAAAATACATATGTGCATCATAATCATATAGTGGTTTTGATCTGATTTTTACTTTGTATTTTTTAAATTTTTTATTTTAGAATAATTTTGGATTTATAGAAAAGTTGCAAATGTAGGAAAGAGATTTCCCATACGTTAATCCCTAACCTAGGGATCCCTAATGTGAATCCAGTTTCTCCTAATGGTAACATTGTGCATGGTAATGAGGTAGGGGACAGGCAAATGTGTTTTCTAGTCACAACCCTGCAGACCATACAGAATCTGGTCCAGATGAGTGATGTGAAGAAACCAGCAGGAACCAGCAGATGGCAACAAAAGTGATCCCTGGCTGCCTCATTGCTCACTGGCATAGGATGCTCCCATCAGTGCCATGACGATTTACCAATGCCATGGCAATTACCCAGAAGTTACCACCTCTTTCCCTGGAAACAACCTGAAAGTCGCTGCCTTTTTCCTAGAAACTTCTAAAGAAACTGTCCCTCAATTTGCATGGACCCACTCCTTAATTGACATATAACTGAAAGTGGGTTGACATGAGTATAAACACAATTGCCAAAAGCTTGTATGTTGTTGACTCTGGGTGCACTGCCTAAGAGTTAGCCTTGCTTCACAAGGAGCAATACCATTAAATAAAAAATCTCTGTCTGACATCACTGGCTCACCCTTGAATTCTTCTTGAGTGAAGCCAAGAACCCTCCCAGGCTAAATCCCAATTTTGGGTTCACCTGTCCTGCCACATTTGGCGACCATGAAGGGATAAAGACGATGAGCAAAAGGCAGTGACTGATGCAGCACTACTGGCGGTAATTGGCAGTGAGATGGTGAGACAGTGGTGATCACTGCAGAATTAGACAGCAGAGTCAATGGCAACTGGTGATGGGTAGAGAGGTGAATGAGCAAGAGATGGCAAGACAGCAAGATGGCAACTGGTAAGGCAGAAAGAGGTGGCAGTTGGTGATTGGTGGTCAATGGGACAGAGAGGTGGTGATTGGAGAGTGATGGAGAGGTGGCAATCAAAGAAAGACAGACAAGTGGTGTATTAGTATGTTTTCACACTGCTGATAAAGACATACTTGACACTGGGCACTTTATAAGAAAAAGAGGTTTAATGGACTCACAGTTTGACATAGGGAGGCCTCACAGTCATGGTGGAAGGCAAAAGGTAAGTCTTACATAGCAGCAGACAAGAGGGAATGAGAGAGGCAGGTGAAAGGGGTTTCCCCTTATAAAACCTTCAGGTCAGCCAGGCATGGTGGCTCACGCCTGTAATCCCAGCACTTTGGGAGGCCAAGGTAGGTGGATCACCTGAGGTCGGGAATTTGAGACCAGCCTGACCAACATGGAGAAACCCCATCTCTACTAAAAATACAAAACGTTAGCTGGGTGTGCTGGCACATGCCTGTAATCCCAGCTACTTGGGAGGCTGAGGCAGGAGAATTGCTTGAACCCAGGAGGCGGAGGTTTCAGTGAGCTGAAATCGTGACATTGCACTCCAGCCTGGGCAATAAGGGGAAACTCTGTCTTAAAAAAAGAAAAGGAAAGAAAGGAAGAAAGGAAGGAAGGAAGGAAGGAAGGAAGGAAGAAAAAAGAAGGAAAGAAGAAGAAGAAAGGAAGGAAGGAAAGAGAGAGAGAAAGAAAGGAGGAAGGAAGGGAGAGGAGGGGGAAGGGGGAAGGGAGAAGGGGGAGGAGGAGGGGAGGGGAGGGGAGGAAACCGTCAGGTCTCGTGAGATTTATTCTCTACCCTGAGAACAGTATGGAGGAAACCACCCCCATGATTCAAATATCTCCCACTGAGTCCCTTTATGGGAGCTAATATTCAAGATGAGATTTGGGTAGGGACACAGCCAAACCATATGAGGTGGTGATGAGCAGTCAGCAGGATGATGATTGGTGAGACAGAGAGGCAGCAATTAATGAGAGACAGCAAGAGAGCCATCAGCACTACGGTGATCAAAACTGCAGAGCCGTAACGCTAGTCAAGGACTCTTTTAGGAACTATCATCTTCCCTCGCAGGCAATGGAGCTGAGCAGATGAACCTGCAGCCATAGCACCATCATGTAATGTGGGACCCTCCACTTTGACCAGCAGGCCAGTAGGTTTCTGGTCCCCACACTGGTCCCCTGTGACAGCTGAGTTGGCCCAAGCTGGGAAACCTGGGGACCTGGCCTTGGAGGAAGCCCCAAGTTGGAGACCAGTCAGTGTACCATTCTGGCTCTGGTAGACAGGTGAGTGTCCACTCTGCGCGCACTCCACAATATTGGGTGAGCGGAAATAAGACTTTTGGCTAGATAGTCAATTCAAAGTCTCCCATAGCACATCTGACCAACTTCGTTCTTAGCACCCCTTTTCTTGGTCCTTTCTCCTCTAATGTCATTTTATTTTTCCATCAGCCATTTTATTATTCTATTTTATCCTGAAATGTATCAGGATTTTGTTTACAGTTTTAGTTTTTTTGTTTTTGTTTGTTTGTTTTGAGACAGAGTCTCGCTCTGTCACCCAGGCTGGAGTGCAGTGGCATGATCTCAACTCACTGCAGCCTTTGCCTCCTGGGTTCAAGTCAACACGTCTGGCTAATTTTTGTATTTTTAGTAGAGACAGTTTTCCCATGTTTACCAGGCTGCTCTCAAACCCCTGACCTCAAGTGATCTACCTCCCTCGGCCTCCCAAAGTGCTGGGACTACAGGCATGAGCCACTGTTCCCACTCTTGTTTACAGTTTTTGCTATGACTCCTGGTGAACTGTATGTGGACAGTTGTTTAAGACAGAACCTTTGGCTGTGAGACGTCCAGGGATTTATCCATTTCCTCCAGGTCTTCTAATTTGGTTGGATATAGTTGTTCATAATAGTCTCTGATGATTCTTTTTCTGTGCATTTCTGTGGTTTATCTCCTTTATGTTTCCAATTTTGTTTATTTGGGGCTTTTCTCTTTTTTTCTTGGTTAGTCTAGATAGTGGTTTTTCCATTTTGATTATCTTTCAAAAAAAAAAAAAAACAACTTTTCATGTCATTGATGCTTTGTGTGTGAGTGTGTGTGTGTGTGTGTGTGTGTGTGTGTTTGTCTTTATTTCATTTAGTTCTATTGTGATATGTGTTATTTCCTTCCATCTAATTTTGGGTTTGGTTTCACATTTCTAGTTCCTTGAGGTGTAGTCCTAGGTTATTTATTTGAAATCTTTCTACTTTTTTGATGTAGGCATTTTGTTTGCTTTCCATTTTTTTGTTTTTAAGATGGGGTCTTGCTATGTTGCCTAGGCTGGTCTTGAACTCCTGAGCTCAAGCAATCCTCCCACCTTAGCCTCCCAAAGGGATTACAAGCATGAGCCACTGTGCCTGGCTCTGATGTAGGCATTTATTGCTATAAACTTTTTTTTAGCATTACTTTTGTTGTATCCCATAGGTTTTGGTATGCTCTGTTTCCAGTTTGATTTGTTTCAAGAAATTTTTAAATTTATTTCTTAAGGTCTTCACTGAGCCAGTGGTTGTTCAAGAGCATATTGTTTAATTTCCATGTATTTGTACAGCAGCACGAGAATGAACTAATATAGTATTCTTGCCTGACAGCTTTTTTCTTTCAGCGCTCTGAATATATCATCCCATTCTCTCCTGGCCTTTAAGTTTTCTGCTGTGAAGTCTATTGTTAGTCTGATAGGGGGTTTCTTGTATGTGACTAGATGCTTTTCTCTGGCTGTTTTTAGAATTATTTCTTTGTCTTTGATTTTTGACAGTTTGACTATAATATGCCTTAGAGAAGCCTTTTTGGCTTGTATCTACTTGGAATTCTCTGAGCATCCTATATTTGGATGTCTAAATCTCTTCCTAGGCTTGAGAAGTTTTCAGTTATTGTTATTTTTTTTTCAGTTCTTTTGTTCAATAGGTGTTCTATGCCTTTTCCCTCTGATACACCCAAAATTTAAATATTTGGTCACTTTATAATGTCCCATATATCATATAGGTTTTATTCATTCTTTTTATGCTTTATTCTCGTTCTGTTTTTGTCTGACTAGATTATTTCAAAAGGCCTGTCTTCAAGTTCTGGAATTCTTTCTTCTGCTTCACCTAATCTATTTTTGTAGGGGTGTGTGTGTGTGTGTGTGTGTGTGTGTGTGTTTGTGTATGTATGTATTTTTTTTTGAGATGGAATTTCACTCTTGTGCCCAGGTTGGAGTCCAATGGTGTGATCTCGGCTCACCGCAACCCCCACCTCCAGAGTTCAAGTGATTCTCCTGCCTCAGCCTCCTGAGTAACTGGAATTACAGGCATGTACCACCACTCCTGGCTAATTTTTTGTAATTTTAGTAGAGACAGGGTTTCTCCATGTTGGTCAGGCTGGTCTCCAACTCCTGACCTCAGGTGATCCACTTGCCTCACCCTCCCAAAGTGCTGGGATTACAGGCATGTGCCACCATGCCTGGCCTGCTCTCAACTATATTTTTTATTTCAGTCATTGAATTCTTCAGTTTCAGGATTTCTGTTTTGTTCCTTTTTATGATTTCCCTTTCTTTGGTGAATTTCTCATTCATATTCTGAATTTTTTTCCTGATTTCTTTGTATTTTTCATTTTTGAGATGGGATCTCACTATGTTGCTCTGGCTGGCCTAGAACTCCTGGGCTCAAGGGACCCTCTTGCTTGGTGAGGATTACAGGCGTGCATCACCACCCTTGGGTATTCTTTGTATTGTTTATCTGTGATCTCATGTATTTAACTGAGCTTCCTTAAGATTATTATTTTGAATTATTCTTCAGGCAATTTCACAAATTTCTTATTCATTAGAATCTGTTACTGGAGAATTATTGTGTTCCTTTGAAGGTGTCATATTTCCTTGCTTTTCATGTTTCTTGTGTTCTTACATTGATATCTACGTATGTGGTATAGCAGTTGCTTCTTCCAGTTTTTTGGATTGGCTTTCATAGGGAAAGACTTTTTCCTGTTGATGTATCTGTGGTGTTAGTTGGGTAAGTCGCTTTAGCTTTGACTGGGTACATGTAGCAGTGTAGTCTCTGTATAGTTTCTCTAACTATAAACACCACGAGTGGTATCTGTAAATTCCTCAGTGTCTTAGGCTGCAGTTGTTAGCACAGGCTGCAGTGAGGCTTTGCTGGGGATAGGATTGCCAGTTGGGCCATTCCTTGGGTCCCAGTGGTGGCAGCAGCAGGCTGGGTGTACCTGGGCCTGGGCCCCTGAGAGGTATACACAGAGGCCAATAGTGGTGGACAAGGTGGGATGAACCCCAGGTCTTCAGAGCGCATGCTTGGGTACTGGTGGCAGTTGTGCTGGGCTGTTTTTTGAGATGGAGTTTCACCTTTTGACCCAGGCTGGAGAGCAATGGCATGATCTCAGCTCACGGCAGCCTCCGCCTCCTGGGTTCAAGAGATTCTCCTGCTTCAGCCTCCCAAGTAGTTGAGATTACAGGCATGCACCACCACACCCAGCTAATTTTGTATTTTAGTACAGATGGGGTTTCAACATGTTGGTCAGGTTGGTCTCAAACTCCTGACCTCAGGTGATCCACCCACCTCAGCCACCCAAGGTACTGGATTACAGATGTGAGCCACCATGCCCACCTGTTCTTGGCCTGTTGTTAGGCCTCCTGATGGTACATGCATGTGCCTAGGGTGATGAGGCAGAGCAATCCCCAGGACCCCTGGGGTGCCCAAGCACCCCAAGTGTGCTTGGGCACTTGGAGGACAGTGCCAGGCCATGAAGGCCCATCCTCAGGACCCCCAGTGGTGTTCATGCATGCAGGCTGTGACAGGCAGGGAAAGGCAGAGTGCTTGGGTGGTGGTGGCTGCCGTGATGGTGGATGGGAAGAGCCTTTTCTCATGGTATGAGCAGGTGCAAGGTGGCCCTGCTGCTAGGGGCGGGAGTTTGCTGCCAATGGCAGCAGCCTCAGGAAGGTGTCCCTCAGGTTCTGGGGAGCACGTGCTTTGCCTGTCTCTGGCCTGGGGACAGGCTCCCCACTGTGCTGCATGGCCTGTTCGACACTGTGTGGGCTGCAGTGCTGGGACCCTGCTATTTCCTAGGTCCAGCCACTGTGGCACTGCGGCAGTGTTCTGCATAGATATGAGGGGATGTCCGTCGGACTCAGGGACATGGAGATGCAGGGGCAGTTGGGTCCCAGGCCAGGATGTAGTCTGGTGGGGGCTGGGTTCTCCAAATGGCACCATACTGCAACTGCTTGTGCCTTGGGAGATGTGGGGAACCCAGTGTCAGCTCCCTCTCGAGAGTAATGTTGTCACATGAACTCCAAGCAGCACCTTATACTGGCCTCAAGGCCCATGAGGGTTGAGGAGCTCTCAGCTCAATTCCACAGCTAGGATTTCAGGAGTTCATGGTGGGAATGTGGACTGCTGGAGATCTCCCACTTACCCTGTTCCTGTGCTGGGAAGCCCCTCGGTGCTCCCAGCTGATCCAGGCTGGGCCAGCTGCCTTGCTTTCCTCCCTCCAGGCCACAGATGTTTCCTATCACTTCTCTGCTGAATTCTAGTGTTCTCTCTTAGTTGCTCTATTCAAAGCATAATTATCTACCCACAATTTAATTATTTGGGGAAGACATGAGTGACAGATGCCTCTAGTCAGCCATCGTGAACTGCCTGTGTATTTCCCATTTTAAATTGATACATAACACTTTCACTATACAGTACACAAGCCTTAAATATATAGTTCAAAGGATTTTGACATATGGACAAGGCATGATGGCTCACACCTGTAATCCTAGCATTTTGGGAGGCCGAGGCAGATGGATCACTTGAGGTCAGAAGTTCGAGACCAGCCCAGCCAACATGGTGAAACCCCATCTCTACTAAAAATAGAAAAAAAAAAA
>NW_016107578.1:2748730-2761315 GCF_001604975.1 Cebus imitator | reverse complement strand
AAAAAAAAAAAAAACAAAAAAAACGAAAGAAAAGAAATTTTGACACATAAATTCATGCATGCAGCCACTTCTCAGATCAAAATAGGGAACGTTGTCAGCAGAAAACTTCCTTCCACCCCGTTTTACACCCAACCCTTCCAGAGAGCACCGAACTTGAGTTCCATCAAAGGTTAGTTCTTCTGCCTATTCTGTAAACTCATGTGAACTCAAAATCTTGCAAAATGTATTCATTCTGTCTCGGTTTCTTAACTCTTGTGAGAGTCATCCAAATTGTTGCACATATTAGTACTCTGCTTTTTCATTACTGTATAGAATTCCACTCTGACTATGCCATGATATTGGTTTTCATTCACCTGCTGGAGGCCATATGGGTTGTTCCAATTTGGGATATTCTGACTAAAGTTACTATAAATCTTTTATTTTGCTCTAGATGATATTGGACCCTCTTTGGTTAGCTAGGTGGAGTGTGGAGGCAAACTGCCTGGATTCGAATCTCAGCTCCACCATTTACCAGCTGTGTGACCTTGGGTTAGTTTCCTAATCTCACTGTGCCTCAGTTTCCCCCATCTGTAAACTGGAGGTCACATGATCTACTGCAGGGCAGGAAAGTTAAATAAATAAGTTTACAATGTTGTCGGACATGTGCCTATCATAGGCATTAAATAAACAAGCAGTTATCGCACGCCTGTAATACCAGCACTGTGGGAGGCTGAGGAGTTCAAGACCAGCCTGACCAACATGTTGAAACCCCATCTCCACTAAAAATACAAAAATTAACTGGGTGTGGTGGTGAGTGTCTGTAATCTCAGCTATTTGGAAGGCTGAGGCAGGGGAATTGCTTGAACCCAGGAGGCAGAGGTTGCAGTGAGCCAAGATGGTGCCACTGCACTCCAGTCTGTGTGACATAGTGAGACCCTTGGTTCCCTGGAGTCACTCATGTTTTCCTGCTGTCCCCAAAAGTTCAGGACCCCTGGGGACCACAGCTTTTATTTCCACCCTTAGATCCTCACTCCTTAAGTCCTTAAATCTACTGTCCCTCAGGAAGACAGGCTGGGGTCCTGCAGCTCTGACTTGAGCTTTCCTTGGGGATCCTCCCCAACTCCCTGACCATGTAGGACTAAGAGTTTGGGGTTTTTACTGAGTTCAGGGAGGTGGTCTTCATACCCACTTCCAGACAGGATAAAAGGTGCCTAGAATTCCACCAGCAGAGCTGCAGGAGGAGCTTGCCCCATGGGTGGGTGTGTTAAAATAGTGTATTAATAGGAAGTCTGAGGGCTAGTAAGCCCACCAGCTCAGGAGATAATCGACATGGTGAATAGCTTCTCATATGCACAGGTCCCCAGAGAGTCCATACTTCATGGCAGGGGTCCATCTGGGGAAGTACCAGCGTCTGTCACAAGGCAGAGTCAGGGAGGGACTGTGGGCCAGAGCCTTTATTATGGTTTCTATGGGAAAGAAGGGCAAGGCCAGGCAAGCAGGCTTAAGACGAGGCAGATCTGAAGCATTTTGTGGGCTCTGGGCATAGAAGCTGCCCTTAGCTGTCTGACACCTGGCCTTGGGGTGATTAGGGCGGAAGGATAGTGGCTGGGAGTACAAGAGGCCGATAAGGCAGGTGGTCGGGGGTGTAGCCTCCAGACTGGTTGGTTTGTATTTGAAATCACACCCTCAGTAGGAGTCCTCCCGAGGCTGGGGTGCAGTGAGGGAGGCAGGAACTCAAGGCAACCTGACTCAAGCATATTCGAGGTGTGGAGGGCAGTGCATATCCAGCATACACACGCAGGGCAGATGTTAAAGCATCACAATTACAGAAGGTAGAAATGTGGCTCCTCTACTGGGCAGGGCAGAGGTTAACACTCCGCAGGGGCTTTGCAGCTTCCAGCGGTACTGGAACAGTAGCAAGCCCAACAATCTTGGGAATTAAGACTGTGCAGAATTCAGCAGCAGTGGCTGGAACAACGACTGATGTAATGTTGTCAAATTCTGGATCTGCAGGAAGCCCACAGCCTGCTTCAGAGATGAAGCGTTGTTTTCCTCCTAGCCTCAAACCCCATTGCGGTATAGCAGAACTTCACCCACGTGTAAGCCAGCGTTCCTTCTCTCTGCCCTTGGACCTTCACACATGCCCTGAGACGATTCTCTGTCCCATTTTTCATCTCCTAGGAGCCTGGGTCTCATTCTTTCCTGATGCCTCCAAGTTCCCCTGGTGTAGAGCTTGTGTTCCTGGACCATTCTTGGAGCTTTAGAAGTGACCTGGTGTGGGATGCATTTAGCGGGTGGGCTTGTGCATTCCATGAATCTACTCTGTCTTCCTTTTGGAGATTAGAGTATTTGGATTGCCATGTGTAGCTGCCATGTCCCCTGGGGGTTTATCTCATCCATGCAAACTACGATCTGCTTGACTTCCATCTACACCCCATGCACCCCTTTGACTGGGGACTTGCTGGTTGAAGGAGCTCATCTTGCAGGCCAGAAGCACCAGGGAATTAATTCCGCCAGTCAACCAATGGCACCCAGAGAGGGAGGGCTTGGAGGCTCCATACAACCCCTTCTATCCCCACATCTTTCTTTGTCCTATACATGGCTTCCATTTGGCTGTTTCTGAGCTGTACCATTTATAATAAAGTGGTAAATGTTGTAACTGCAAATCCAGCACAATCTGGTTCAACTCTGTGTAATAAAATGGCGAGCTGGGCCGGGCACGGTGGCTCACGCCTGTAATCCCACCACTTTGGGAGGCCAAGGGGGGGCAGATCATGAGGTCAGGAGATCAAGACCATCCTGGCCAATATGGTGACACCCCATCTCTACTAAAAATACAAAAATTAGCTGGGCATGGTGGCGCGCCCCTGTAGTCCCAGCTACTCGGGAGGCTGAGGCAGGATAATCACTTGAACCCAGGAGGTGGAGGTTGCAGTGAGCCAAGATTGTGCCACTGCACTCCAGCCTGGCAACAGAGCAAGACTATGTCTCAACCCCAACAACATCAAAAACAACAACAAAAGGTGGAGTTGCTTTTCAGTTGCCTTAGATCCCCAGGATGCAAGTTATGTATGCTGGTCATGCTCAGATGAACCAAGCAGCCAACTATGGGCGGAACCTATGTGCTTAGACTAAGGAAGAGGGACTGAGTTAAAAAGTGAACACCACGTGGCATGAACCATGATCCAATCAGACTGAGCCCTGGCATCACCCCGTGGCATGATCCAATTAGGCCAAGCCTCCCACATCACCTCACTGCATGATCCTATCAGGTTATACCTCACTACCGTCTGTGTATAAAATCTTCCCCAGCCCGCGGCTCAGAGAGACAGAGTTGAACCAGACTCCAGTCTCCTTGCTTGGCTGCCTTGCATAAACTTTTCTCTCTATAAAAACCTGGTGTTGGGCCAGGCGTGGTAGCTTGCGCCTGTAATCCCAGCACTTTGGGAGGCTGAAGCAGGTGGATTACCTGAGGTCAGGAGTTTGAGACCAGCCTGGCCAACACCGTGAAACCCTGACTCTACTAAAAATACAAAAAGTAGCTGAGTCTGGTGGCAGGCCGCTGTCAGCCCAGCTACTCTCAGATTGAGACATTTTCCCCAATTGCACCCCAAAAACGCATAAGATTTTGTTGGGAAGGGCTGAGCTTTGGAGAGCGCCAAGACCTGGTGAGAGCGGAGATTCTTTTTGACTCTCAAAGAAACAGTTTTCTTCCCCTTGGGAGTTGTGTCCACCCTGTTGAGGCATGGAAGAGAGTGTGGAAGAACAAAAAGAGTGACTATAGTGGAGAAAGCTGGCAGATACCAACTTAACCAAGGCTAGCACTGTCAATAAAAAGGCATGTTCACATGGATATCACACCCCCACCCCCGTAGGATATGACTAGAAAGGCACCTAACCTTTGTGATAGTCTTTTTTTTTTTTTGAGATGGAGTCCCTCTGTCACTCAAGCTCAGTACAGTGGCTTGATCTCAGTTCACTGCAGCCTTCACCTCCCAGGTTCAAGTGATTCTCCGGCCTCAGCCTCCTGAACACCTGAGATTACAGGCATGCACCACCAAATCCTGGTTAATTTTTGTATTTTTAGTAGGGACGAGGTTTCACCACGTTGGGCAGGCTGGTCTCGAACTCCTGACCTCAGATGATCCATCTGCCTCGGCCTCCCAAAGTGCTGGGATTACAGGCATGATTGAGGTCAGGAGTTTGAGACCAGCCTGGCCAGCATGGCGAAACCCCAACTCTACCAAAAATACAAAAATTAGCTGGGTGTGGTGGCATGCAGCTGTGGTACTGGCTACTTGGGAGGCTGAGGCATGAGGATCGCTTGAAACCAGGAGGCAGAGGTATGGAATCACTGAGGTATGGTATCACTGCACCTGGCCTGTGATATTATTAACTCCAAACTAACAATTTCCCTCTAATCATTCGAAAACACTAGAAAAATCCAAGTCAAAGATCATTCAGCACAAATGCCTGATGAACACTCTTTAAATCTGTCAGTATCGTGAAAGACAAGAAACCGGTTGGCATTTGCAGGAGATGAAGCAGATGTGATGAGTGACATGAGCTGAATCGTGTCCCCCAACAATTTCATATGTTGAAGTTCTAACCCCTAGTACCTCAAAATGTACTTGTAACTGAAAATAGGGTCTTCACAGAGATGACTAAGTTAAAATGAGGTTATGAGAATGAGTTCTTTTTTTGTTTGTTTGTTTTGAGATGGAGTTTCGCTCTTGTTACCCAGGCTGGAGTGCAATGGCGTGACCTCAGCTCACTGCAACCTCTGCCTCCTGGGTACAGGCAATTCTCCTGCCTCAACCTCCTGAGTAGCTGGGACTATAGGCACGCACCACCATGCCCAGCTAATGTTGTGTATTTTTAGTAGAGACGGGGTTTCACCATGTTGACCAGGATGGTCTCGATTTCTTGACCTCATGATCCACCCGCCTCGGCCTCCCAAAGTGCTGGGATTACAGGCTTGAGCCACCTCGCCCGGCGAGAATGAGTTCTAACCCAATATAACTAGTGTCCTTTCTTTGTTTTTGTTTATTTCTGAGACAGTCATGCTCTGGCTCCCAGACTGGAGTGCAGTGGCTCGATCTCAGTTCACTGCAACCTCCATCTCCCAGGTTCAAGCGATTCTCCTATATCAGCCTCCTGAGTAGCTGGGATTACAGGCGCCTACCACCACCCCCAGCTAATTTTTGCATCGTTAGTACATGTTGATCTTGATCTCCTGACCTCAAGTGATCCTGCCACCTCAGCCTCCCAAAGTACTGGGATTACAGGCATGAGACACTCTGCCTGACCTGTGACGGATGTCCTTCTAAAATGGGGAAATACAGCCACAGATGTACCCAGAGGGAAGAAGTTGAGGACACAGGGAGGAGGGGACCAGACATAAACCAAGAAGAGACGCCTGTAGTAGATCCTTCACCCACAGCCCAGAAGAGAGCAACCCTGCCGACATACTGATCCTGGACTTCCAGGCCCTAGAACTGGCAGAGAATGAATTTCTGTTATTTAAGCCCCCTCTGCCCAGCCAGTGGTGCTCAGTTACAACTGCTCTGGTGAACTGAGTCATTGACTCAGGATGTGGGTTCCTGGATGGGATTTTGCCACAGAAAAAAGACACCTGGCCAGGCATGGTGGCTCATGCTTGTAATCCCAGCACTTTGGGAGGCCGAGGTGGGCAGATCACAAGGTCAGGAGATCAAGATCATCCTGGCTAACATGATGAAACCCCATCTCTACTAAAAATACAAAAAAGATTAGCTGGGCGTGGTGGCACGTGCCTGTAGTCCCAGCTACTCTGGAGGCTGAAGCAGGAGAATCACTTGAACCCAGGAGGTGGAGGTTGCAGTGAGCTGAGATGGCACCACTGCACTCCAGCCTGGGAGACAAAGCGAGACTCCACCACACACACAAAAAAGATGTTCACATTAAAGGAAGCAGAGCAAAGGATATAGAGAAGGCTCTGTAACTCATCTGTAAATCTAAAACAACTGCAAAGCAAAACATTCGAAAAAAGACTCTAAAAACCTATTTAGGATTCTACTCTTTAGGATTCCACTTCTATGAGCTACCCAGAGAAACTTATAATGAAAGAAAGTAGAATGGGAATTACCAGGGACTGGGGAGAAACAGGAATAGGAACTTAGTGTTTCACAGGGGTGATATTTTAGTTTGGAAAGTTTGCCACAATTTTTAAAAGCCTCTATTGAAAAATTCTATTCAGGGCCAGGCACAGTGGCTCACGCCTATAATATCAGCACTTTGGGAGGCGGAGGCAGGTGAGTCAGAAGGTCTGGAGTTTGACACCAGCCTAACCAACATGGTGAAACCCCCATCTCTACTAAAAATACAAAAAATTAGCTGGGCGTGGTGGTGCATGCCTGTAATCACAGCTACTTGGGAGACTGAGGCAGGAGACTCACTTGAACCCAGGAGGCAGAGGTTGCAGTGAGCTGAGATCATGGCACTCCAGCCTGGGCAACAAGAGAGAAAGAGAGACAGAAAGAAAGAAAGAGAGAGAGAGAGAAGAGAGAAAGGAACGAAAGAACAAAAGAAAGAAAGAAAAAAGAAAGAAAGAAAAAGAAGAAAGAAAGAAAGAGAAAGAAAGAAAGAAAGAAAGAAAGAAAGAAAAGAAAAGAAAAGAAAAGAAAAGAAAAGAAAAGAAAAGAAAAGAAAAGAAAGAAAAGAAAAGAAAGAAAAAGAAAGGAGGGAGGGAGGGAAAGAAAGAAGGAAGGAAGGGCCTATTTAGGATTTTTATTGGGATGATCATTTGTTTTACTTTTTAGAATGGAGGAAACCCCTTGAATGATTAGGAGGGACATGAGGTGGAAATAAAGATTGTATTATTTGGGTCCTGGGGAGGGTATGGCACTTCCAGAGGCCACACAGGTCAGGGAGAGCTTTTGCAGGGAGACAGATGGGGAGCAACCAGTGTGACAATGCCATTATTGCGTCCAGGGTGTTATCCAAACAGCTTTCCCTCAGGGAGTTTTAATTGGTGGCTTTAATGAGAGCAGGGATGAGTGTCAGGAGGTCATGCTGTGATTGACAGGGAATCACTGCAACATGTCTGCAGTCTGTGCAAGATGTGAATGGGGAGTGTCCGGGGGGTCTGCAGAGCCAAGCAATAGGCTGTGTCCAGCTGCCCCACAGACAAGTGGTCATCAGGGGAAGCTGGACAAAGCAGATATCTGGATCGACCACATTGAGGAACTGGGAGCAGGTGGGGAACTGGAAACTGTGTCAAGGGTGACTGAGCCCTGCTTTTGGAAGGAGAGTCCATGATATTCAGAATGGTGCTGATGCTACGCAAATGATAGGACTTCACTACAGCTTTCGATTTTTATGTTAAGTTTGGAAGAAATAGCCTTTCTGAAATGCTGAGTGTTGTGGGGGCACTCGTTCTGTGTTTCTTTATTCAGATCTTAGTTAAGCCTAAGAGCTTTACCGTATTCTTATGACGATTCTTTCATGTTTAAAAGTTGTTCCTGCACTGCGAAGAGGGTTTGTTTTCTCCTGTGTTTGCAAATACTCATTACTTCAACCTCAGAAAGCTGCTCCTTTAATAGACAAATCTTGCAGAGAGCTCTAATTACTCCAGAAGTTAAGTCTCTAGAACTTCCTAGATACGTGACCACAGCTTCAAACTAGTCAACTTTGACTCTTGCTTTCAATAGTTATAGATTTTATTTATTTATTTGTCTCTCTTTTTTTAGTCAAGGTCTTGCTCTGTTGCCTGGGCTGGGGTGGAATGGCACGGTCCTGGCTCACTGCAGCCCCAACAACCCCAGGCTCAAATCCTCCCGCTTCAGCCTCCCGAGTAGCTGGAACTACAGATGTGCACCACCACAGTCAGCTAATGTTTGTATTTTTTGTAGAGACGGGCTCTCCCTATGTTGCATAGGCTGAAGAGGCAATCCTCTCACCTTGACCTTCCAAAGTGCTGGGATTCACAGATGTGAGCTACTGTGCCTGGGCTTCTTTTTAATTTATTGTTGTTGTTGTTATTGCTGTCGTTTCTTTGAGAGGGAATAATCCTTATAAATGCCCTTGGGGAAACCTTCTCTTAAAAGCATCTCTTTTAAAAATATCAGAGGCCATATGCCACCTGTATTTCACTACATACTTCCAGATTGTTTTTCTTTTTTTTTTTTTTTAAAGATGGGGTTTCACCATGATGGCCAGGCTGGTCTTGAACTCCTGACCTCAGGTGATCCGCCCACCTCAGCCTCCCAAAGTGCTAGGATTACGGGCGTGAGCCACCGTGCCTGGCCCAGATTGTTTTTCAAATTACTGGACTAGTTTATACTTCTACCGGCAGTGAGCAACAGTTCCCACTTCCTCACATCTTCACCAACACTTAATACTGTGCGCGTTTTTAATGGTTGCCATTTTAATTGGTATAAGGTGGTACCTCATTACTTTTTCTACAATTAAGCAGACATTAAGCTTTCCTCAAATATGTGCTCAATCTTTGGCTTCTTCTATGAATTGTCTCTTCATTCCCCTGGCCGATTTTTCTATTGATTTATTGATTTTTGTGGAGGGGGGTTGTTGTGTTTTTTTTTTGTTTTTTGAGACAATCTTGCTCTGTCACCTGGGCTGGAGTGCAGTGGCACAATCTTAGCTATTTGCAACCTCCTCCTCCCAAGTTCAAGTGATTCTCCAGCCTCAGCCTCCTGAGGAGCTGGGATTACAAGTGTGTCCCACCATACCTGGCTAATTGTTGTATTTTCAGTAGAGATGAGATTTCATCATGTTGGCGAGGCTGATCTCAAACTCCTGACCTCAAGTGATCTACACGCCTCGGCCTCCCAATGTACTGGGAATACATGAGCCACCACGCTTGGCTGTCTTTAAAAAAACAAAACAAAACAAAAAACAAAAAAACTTGCAGAAGTATTTTTGCATATTCCTGGAACAAATTGCTTTTTTAAATTTATACGCAGCAATTATCTTCCCCCATCTGCTACTCACCTGTTAATTCTATCTACTATGTCCTTGGTTTTACAGAGATTCTTAATTTTGATGTAGTCAAATGTGTCTTTTCTTCTCCTTTGCTATGGGATCAACTTCAAAAAGTTTTTCTCATCTCTAAGCCACAAAGACAAGTGCCTACTTTTTCTTTAATTAGCTGACAGTTTTGTCTTTTGTTGTGAGCTCTGAGATGCTGCTGTAAAGGAGGAGTTTTTTCTCCATATAAGTTTTCCCAATATCTTGTTCTACACAATCCCCTCATATTATATTCTTTCCATTTAATCTGGTTGCCTCTTTCTACACCAACACCATACAATTTTTAAACTAATGTTTTATCATAATATGGTTTACAATCTGGTAGGGCGAGTCTTTTTATATTAACTTTTTTTCCCTAAAGTGCCTTACAATTCATAAACATTTATTCTTCCACATAAATTTTAAATAAGTTTGTTAAGGCCTTCAAAGAAATTGAGCTGGAATTTCTACTTAGTTTGTAGTAAATTTGTAGATTACATTGGGAAGAATTAATACTTTTATTCAGTTTTTGGTTTTTGGTTTTGTTTTGTTTTTTAGACAGAATCTGGCTCTGTCACCCAGGCCGGAGTGCAGTAGCTTGATCTCAGTACACTGCAAACTCCCTGTCCCGATTCAAGTGATTCTCCTGTCTCAGTCTCCTGAGTAGCTGAGATTACAAGCACCTACCACACCTGGCTAATTTTTTGTATTTTTAGTAAAGATGGGGTTTCACCATGTTGGCCAGTCTAGTCTAGAACTCCTGACCTCAGGTGATCCACCCACCTTGGCTTCTCAAAGTGCTGGGATCACAGGCGTGCTATTATGTTAATTCTTCTGACATCTGGAAACATTAGCTATCTTTATCTAAATCCTTTTTATAGTATTATCTAATTAAATTTAATTTTTTTCTCTGCAAATGTCTTATACTGTTTCTTGTTTGTTTTTGAGACAGAATCTTGCTCTGTCATTCAGGCTGGAGTGCAGTGGCATAATCATAGCTCACTGCAGCCTGGAGCCTAGACCTCCTGGGCTCAAGTGATTCTCCCACCTGTCTTCAGAGTAGCTGGGACCACAGGAACATGCCACTACATCTGACTACCTTTTGTATTTTTTGTAGAGAGGAGGGTCTCACCATGTTGCCCAGGCTGGTCTTGAACTCTTGGGCTCAAGCAATCTACCTGCCTCAGCCTCTCAAAGAGCCAAGATTACAGGTGTCAGCCACCACACCTGACCCGATTCTTAGATACACAGTAATTTGAGTAGCTATTTTAGAGGCTTTATTTTCCATTAACTTTCTAGTTTGTTGTTTCTATTAATTTTAGTAATATGATCACTCTGTGCAATCTTTTTCTTAGTTGCAACGTTTACGTTTATTCTTCTATGTAGGCGATAATATTATTTTAAAATACCTGGCACATGACAGGTATTCAATGTTTGTTGAAAGAATGCATGAATATTGAAAGTTTTTGATGAGCCCAAGATGGTGCTAGGTAGACATACATAACTTCGTTTGTTTATCAGTGTTTCTTTGAAAGAAGCCCCATCACTGTACTCTTTTCAGGGTTGGTAAAAGAAAATTGGGGCTTGTAGGCTGGGTGCGGTGACTCACACCTGTAATCCCAGCACTTTGGGAGGTCAAGGAGGGTGGATCACCTGAGGTCAGGAGTTCAAGACCAGCCTGTCCTACATGGTGAAACCCCATCTCTACTAAAAATACAAAAATTAGCCAAGTGTGATGACATGCACCTGTAATTCCAGCTACTCGGGAAGCTGAGGCAGAAGAATTGCTTGAACCTGGGAGGCGAGAGGCGGAGTGAGGAGAGAGAGAGGCTCCTACAGGAGCCTGAGACCCGGGAGATGGAGCCTCGGGTGCGTGGGGGCCCTATGGTCCTTGAGGCTGGCCCCGGGGTGGGGAAGGGGGTCCCCTGAGTCCTCCCAAGTGCCCCGGCGGGCGTGCGTTTTGGGGCAGGGGTCGTTTCAGCCTCCAAGCAGACGGCGGCGCTGAGTGCCCTGAAGGACGAGGTCGGAGCCTGCCACAGCTGCTGTGAGGGGGCGCGGCCGAGGCTGTGGGCGCAGAGGCGGAGGCTTGTGACCGGGATGGGAGGGGGACCGGGGATGGGGCTTGCGGCGGGTGGGGCGGGGCGCGGTGGTCTCCAAAGTCCCGCCACATCCTCGCCGCCCTGGCCCCTCTCTCCCCGCGGCTCCCAGGCTCGGGGACGCAGGCAAGCTGCAGACCAAGCGCGCGGAGCTTGGGGAGGCGCAGGCGAAGCTGATGGAGCAGGAGAGCGCCCTGCGGGAACTGCGTGAGCGCGGTGAGGGCCGGACGCAACCCCAGACCTGAGCCCTGGCCGCGACCCCCAGTCCCGACCATATCCTGGGTGCCGACACCCGACCCCGATCATGCACCCCGTCCTGACCTTGACGCTGAATTCTGCCCTTGACTCCGACTCCTAGCGCCGGCCACAGCTGGACCCTGCCTGGTTGTAACCGCCCTTGACCCTGTGCTATCCTGAACCTTGGCACCCCAGGGTACAATGACCACGGACAGGGGTCCTGACCTTTAGCTAGTTATGACCCTGCTCCTGACCTTGACCCCAGCCAAAATCCCCGCTCCCTTGGCCCCGCAGTGACCCAGGGCTTGGCTGAAGCCGGCAGGGACCGCGAGAACGTCCGCACTGAACTGCTACGGGCGCTGGAGGCCGTGAGGTTCCAGCACAGTGAGCCAGACCGGGTGGGGTTGGCAAGGCGGGGCTGTAGGGACGTAAGTGAACTCTGCCCGTATGCCTCGCCGGCCCCCCTCTTTGACCTTGGTCTGGTCCTGTGGTTCCACCCCTGGCCCCGTGGGGCCAAACCCCTAACCCTTGCATCCTCTCGGTGCGCTCTCCCTGAAAACACTCGACCTCTCTTACCCTTGCCACCCCGCGGGCTCCTGTGAGCCGTGCCGCACGTCGTGGATGCCCTTCGGGGGGCTCCTGCTACTATTTCTCTGTGCCGAAGACCACGTGGGCAGAGGCGCAGCACCACTGCGCCGATGTCAGCGCACACCTGGTGACACGGCCTGGAGGAGCCGGTGCGCAGAGGGAGAGGGCGTTCACCCGAGGGGGCGTGGCCGGGTGGTGGGGCGGGGCGAGAGGGGACAGGGCGGGGCGGACTGGGCAGGCTCAGGTGTCTCCTTTCTAGGTCTTTCTGAGTCGTCACACTAGCGGCCCGGAATACTGGATCAGCCTCAGGGCCATGCAACACCTGCGCAAGGTTCAGGGCTACCGGTCCCACTGAGTCCCACTCAGCTTCAGGTAGGCGAAGGGCTCCTGGTGAAACCTGGGGGCCACAGATTAGACTCTAGACGTGCTTTGAGGCCGAGGCGGGCAGATCACCTGAGGTCAGGAGCTCAAGACCAGCGTGGTCAACGTGGTGAAACCCGTCTCTACTAAAAGTACAAAAAATTAGCCGGTGTGGTGGGGGTACGCCTGCAATCCCAGCTAACCCAGGAGGCTGAGGCACGAGAATCGCTTGAACCCGGGAGGCAGAGATTGCAGTGAGCCGAGACCGCGCCACTGCACTCCAACCTGGGCGACAGAACAAGACTACGTCTCCAAAAAA
>NW_016107578.1:2746764-2748640 GCF_001604975.1 Cebus imitator | reverse complement strand
GGGAGTTCAAGACCAACCTGACCAAAATGGAGAAACCCCATTTCTACTAAAAATACAAGCTTAGCTGGGCATGGTGATTTATGCATGTAATCCCAGCTACTTGGGAGGCTGAGGCAGGAGAATCGCTTGAACCGGGAGGTGGAGGTTGCTGTGAACCGAGATCGCACTATTGTACTCCAGCCTGGGCAATGAGTGAAACTCCGTCTAAAAAAAAAAGACATGCTTTGGCCAGATCCCAGAGACCACTTGGCTAGGGCTCCATGCTTAGGGATGGGCAGGCTGGACCCTAGGAACTGCCACTGGATTAAATTCTGAGGGTTAGTAAGTTATATCCCAGATGTATGCTCAGGTTAGACACTTGAGTTGTCTAGGGTAGACCCAAGCAATAAGCAGGCTACAGCCTGGGAAGGAAGGCAGGACCTCAGGTTCATCCTCAGCCTAGATTCCCAGGAACACCCCATTCACCTGCTGCAGCCACTGGTTACAGGGGGAACCCCGTGAATCTTGGGGGCGTGAGGACTGTGTCATGATTCTGAGCACAACCTGCCATGTGATGAGAAGGCTGGCTGGATCTGTGAGAAGAGGCGTGGCTACGGACCCCACCCAGTACCCCAGAGCCATGCCCAATGCCCAGTGGGATGCTATCCACTATTCCGGCTCCTGAAACCCACTGCCAGGGATTTTCTTTTCCCCTCCCACCACTACTGAGAACCAATCAGCCCTGCCCAGTGCCTGCACCTCTGCTCTGACCTCATGCAGACCTAACCTAACCCAGCCTTCACTGGCTCCAAAAATCTCCATTTCTGGATGTAGGGCTGTTGGCCCCACAGGGTCGAGGGGTGTTCCTTATGCTGTGCTGAAGTGCAGGATCTAAGAATTAAAGAGACAGGACACTGAAGAACTGGCGAAGAGCATCTGGACTCGGGGGACCACGCCACAAATGAGCAGAGATAGGTGAGACCCTGAACACCCAGAAGCGTCTGTATTTATTAGGTACAAGCAGGGGGAAGGGTCATAAGTGAGGACATCATCTATAGGCTTAGTGATAGGGCATACATAATCACATGAGTCACAAGCGAGGGGGCCACCCCATTATGTCACCTGGGCAGAGAGTAGGGGGCCGTGCCGTGCGCAGTAGTAGGGGGTCCTGTACAGAAAAGGGGTCCACCCCCATTAGGTCACCGAGGTGAGGAGGTGGGCTGTGTGCAACAGGTGTCGTGCACAACACTTCTTATCTGGGGGCTGGAGACTTCAAAGGATTTCTAATAGAAGGATACCGTAAGCCAGTGCAGTGGGAGCTGACAGACTTGTGCTCTTAAGATATTTATGGGAGGATGATTTGAGCTAGCACAGAAGTGAGAAAAGACTGACAGGGTGTACATCCACCATGACTGGTCACACAGAGGGGTTCTTCTCCCTCGGCTACTTCCAGGATCTCAGGCCTGAGGCCCACTTTCCACAGGAACTGGATGCAAGGTGCTACAAACCTTTATCAGGAGGAGAGGCTCTTGCTCCAAGCCTGCCATACAGCGTCTGCCCTTTCAGGCAGGGACGCCGCCGCCTGGGTCTTTGGTTCTTGTCCTGGTCTGGCTGTTTTCCCATGTACTGCTTCTGTTCTGTGACTGCTCTCGGCATCCCTCCTACTACAAACTACTATATGGTTATATGGAAGGATTCTATAAATCAGCACTAAATGTGTCAGTATAGCTCCGACTACATCCGTTATGTGATTACAGAGAAAGAGTATATGGGAGTAAGTATGATTATATATATAAGCTAGATGTAAGTAAGCAGTGAGTTATACTTCAGGCACTAATTGTGCCTGGGGTCTGCACAGTTCTCCTTCCTTGGTGCCCATGGGGGGTGTTACCCACAC
>NW_016107578.1:2744045-2746044 GCF_001604975.1 Cebus imitator | reverse complement strand
GTGATCCGCCCACCTTGGCCTCCAAAGTGCTTGGATTACAGACATGAGCCACCACGCCCAGCCGACAACTCTTTTTCTTTTCTTTTTTTCTTTATTTCATTTTGTAGAAAGGGGAGTGTCAGGCCAGGCATCGTGGTTCACGCCTGTAATCCTAACACTTTGGGAGGCTGAGGCAGGCAGATTGCCTGAGCTCAGGAGTTCAAAACCAGCCTGGGCAACAGGGTGAAACCCTGTCTCTACCAAAAATACAAAAAAATTAGCTGGGTGTGGTGGTGCGCACCTGTAGCCCAGCTACTTGGGAGGCTGAGGCAGCAGAACTGCTTGAACCTGGGAGGCGGAGGTTGCAGTAAGCCAAGATCGCACCATTGCACTCCAGCCTGGGCTACAGAGCAAGACTCCATCTCCAAAAAAAAGAAAGAAAGAAAAGAAAAGAAAAAGGAGGGTCAGTATATTGCCCAGTCTGGATTCAAACTCGTGGGCTCAAGCGGTCCTCCCACCTCAGCCTCCCCAGTAACTGGGACCAAGCGCTACCACACTCAGTCCTTTTTTCAGGAAGTTTGGTGACACCTAGAGGATGAAAAGAGGTTTTTTTTTTTTCCCTAAGAGGAGAAAAGCCAACCTGTGTTCCTGGAAGTCTCACTGTGCCAGGGCCTGAGACTTGGCTCATCTGCACCACCAGGAAATGCAGGCTTCAGAGCTGCAGCAACGGCTGACCCCGGAGCCAGTTCTCCTTCTGGGAGATCTGGAGGCCAGCAGTACCAGGAGGGGCTAAGACTCAATGTGAGAGAAATGAGCAAACCTGGTGGGGCATGGTGGCTCACGCCTGTAATCCCAGCCCTTTGGGAGACCAAGGTGAGTGGATCACTTGAGGTCAGGAGTTTGAGAACAGCCCAGCCAACATGGTAAAACTCTGTCTCTACTAAAAAAAAAAAAAATTTTAATTGTCTTGTGTGGTGGTGCACACCTGTAGTCCCAACTACTCGGGAGGCTGAGGCACAACGATCGCTTTAACCTGGAAGGTGGAGGTTGCAGAGAGCTGAGATGGTGCCACTGCACTCCAGCCTGGGCAACAGAGCAAGTCTCTGTCTCAAAAACAAACAAATAAAAATGGCCAAACCCATAGATAGGATGGTGATGAGCTCTGCAGAGCGTGGGAAATGCTTGGGAGAAGGAGGAAGGACAGCATGCCGGGTGGAGGACCCAGTCAATGCAAAGGCAAAGAGCCAGGAGTGTGCCCTCTGTTCTTAGATTTTTATTTATTTAGAGACAAAGTCTTGCTCTATCATGCAGGCTGGAGCGCAGTGGTGCAATCATAGCTCACTGCAGCCTTGAACTCCTGGGCTCAAGCGATCCTGCTGCCTCAGCCTCCTGAGTAGCTAGGACTACAGGTGCATACCACTGCTACAGGACGGGGGCTCGATCCAGACCCCAAGAGAGGGTTCTTGGATCTCACACAAGAAAGAATTCAGGGCAAGTTCATAAAGTGAAAGCAAGTATATTAGGAAAATAATTGAATAAAAGGATGGCTCCTCCATAGACAGAGCAGCCCCGAGGGCTGCCAGCTGCCCATTTTATGGCTATTTCTTGAAGATACGCTAAACAAGGAGCGGATTATTCATGCCTCCCCTTTTTAGACTATACAGGGTAACTTCCTGACGTTGCCATGGCATTTGTAGTGTCATGGCGCTGGTGGGAGTGTAGCAGTGAGGGTGACCAGAGGTCACTCTCATCACCATCTTGGTTTTGGTGGGTTTTGGTCGGCTTCTTTACTGCAAGCTGTTTTCTCAGCAAGGTCTTTATAATCTATTTTGTGCCAACCTCCTATCTCATCCTGTGACGGAATACCTAACCATCTGGGAATGCAGCCCAGTAGGCCTCAGCCTTATTTTACCTAGCTCCTATTTGAGATGGAGCTCCTCTAGTTCACACACCTCTGACACCACCACGCCTGGCTAATTAAAAAATTTTTTGGCTGGGCATAGTGGCTCACGCCTGTAAT
>NW_016107578.1:2741614-2743605 GCF_001604975.1 Cebus imitator | reverse complement strand
TCAGGAGTTTGACACCAACCGGGGCAACATAGTGAGACCCTGCCTCCACAAAATAATAATAGTAATAATACAAAAATTAGCCTGTCGTGGAGGTAGCCTGCCTGTAGTTCCAGCTGCTTGGGGGGCTGAGGTGGGAGGATTGCCTGAGCCTGGGAGGTCGAGGCTGCCGTGAGCCATGATCATGTCACTGCACTCAAGCCTGAGCGACAGAGTGAGACCCTGTCCCAAAGACAGAGAGAGGGGTGAGATAATGGAGGTGAATGGGGGATGGAGATGTGTGTCTGTGTATGGTGCCAAAGTTGAACCAGGAGGCCGGGCACAGGGCTTACACCTGTAATCCCAGCACTCTGGGAGGCCGAGGTGGGTAGATCACAAGGTCAGGAGTTCAAGACCAGCCTGGCCAAGATGGTGAAACACCATCTCTACTAAAAAACACAAAAATGAGCCAGGCGAGGTGGCAGGTGCCTATAATCCGAGCTATTCAGGAGGCTGAGGCAGGAGAATTGCTTGAACCTGGGGTGTGGAGGTTGCAGTGAGCCAAGATCGCGCCATTGTGCTCCAGCCTGGGCAAGAGAGTGAGACTCCATCTTGAAGGAAAAAAAAGTTGAACCAGGAAGTGGTGTGGAGCCAACATTTTACTCACTGACTTAGTTTATTCACTAGACATTTGTTGAGCACTTACTAAGTGCAAGGCACTGATGAACACCAGGCCTACAGCACAAATCAGGCTAACACTATCCCCCACTGGGAGCTCATAGTCAGAACAGAGGAAACAGATCAAAAAGCAGGGAAATGCTGCACAGGATGTGTACAAGGGGCTGGGAGAGCCCAGAGTAGGCACCTGAATCCAGGGTGACTTCCTGGAGGAGGTTTTATGTAGATGGAAAGGTTATATTCTAAAGGATGAATGCTACAAAGAGAACACAGCTGTGGGAGAAAGACTGTTTTCAATGAGAGGGATCAGCTGTGCAAAAATTAAGGAAGTCAGGCCAGGTGTGGTGGCTCACGCCTGTAATCCCAGCACTTTGAAAAGCCAAGGCAGGTGAACCCTCTGAGGTCATGAGTTTAAGACCAGCCTGGCCAACGGGGTGAAACCCTGTCTCCAATAAAAATACAAAAATCAGCCAGGTAAGTTGATGCACACTTGTAATCTCAGCTGCTCCTAAGGCTGAGGCAGGAGAATTGCTTGAACCCAGGAGAGAGAGGTTGCAGTGGGCCGAGGTTGCACCATTGCACTCCAGCCTGGGCAACAAAGGTGAAACTTTGTCTCAAAAAAAATCAGGAAGTCAAAAAACGGATGTAATATTTTGGAGGAACTGAAAGTTATCCAGTGAAACCTAAAAGCCTCAGAAGGGAAAACAGAGGGCTAGTCCCTAATCCAATCCCGAGACACTGAACACCAAGCAAAAGGGCTGATAACTGATTAATATGAGGAAATACCCTACCCAGGAGAAAGTATCGTGTTTGGCTTTCCAGCTGGGGGCAGGGAATTGATGTTCTCGTTCTGCCAATGTGTCTCTAGAGCTAAGAAAGTCCCCACCCCTTCAGGAAGCCCAGCTAAGCACAAAAAGCATATCAAGCTGTGCAGACCTGACCTTGGACCTCGGCTCTGCCTCTTGCTGGGTTGGCATGAGCAGGTCATCCGAAATCTCTGAGCCTCAGTTTTCCTCATCTGTGAAATGGCAACACAGACCTACTTTACAGGACTGTCGTGAAAAAGAACTTTGCTCAGGACTCTTGGCACCACGTAGGTGCCCAATAAATGTCATTTCCCTTCCACCCCCTTCTTTTTATTTTTTAAAACTTTTTTGAGGCCGGGCGCGGTGGCTCAAGCCTGTAATCCCAGCACTTTGGGAGGCCGAGGCGGGTGGATCACGAGGTCAAGAGATCGAGACCATCCTGGTCAACATGATGAAACCCCGTCTCTACCAAAAATACAAAACATTAGCTGGGCATGGTGGCGCGCGCCTGTAATCCCAGCTACTCAGGAG
>NW_016107578.1:2713977-2741510 GCF_001604975.1 Cebus imitator | reverse complement strand
AACCCAGGAGGCAGAGGTTGCGGTGAGCCGAGATCGCGCCATTGCACTCCAGCCTGGGTAACAAGAGCGAAACTCCGTCTCAAAAAAAAAAAACTTTTTTGAGAGGGAGTTTTGCTCTTGTTGCCCAGGCTGGAGTGCAATGGCATGATTTCAGCCCACTGCAACCTCCACCTCCTGGGTTCAAGGGATTCTCCTGCCTCAGCCTCCTGAAAAGCTGGGATTACAGGAATGCACCACCACACCCAGCTAGTGTGTGTGTGTGTGTGTTTGTGTGTGTTTTAGTAGAGATGGGGTTTCACCATGTTGGCCAGGCTGGTCTCGAACTCCTGACCTCAGGTGATCCACCCACCTCGACCTCCCAAAGTGTTGGGTTTACAGGCGTGAGCTACAGCGCCCGATCCCACCCCCTTTTCTTTAAGAAATAAAGTCTCCTCCAAAAGATCTACCACCTATTCCCAAGTGGATCTCCCACAGTCTGTCAACCATTCCACCAGTTAGGTCATTCTGGTCACGTCAACCACTTCTGCACCACAAACAAACAAGCAATACTAATTTATCAGTTTATTCCTTTAACATACATTGATGGAGAAAAAGAACCTACCACAAGCCAGGTACTGTTCTTGACACTGAGAATATACCAGATTCCATCTCTTCCCTTTGATCAGCCCTCCCCTAGTTGCTTTGTAAACAACCTTATTTACAAATAATCATTTATTTGTTTATACCTGTAATATCAGCAGTTTGAGAGGCCAGGGGGAGAGGATTGCCTGAGGCCATGAATTTGAGACCAGCCTGGGCAACAGAGCAAGACCCTATCTATACAAAACATTTAAAAATTGGCTGGGCGCAGAATTACAGAATCTCAGCAATTTGGGAGGCTATATTCCTCCCAAAGGAATATCTTGAATATCTTTCAAAAATTTGAATATTTGAAAGATGTTGAAATTTTGAATATCTTTCAAAATTTATAGATAAATATAGAAATGTGTGTGTGTGTGTGTGTGTGTGTGTGTGTGTGTGTTCCCATTTATCTACTAAGGGCACTTTGGGAAAATGAGACCAGCCTGGGCAACATAGCAAGACCCCATCTCTACAAAAAATTTAAAAATTAGCCAGGCACAGTGGCATGCTTCTGTAGTCCTAGCTACCCAGGAGGCTGAGGCAGGGTTGGGGAAAAAAAAAGCCTGGAACATCTAGTTAGGCCAGAAAGGAATTAAAAACGATCAGCAAAAAAGCCGATAGGAATACGTCAAAGGGACCCAGAAGCCAGAGAGAAAAGCTTTCACTGGCCAAATTAAAGATAATTTAAGCATCAAAGGGGAAAAAAAAGAAAGTCAGCAAAATGACAGAGTAAAATTTGCCTTTCTACAAAAGCAATGAAAAAAATGGTAAAATTTGACAGAATCAACATTTTCACAACTCTGGAAATTAACCAAAAGCCTGCAGTAATTTGCAGAGCATTTAGTTTAAAAAACACACATACACATAAAAAAAAACCCAGCAAGCTCTGTAGAATTTTAACTCACTCTAGTCTTAACCCCAGCTAATGAAAAATCTTAAAAGGAAAAATGAAGGCATTAGATGTCCTGAAGAACTTCTGAAAAATTCTGACATATTTCTGGGGACACAGAAGGCCACACGCACATGTGCATGTTTAGGAAAGACCTGAGACAGGCCTAAGCTCATACCTATGGCTGACTTTGAGACTCTATGCAAACAGGAAGTGAGAGCTAAAGCCGAGTTGTAAATTTCCTGGGTGAGTGTTGAAGGCGTGTCCCTAATATGTACACAGAGCTCTTTGGCAAAGACTGGGAGGCTTTTGATTCCAGACATTCAAGGAAGTCTCTGTCCAGTCATTAGCTAACCATGAAGCTAATTGAGCAGAGACTTCAGTGGCCATACATGACAGAAAATATAGACTTTACAGAAGTAGTTCAGAAAAGTGATTGAATAGGCTGGGCATGGTGCTCTCACCTATGATCCCAGCACTTTGGGAGGCCGAGGCAGGTGGATCACCCGAGGTCAGGAGTTCAAGACCAGGCTGGCCAACATGGTGAAACCCTATCTCTACTAAAAATCCAAATTAGCTGGGTGTGGTGGCACGTGCCTGTAATCTCAGCTACTCAGCAGCCTGAGACAGTAGAATCGCTTGAACCTGGGAGGCAGAGGCTGCAGTGAGCCAAGATTGCACCACTGCACTCCAGCCTGGATGACAGAGCAAGACCCTGTCTCAAAAAAAAAGTCATTAAACAAATAACAACTATAGCAAACAGTAACAGCGATAAATCCTGAGAAGAAAGGAAACTGATTTTCATAGTTGCTATGTTTCATTTTCAACAAAAATTATAAAACATGCAAAGAAACGAGCTAATATTACCCATACATTGTGGGGAGGGGTATTAAATAGAAACTGTCCTTGAGAAAGCCCAGAAGTTGGACTTCTTAGACAAAGACTTTAAATCAACCATTTTAAATATGTTCAAAGAGCGTAAAGGAAATTATATCTAAAGACCTTAAGAAGGGTGGGTGCAGTGGCTTACTCTTGTAATCCCAGCACTTTGGGAGGCCAGGGTGGGAGAATCAGTTGAGGCTAAGAGTTTGAGACAAGCCTGGGCAACATAGTGAGACCCCATCTCTAAAAAATAAGCAATTTTTTTTTTTAACTAACCAAGCATGGTGGTGCACACCTGTAGTTGCAGCTACTAGGAAGGCTGAGGTGAGAAGATCACTTGAGTCCAGGAAATCAGCTTCATAATGAGCCATGATCGTGCCACTGGGCTCCAGCCTGAGCAACAGAGCAAGGCCCTGTCTCATAAGCAAAGAAGAACTAAAGAAAAGTATTAGAATAATGTGTCACCAAATAGAGAATATCAATAAGAGATGGAAATTATAAAACAGAAACATACAGAAATTTGGGAGTTGAAAAGTACAATATCTGAAATGAATATTTCACTAGATCATGGCAGATTTAAGCAAGCAAAAGAAAGACTCTGCAAACTTAATAGATCAATGAGGTCAATTGAGGTTATCCAGCTTGATGAACAGAAAGGAAAAGAAGTGAAGAAAAATTAACAGAGCCTCAGAGACTTGTGGGGCACCATCGAGTGCGCCAACATATACTAAAAGTCTCAGAGGGAGAAGAGAGAAAGAAAGGGGTATAAAGAATGTCTGAGAAGTAATGGCTGCACACTTTGCAAATTTTATGAAAAGTGTTAGTCTACACATTCAGAAGCTCAGAAAACTTCAATTAGCATAAACTCAAAGAGCTTCACACCAAGATAGATCATAATCACACTTTTGAGAGACAAAGACAAACAAAGAATCCAGAAAGCAGCAAGGGAAACATATCTCATTATGTACAAGGGATTCTCAGTGAGATTAACAGTTGATTTGTCAACAGAAACCATGGAGACCAAAAGGCAGTGAGATGACATACCCAAGGTGCTGAAAAAGAAAAACCATCAACCAAGAATTCTATATACAGCAAAACTACATTTTCAGCCATAAACAGGAAGGAAGCACTGATGTATGCCACAACATAGATGAAACTTTAAAACGTTATGCTCAATGAAAGAAGCCAGATGCAGAAAGCCACATACTGTGAGAATCCATTTATATGAAATGTCCTGAGTAGGCAAATCCATAGAGACACAAAGCAGATTAATGTTTTCCAAGGCTACAGGGAGGCAGGAATGTGGAGTGACTGTTTAGTAAGTATGCGGGGGCTGAGCGTGGTGTCTCATGCCTATAATCCCAGTACTTTGGGAGGCCAAGGGAGGAGGATTACTTTAGGCTAGGAGTTTGAGACCAGCCTGGGCAACATAGCAAGACCCCCATCTCTACAAAACATTTAAAAATTAGCTGGGCATGGTGGCACATGCCTATAATCCCAGGTACTCAAGAGGCTGAAGCTGCACTCAACCATGATCGTGCCACTGTGGTCACCCTGGGTGACAGAGGAAGACCCTCTCTCAGAAAAAAACAAAAATAAATAAGTATGGGGTGTTCTTTTGGGGTGATGAGAGTTCTGGAACTAGATAGTGGTGATGGTTGCACAACATTGTGAACATACTAAATGACACTGAATTGTATACTTTAAATGATATGCTTTAAATGGTAATGTTTATGTTATATGTATTTTACTACAATAAAGGAAATGAAGGGAAACCTTTAGGATGAAATGAAAGAACACTAGACAGTAACTCAAATCCAGATGAAAGGCCAGGCATGGTGACTCATGCCTGTAATCCCAGCACTTTGGGAGGCCAACGCAGGTAGATCACTTGAGGTCAGGAGTGTGAGACCTGCCTGGCCAACATGGTAAAACCCCATCTCTACAAAAAAAAATACAAAAATTAGCTGGGTGTGGTGTCGTGTGCCTGTATTCCCAGCTACTTGGGAGGCTGAGGTAGGAGAATCGCTTGAACCCAGGAGGCAGAGGTTGCCGTGAGCTAAGATTGTACCACTGCCCTCCAGTCTGTGTGACATAGTGAGACCCTGTCTCAAAAAAAAAAAAAAAAAAAGGGAAACCCCACCTAAAAAAAAAAAAAAAAAAAAAATCCACATGAAGAAATAAAGAACACTCTCCTACCACGGGCATTTTCTGTAATCGCCTCCCAAATAAATTTCTTTTGTCCTCAAATTTGGGTCTGCTTAGTGTAGTGGACTTGGGCAACTTGCCTAGGTTGGAATCCCAGCCCTACCACTTACAAGCTGTGTGACCACAATCGATTGTTGACCTCTCTGTGTCTCAATTTTCTCCTCTGTAAAGCAGGATAATAACTGTGCTTTTCTCGTAGTGTTATTGTGAAGACTGTTAAGTGTCCCCCTCTCCTGCCTGTCAAAGGTCACCAGAATCACACGTGGTTGAACAAATGTCTTGTCTTGCCTTGTCTTGTCTTTTCCTTTCCTTTCTTTTCTTTGAGAGTCTCGCTCTGTTGCCCAGGCTGGAGTGTAGTGGTGCAATCTCGACTCACTGCAACCTCCATCCCCCAGATTCAAGCAATTCTCCTCCCTCAGCCTCCCGAGTAACTGGGACTACAGGCGCGTGCCGCTGCACCCAGCTAGTTTTTGTATTTTTAGTGAAAACAGGGTTTCACCATGTTGGCCAGACTGGTCTCGAACTCCTGGCTGCCAGTGCTCCTGCCTGCCTCAGCCTCCCAAAGTGCTGGAATTGCAGGTACAAGCCACTGTTTGCCCCCGCCCCACTCCCCTGGATTTTTCTGTTCCTCAGAAGCTCCAGCTCACACCAGACTACTATGACCAGAGGTCAGTCCTGGGGAGAAAATCGGGTAGTGGCAGCAAATCCCGAGACTTCGGTTCTCAGTCTCCCACACTGACAGACCAGGGACAGCCAGCTCAGGGATTGTCCCTTGCTGATTCTTTGACCCCACCAGCCCTGGCCTCGTACCTGTGCTCCTGCTGTAATTAATATACCCCACAACCCATCACCAACCATGTCTGATGGGGTCCTCAGCCCCCTCCCACCCAGGAATTAGAGGACAATGTTGATGAGATTGACTTCGGCTACAGACTCCAAAAATCCAGTCAACTTGTGATTTTGACAGGACTATGAAATGCCAAGCACGTAAGCTAGCTTTAAAGGAAGAAAGGAGACCAGGTGCGGTGGCTCAGGCCTGTAATCTCAGTGCTTTGGGGGGCCAAGGCAGGAGAATCGCTTGAGCCCAGGAATTTGACAGGAGCCTGAACAACGTAGGAAGAATAACCCATCTCTACAAAAAAAAAAAATTTTTTTTTTTAAACAAGAGTCTCGCTGTGTTGCCCAGGCTGGAGTACAGTGTTGAAATATCAACTCACTGTAACCTCTGCCTTCTGGATTCAAGCAATTCTCCTGCCTCAGCCTCCATAGTAGCTGGGATTACAGGACTGAGCCACCACACCCAGCCTGGTTAACAGTTCCAGAATATTAGCAGGTGCAATATAGACAGGAAGAGGGAGGGAGAGGCTGAGAGAGCTGACAGAGGCCAGGGCCATGTGTGGATACCAGTCACTGCTTGCAAGACCACACAGAATCCTCTACTACAGAGAAGGTTGAGATCTCAGACCTTAGGAAGTCCTGACACACCCCTCCCTGGGTTCAGCCCTCCCTTCCCCATTCTGAACTTAGGACATCTACCTGGGTGAGGTGGCTAATGACTGTAATCCCAGCATTTTGGGAGGCCAAAGTGGGAGAACCTGGAACCAGGAGTTCCAGACCAGCCTGAGAAAGACCCCTGTCTCTACCAAATAATTAGCCGGGCACAGTGGGTGCACGCCTGTAGTCCCAGCTACTTGAGAGATTGAGGCAGGAAGAGTGCAGGAGTTCGAGGCTGCGGTGAGCTATGTTTGCATCACTGCATTGCAGACTGGGACAGAAAGCGAGACCCTGTCTCTGAAAAATAAATAAATAAAAACACACTTATGACGTCACCCTCTGCTATGACAAGGTCCCTCTCTGCCCCACCCCCTTCGGGGCCCGTCCCTGCATCTTGGGGAGGAAATATGTCCATTTTGCTCAGTCTCGCCTGCTGTCAGTAACTGTCCCTACTACATATTCCTCTCTAGCTTGAGGGATTCTCCACCCCTCCCTTCTCTGTTACGAGAGTCACGGGCCCATTCATTCACTCATCAAACGTTATAAGCAGTTCCCGCGCTGGGGACTCGAAAGAGACCCGACCTAGGCCCTGCATTCCGACTCCCCGAGGAGCTATCAGCCCGGGAGGATGGGGCATGGGAGGGCCTATCCGTCCCCACGATCACCGCGCGTTCCGAGCTTTGATGGAGGAACACACGGCCCTGTGGGCTTCAGAGAAGATACTTAACCTGGCCTGGCCTAGGACAGGGGACGGGCCTGACTCTTTTATGGGACCCCCCCCCCCAGTCCCAACCGCACCGTCTCCAGCACAGAACTGGGCTCCTGGAGGATACAGTGCCATCACGTCCCTCTAAGTCTTCAGGATTTCTGGCCACGCCCCCTCTCAGCCCCAACCCCCGAGCCCCTCCCTTACCTGACCCCGCCCCATCCCTGGCCTAAGCCACACCCTCCCTTAGCCCCACCCGCATTTCATTCAACCCAGGCCTCGAGCTCCACCGCCCAGGACGCCAATGCGCGCACCAATCACACATACCCATTAGTCCGAGAGTGCCACTTCCCCGCCCTCCTTTAGTATCATTGGTTCCCTAGGTGTCAATCTTCGTTATAGCGCCCCCAGCAGTTGCCAGGGCCCAGGTTTGAGGGGCAGATAATAATGAACGTCTCGGGATGTCTGGTTATTGGGCAGAAAGCCCGGCTCTGGGCGGGGCTTAGTGCCAAACGCTTGGCCGCGTCTACCTAATGTTCCTCAGGGCCGCAGTCTTTCCTCAGAGACACACCCCTTCCTTCCTTGCTATTGGCCTCATCACGTGTTCATCAACAGGATTCCTCATTCCGATACGCAAAGCTACTGGTCCTTCTCGCTTCCCTCATTTCAATTCGCTCGCTCCTCAGAGGCGGCAACCTTCTGACCGTAGCCAGGGCCCGCCTCACGGAATGGCCACGGATTGGTCAGACGCCGCGTCACTCCTAGCTGGTGGGCGGAGCCATAGTGCCTAGGGGAGGCGAATTGGCGGACGGGGCCTCGGGGGCGGGGCAGCGGCTCCTGTCAGCGGGTGAAATGGCAGCGGCGGAGCCGGCGGCTGCCGTGGTCCCGGGGGGCGGCTGAGGGGGCCGGGCCGGGGCTGCGAGGCGAACGGCGCGGCTGGGATCCGGCGGCGCAGCCCGGAGCGGCGAGGCTCGGCACGGCGATGGCGGCGCGCTCGGCGCAGGTAGGGCGGCGCGGGCCGGGCCTGCCCGGCGCCTGTTCAGGCCGGCGGCTCCGCGATGCGGCCGGCGGGGATCTGGCAGGACAGCGACTTGGGCCGTCGTGCCCCGGAACCCGTGCTGGGAGCCTCGGCATCCCCAGCCCGGGACCTTCGGGGGACCCTGGCCCCTGCTCACCCTCGCTGTGGATCCCTGCAGATCTTCCCCGGGATCCCCTGCATGATCCCCCTCCCCCACTCCAGCCCCTCCCCGTGAGGACCTCGCAGGCCCAGGACCCCCGTCCACCCTTTGCACTGACCCTCAGGACTCCTCTCCGGGAACCTCTTCAGGGGTCCCCATCCCCCACTCCGCCGATCAGTCCCCCACAAGCGTCCCCCAAGCCCAAGAACCCCCGCCCACCTTCTGCCCTGATCTCTCAGGACCCCTCCCTTGTGAACAACACTTGCCATCCCCTCCCCGCACCCCCTCACTTCACATCCTCTTATCTTCGGCCTAGAACTGCCCCCACCTCTCCCCGAGGAGACTAGCCTCAGGGCCCTACCCGCCCCCCATGCTGACCCCACAGGACTCCTCTCTGGCCTCTGTAAGTCGGACTTCCTACCCCTGCCCACAGCCCTCAGCTCAGCCTGCTAGCCCATCTCCCACCCCAGCTGCCCCATGCCCAAGGGCACCCCTAAACATCACTCCCCGGCGTCCACCCAGCACACTCTGGTAGTTCCACTGATCCTGCCCCATCTGGATCTTGGCTTCCTGAAAAATCCACCAATGCTCAAGACCTGCCAATGGATATTCTGAACCACCCCACTCCCCGTTCGGAGCCACCCATCTTTCTGAAAACCCCAATCCCTCTCTCTCTCTCTCTCTCTCTCTCTCTCTCTCACACACACACACACACACACACACACACACACAGTGGGTCACTTAGATTCCCCAGCACACATAGAAAAACTTAAGAGCTCCAACACAGACCCCAGGAATATCTGCCCCTGCCCCCACTCACTCAATATCTCTGTACCCCTCCTCAGATTCCACCTGTCCAGGCCCTTCCAGAGCCCCCAACAGCTCCCCCAGCTCAAGCAGAGACTCCAGACATCTTGAGGTGCCTGCCAAGCCTTGGGAAGCCAGTCTGCCCCTCCACCAAGCTGGCGCCCACATTGGGGCCCTGGAGGGTGGCAGGGCCCCAGAATGCCCTAGCACCTGCCCCTGTGGGAACCTGCCCCAGGCCTCTGCTGAGTTATCCATTCTTCCCTGCTGTGCCCTTTCAAAGGGAAGGACGCTCACTTTCTCTCCTACACTAGTGTCCCAAAGGAACTGCTGCCCGCCCCCGATTTATGCTACCTCCTGGTGGGAAGGGAGGGGGTTCAGACAGCTCCTGGCTTTGGTCCTGAAGTCTGCCCAGACGGGTAAGACCAGCCTCCTGACCCCATCACACCTGCTGGCCTCAAATGGCAGAGCCAGCAGGGCAGTCCAGGCAGCTCCTCGGAGCTGGTCCCTGACGGCCCAAGCGAGTTGTTTCACCCACAACCAGTGTATTTGGCCAAGACAAAACAGCTTCCTTCTCTCCTGGCATTTGAGACCCGGTGGGGCTGGGTCGGGGCCTGCTAGAAGCAGGCAGCTCTTTGTTAAGGAATATTTTCAGAAGGGAAAAATGTGCTGAAGAGGCTCTGGTGGAACATGAATGAGTTGTCTGCTTCATTTTATTCCCCCTCAGCCGGACTGTGATTGAGCGAGAGGACCCGCGTTCCTGTGTCCTTCCATCTTATGTGGCTCTTCCTGTCCATCCCACCACCCTCCTCACCCCAGCCCCGGCCTCCTGGTCCAACCTGTAGGTTCCCTGGGCTTCTGTGGTCAACGGCGGGTGGTTTGGAAGAGATTGCAGGTGGCTTGGCCCTGGCACAGGGATGAGACGAGACAGGAGAGGAGACACTGGCGCGAGACTGTGGCCAGGACTGCAGGGGGTGAGGAGGAGCTGGACCAGTCCAGCCCCACGCAGCCTGGGCACTGTGCATCTGGGGTCCTTCTGACAACATAACCGTGCTCAGAAAGCCTGAGGCAAAAAGCCCAGGCTTCCTTGTGGATATTACTAGCGGATTCTGGACTGCCCCGGGAAAAAGCACGTTTAGGCTCAGTGCCTCAACTTCCCCATCTGGAAACTGGGGTTGGGGGAGAGTGGCTAAATCCTTAGAACAGAACTTGGAACTGCAGGGAAGCCAGGAGGCTAGGGTGTGGCCCTGTGTGTTCACTGGGTGCTGTGGGGATGAGGATGGTGTCCTATGGGTGCCTGTGAATCACTGGCCACCCAGGTCCCTGCTGGGGTCTTAGGTGACACCTCATTGGATAGTGGCCATCTTCCTATAGCTGAACTGTATTGCAGGGAGCCAGCTCGAATCAGAGCTGGGAGGATGAAGATGAGAGATGGTCTGTTGCAGGATTTGTGGTTATATACAGGGGCTTCCAGGAGGATCATGGGGGGTGGGGTGGGCATGAGGGGCTATCACATAGCCATCCTGAGTCCCAGCCTCTACCTCTGACCCCCCACCTAGACCTCTGACACCCCACATAGACCTCTGATGCTGGGTAGGAAGAGGTTTGTTCTATCCACTTGCTGAAGGAAGGCTTGGAGGAAAAGACTCCTGAAGGTCACGTGGTATCTCTTATGCACAGGAAACTAAACTCCACAGCCTCCTTAGGGTGGAGTTTTGTGCAGAGACAGTGGGCTATGAAGGCTCTCTGGGAATGACCGTGAACTCTGAAAGAAACCACGAGGAGGGCTTGTCAGCGATACAGTTTTCCCCCAGACTGGGCTCATGGAGGTGCATCTTTGTTTGTGTGCTTTGAGAGGTGCGGGAAGATGAGGAGGAATGTATATTTCAATTTCCTCATGCAGAATAGAGATGCCAGTTGTTACAGGGAAGCCCTGGGCATGAAGTCGGATGATGGGGTATGAAGGAATGTAAAGTGTGTAAAATGTGGTCCCTGCCCTGCATCTAAAGCCCCTCTTGCTGGCATGCGACAGGCCCCGCCCACGTGCTCAGCACCATGCCAAGCACCATTGACATATTATCTCATTTAATCCTCCCAACAACTCGGAGGAACCAGGATTCCAGTGCCCGCCCTTGCCATCATGGCCTGCTGCCTGCTGCGGGGAGCTTGAGACAGAATTATGCACAGCAGGCTGCAGTGGGAGCCTAGAAAAAAGGCCTGATGCCTCCCTGGGGTGTCGGGGAAGGCACAGTGGGGATGACGTATGGACTGGGTCACAGGCAGGCATGGCAGGGAAGGGTGTTCCAGGCAGCAGAAGTGCTTGCACAGAGGCCCAGGAGGCAGGAGCAAGCGTGGTGTTCAGGGAGGCGTGTCCCTGCACATCCTTTGATGAGCTTCTTCCTACAAGCCCTTGTGTCCCCAATGCGATCTGATCTGTACACTTGGCACACACCGTGGGGGGCTCCCCAGCAAGTGGGATCTCTAGTTGGGAGAACCTGAAAAGGCAGCAAACCTGCTCTACCCAGGGAAGACTGCAGCACACACATGCTGGAAGTCCAGGCAATAGAAGGAAGGAGATTAGTTTAGGAGAACTAACTCAACCCATCAGGGTCAGGGAGGAAACTTACCCTTTTGAGGGAGATTGGGAAGGCCTCATTGGCATGACTCACCTGTACTTTCATTTATTTCTCAGCATACCACTATGTGCTTGTGAGAGTGTTTCACTGGAATCTGAGGCCTGGCGTGGTGGCTCATGCCTGTAATATCAGCATTTTGGGAAGCTGAAGCGGGAGGATCACCTGAGGTCAGGAGTTCGAGACCAGCCTGGCCAACATGGTGAAACCCCGTCTCTTCTAAAAATACAAAAAAATTAGCAGGTGTGGCGGTACACACCTGCAGTCCCAGCTACTCAGGAAGCTGAGGCAGGAGAATCACTTAAACCTGGGAGGCTGAGGTTGCAGTAAGCCGAGATCATGCCACTGCACTTCAGCCTGGGCCACAGAGCGAGACTCCATCTCAAAAAAACAAATTAAAGTTAAAAAAAAAATTAAGGCCGGATGCCGTGGCTCACACCTGTAATCCCAGCACTTTGGGATGCTGAGGCAGGCGGATCACCTGAGGTCAGGAGTTCGAGACCAGCCTGACCAACATGGAGGAAACCCTGTCTCTACTAAAAATACAAAATTAGCCAGGTGTGATGGCACATGCCTGTAATCCCAGCTACTGGGGAGGCTGAGGCAGGAGAATTGCTTGAACCCAGAAGGCAGAGGTTGTGGTGAGCGGAGATCACGCTATTGCACTCCAGCCTGGGCAACAAGAGTGAAACTCTATCTCAAAAAAAAAAAAATTTTTTTTAAGAAAAATGAGGGATTTGCCAGAAGGGAAACTATTATAACAGCCAAAAGTAATCTGTTGAAATTACAAAAGAGAAAACATTTTTTTTAGGTCAGAAAGGATTCCGCAGGTCAGAATGCTTCACCCCTCTGATTTTAGCCCCAAGGTGTGTGCTACTGTTGCTACTATTGTTACCAATAGCAGTGATTCTAGTTTTACTGTGTTTAATCTTTAAACAGGATTACCACAGAAAGGCATAACCTGTTGAAGAGGAGAAGTTTATTTATCCCACAAATATGGGATGCCTGTTAGACTCTAAAGATGCAGTAGTGGGCTAGACAGTGCCAGCCGCTAACCTGGTGGAACTTTCCATCCAGGGGAATAAATATCGCAGACCAGGCTTGTCTTAAGCACATGACAGGTTTAAGCTCATTGATTCCTGTGAGGTACAAAACCTGTGAGGTTGATACTGTCATTAGCCCTGTTTTCAGATAAAGAAACTGAGGCAGGCCGGGTGCAGTGGCTCATGCCTATAATCCCAGCACTTTGAGAGGCCAAGTCAGGGAGATCACTTGAGGCCAGGAGTTTGAGACCAACCTGGTGAGACTCTCTCTCTGCAGTAATAATAATAATAATAATAATAACAACAAAATTTGCTGGACATGGTGGCAAGTGCCTGTAGTCCCAGCTACCTGGTAGGCTGAGGCAGGAGGATCACTTGAGTTCTGGAGTTGGAGGCTGCACTGGGCTATGATTGTGCCACTATACTGCAGCCTGGGGGACCAGAGCAAGACCCTGTCTCTAAAAATAAAATAAAAATAAAAATAAACAAACAAACATTGAGGCAAGGCTGGGCATAGTGACTCACACTTGGGAGGCTGAGGCAGGATAATTGCTTGAATTCAGGAGGCAGAGGATGCAGTGAGCCAAGATCATGCCACTGCACTTCAGCCTGGGTGACAGAGGGAGACTCAGTTTCAAAAAAGAATAAAAGAAAAGAAAGGGGTAGAAGAGGGATTTGAACCCAGGCTGCAAGCTCTGAAGTTCTCACCTGAAGCCAAGAGATCTGGGATAACAACCTGCACTCCAAGGCCAGGGATATGGAACTCTCCAGGGCCATGTGGAGGAACAGTTAGACCAGGCACAAGAAGAGATCGGGCAGGAACCTCTGAATTCCAGCCGCTGTTCTTGATACCCAAGGGGCAGCTCACCTGTCAGTTGCCCACACACCGCTTGCCAAGGAAGAGAGGACCTAAGGTGCTAGGTTGGGCCACTTCCCCAGGGGTCAGAGCCAGCCAGGACAGCAGCAGTCTGCCAGCCCCCAGCAACAGTGTGTCAGGTGGGACAAACCGGGGTCACGTGGCATCTTTTGAGGCTTTAGATTCAGAAATGAGTCTGTGTCCCTGGCAATCATTAGATGTGGAGGAATCAGAAATGTGGGGTAGGGCCGGGCACAGTGGCTCACGCCTGTAATTCCAGCACTTTAGGAGGCGAAGGCAGGTGGATCACCTGAGATCAAGAGTTTGAGACCAATCTGGCCAACATGGCGAAATATTGTCTCTACTAAAAATACGAAAATTAGCTGGGTGTGGTGGCGGGTGCCTGTAATCCCAGCTACTCTGAACAGGAGAAGTGCTTTAACCCAGGAGGCGGAGGTTACACTGAGCCGAGATGGCACCACTGCACTCCAGCCTGGGTGACAGAGTGAGACTCCATCTCAGAAAAGAAAAAAAGAAGGAAATAGGGGGTAGGGGAGAAAGGGAAACAACACTGAAAGAAAACTTGGGGTCTTCATTGCTGTCTCTGAAAATGCCATGGACTGAAAGATGTGTCATATACTCTTGCCCACTCTCCCTGTTGAAAATAATGACTGCTTTCACCGAATACCCGCTGCACTTGGGGTTTTACGTATGTGTATCATTCCCAAAGTAAAAGAATACAGAGGGAACTGCAGCACAGCAGGTGGATTTAGGGCAAAGGCTGTACAGTCAGAAACACAAGTTCAAATCCTTCTTCCTCTATAGCCTAATAAAGGGACTCTGTGTGCCATATGTCACTTGTGTATTAAAGCCATCATTGGCTTTTCTGCTTACACTGTACAGATATTTCTTTTCTTTTTTCTTTCTTATTTTCAGATGGAGGCTCACTCTGTCATCCAGGCTGGAGTGCAGTGGCACAATTTTAGCTCACCACAAAGTCTGCCTCCTGGGTCAAGCAATCCTCCTGCCCTAGCCTCCTGAGTAGCTAGGATTATAGGCATGTGCCACTATGGCCAGCTAATTTTTTTGTATTTTTGATAGAGATGGGGTTTCACCATGTTGGCCAGGCTGGTCTCGAACTCCTGATCTCAAGTGATCCACCCGCCTCGGCCTCCCAAAGTGCTGGGATTACAGGTGTGAGCTACCACACCCAGCCTTTATTATTATTTTTTAAATAGATGGGCCGAAGCAGAAGGATCCCCCGTGGCCAGGAGTTCAAGACCACCCTGGGCAACAGAGTGAGACCCCTGTCTCAAAAATAAAATAAAATTAAATAAGACTGTATTTTGTAGAACTCTTTGAGATTTATAGAACAACTGAGAAGACAATACAGAGAGTTTCCATGTGCCCCATACCCAGTCTTCCCTATAGTTAATGTCTTCCATGAATATAATATATTGTTGTAATTAATGGGCCAGTATTGATACATTATTATTAACTGAAGTCTACACTTTATTCAGATTTCCTTTGTTTTTTCCCAATAAACTTTCTTCATCCCAGGATCCCACATGACACTTAGTTGTCATGTCTCCTAACCTCCTCTGGGTTGTGACAGTTTCTCAGACTTTCCCTGCTTTTCGTGACCTTGACAGGTTTTTGGTTTTTGTTTTTGTTTTTTTTGTTGTTTTGTTTTGAGACGGAGTCTTGCTCTTATTGCTCAGGCTGAAGTACAATGACATGATCTCGGCTCACAGCAACCTCCGCCTCCCTGGTTCAAGTGACTCTCCTGCCTCAGCCTCCAGAGTAGGTGGGATTACAGGTGCACGCCACCACACCTAGCTACCTTTGTATTTTTAGTAGAGATGGGGTTTCTCCATGTTGGTCAGGCTGGTCTCGAACTCCTTACTTCAGGTGATCTGCCTGCCTCAGCCTCCCAAAGTGCTGGGATTATAGGTGTTAGCCCAGCCAACCATGACAGAGGAGGGCTGAGTAGGTGTTTTGTGGAATGTCCTCTGATCCTGATTTATCTGGTGTTTTTCCTTTTTTTTTTTTTTTTTTTCTTTTGAGACGGAGTCTCGCTCTGTCACCCAGGCTGGAGTGCAGTAGTATGATCTCGGCTCACTGCCACTTCGGCCTCCTGGGTTCAAGCCATTCCCCTGACTCAGCTTC
Source organism: Cebus imitator (assembly GCF_001604975.1). Classification (NCBI taxonomy): domain Eukaryota; kingdom Metazoa; phylum Chordata; class Mammalia; order Primates; family Cebidae; genus Cebus; species Cebus imitator. The sequence goes on along the minus strand of NW_016107578.1, from coordinate 2,726,027 downwards.
CTGAGTAGCTGGGATTACAGGTGTGCACCACCACACCCGGCTAATATCTTTTTTTTATATAGAGACAGTGTTTCACCATGTTGGCCAGGCTGGTCTCGAACTCCTGACCTCAAGTGATCTGCCCACCTTGGCCTCCCAAAGTGCTGGGATTACAGGTGTCAGCCACCGCGTCCAGCCTCTCTGGTGTTTTTCTCATGTTTGGACTGGGGTTTTGAGGAAGAAGATCACAGGGGTAAAAGGTCCTTCCTGTCACATCCTATCAAGGGTACACATTAGCCACGTGACTTATCACTGTTGATGTTGACCTTGATCACCTGCCTGAGTGACATGGAAAGTTTCATCTTCATTTATTCAACAAACATTTGTTGAGCATGTACTGAATGCCAGATGGTGCATCAGGGACTTGGAGTAGAGAATGGAGAGGCTCTTGTCCTCGAATCATGCATGACCCCATAGGGCGGGTGGGCAGGCAGGCAGGTATAGACATAATTGCCTTAGAATGTGCATTGGGCTTGGGTGAGAGCAGGAGGGTAGGTGTTTTCAGGGAGAGAGAGGGAAGTGAGCCAGGGTGCTGGAAGAAGGGAGGTTGACAGGGAATTTTTCACAAAAAGAATGGCCAAACAAGCCGGGCACAGTCCCAGCACTTTAAGGAGCCGAGGCGGGAGGATTACTTGAGCCCAGGTCAAGGCTGCAGTGAACAGTGAGCTATGATCATACCACTGCACTCCACCCGGGGAGACAGAGCAAAACCCTGTCTCTAAAAAGAAAAAACAAATCCAAACCAGGTCTTGGAGAATGCCCTTCCAGTCAGAGGGAACAGAGTGTGCACAGACAACAGCAAGAGGAGACCCATGTGCCTGGAGGACTGAGTGTGCCAGGCAGGGTAGAAAGAGGTAAGGCTGGGAAGGGCGTGCATGTCTTGCAAAGACATCTGGGCTCCATCTTACCATTGGGAGCTGCTAAAGGGTCTTGGGCAGGCACGTGACCTGGCTAGAGCTGCAGTTCTGTATGGTTCTGGTGGCCCCATGGACAGAGCATCAGAAAGGACAGAAAGCCCAAATGATGTGGCAGGCACCATCAAGACAGCAGCTTTGGCTGAGCAGGATGGCTCACACCTGTGATCCCAGCACTCTGGAAGACTGAGGCGGGAGCATCACTTGAAGTCAGGAGTTTAAGAGCAGCCTGGGCAACATAGTGAGACCCCATGTCTATGAAAAAGTAGAAAAATTAGCAAGGCATGGTGGCGAATATGAGGCCAGGCTTATTCACTCCTGTAATCCCAGCACTTTGGGAGGCTGAGGCCAGTGGATCACCTGAGGTCAGGAGTTCAAGACCAACACGGCAAAACCCCATCTCCGCTAAAAATACAAAATTAGCCAGGCATGGTGGCGCATGCCTGTAATCCCAGCTACTCAGGGGGCTGAGGCAGGAGAATTGATTGAACCTGGGAGGTGGAGGTTGCAGTGAGCCAAGATTGCACCATTGCACTCCAGCCTGGGCAACAAGAGCGAAATCCATCTCAAAAAAAAAAAAAAAAAAAAAAAAAAAAAAAAAAAAAAAAAAAAAAAAAAAAAAAAAAAAAAAAAAAAAAAAAAAAAAAAAAAAAAAAATTCACCCATTAATGCTTACAGTTTGGTGGCATTTATTCCAATTGTGGTGTTGTGTAACCATCGCCACTATCTAATTCCAGGACCTTTCTATCACCCAAAAAAGAAACCCTATACCCATAAGCAGTTTCTCCCCACTCCTCCCTCCCCCTGGTCTCTGGTGACCACAAATCCACTTTGTGTCTCTGTGGATTGGCCTGTTCTGGACATTCCGTATAAAGGGAGTCGGACACTGTGTGGCCTTTCGTGACTGGCTTCTCTCACTAAGTGCCATGTTTTCAAAGTTCGTCCATGCTGTGGCCTGTGTTGGTGCTTCACTCCTCTTCACGGCTGAGTAATATTCTACTGTCTGGGTGGACTGTGTTTAGTTGATCCATTCACTGCTGATGGACATTTGAATTGTTTCTGCTTTTTGGCTTTTGTGAATAACGCCACTATGAACAGATGTTTGCCATTCTCTTGGTTGATCCCTAGGAGTGGATTTGCCAGGTCACATAGTGACAATGTGTTTCAGTTTTTGAGGAACCCCCTGGCTGTTCTCCATCCTACCGTATCATTTACTGCAAGCATCTATCTCAATCTGTGAAGGAGAGTCTGGGTGATTATTTTTTGGTATCCGCCTCAGACACTCCGAAATGGCAGGGGTGATTCCTGCCCTGGTGGGGGAAACACAGAACATGCAATGCTGGGTGAGCTGGGGGCAACTCTGGCAACTTTGGCCAGTTCTTGAGAGAAAGGAAAAGCTGGTGACATACATTTGGTCATGTAAGCCCCAAGAGTGAGATCGCCAAGGGCATCAAGGAACAAGGCCAAGGCAGGACCTGGGGAGGAAGAGGTGCCACATGGGGGACTGAGAAGTCCTGGCCAGAGACAGAAGGGAAGCCAGGAGCCCAGCCCTCATCAGCCAGCGGGGAGCGGGCTTCAGGAAGGAGGAAGCGTGCCTGGCAGTGTCCCCAGAAGGGACAGCAAAAGGGAGGTTTGAAATGCCCAGCATTCCAGCACTTTCCATCCCCACACCTCCCATGACCCCCAGGCACAACCCCTTTCCAGTGCTCGGACCTGGCTCAGCTTCCTAAGCTATGAGCGGCCCTATGGAGGTGTGGCTAGAGGTGCTGCTGTCAGGGACAGGGGCCAGGACCCCCCTTCAGATGGCTGAGGAACAGTTGAGGTGAAGCACTGAAGTTAAGGACATGGAGAGGCTGCGACCCAGACCCAGAGGCCAGTGGGTGGGTCGCCAAGGTTCATGCCCATCTAGCAGGGGGAGATGGAAAAGGGGCCTTCCTGCATCACTCCCTGCCATGTTGCCTGCCAAGACAGTGCCCGGCCCTCAGGTGGCCCTCAGTTAGAACCAGGAAGGAGTGATTGGGCCAGCAAGAGTCATGGCACCATTGAGGAGGTGCAGGGCTGCCAACAGAGTCAGGACAGCAGCCCGCCTCCATCCCAAACCCGCTCTGTTCCGAGAGGGTGAGGGCTGCTCCGAGCAGGAAGTGTGTGTGAGCATGTGTGTGTAGAGGGGTGGGAATCAATGTGTATGTGTGTGAGTGTGGGTGGGTGGGAATGTGTGTCAGTGAGTATGTTTTGAGAGGTATGAAAGAGTATGTCTGTATGCCTGAGTGTGTGTGTATGTCCTGTGCATGTGTATGAGGTGTGTATTGAGTGTGTGTGTGAATATGCATGGATGTGTATTATGTACATGTGTATGTGCTAGTGTGTGAATGTGTATAGGTATGTGTGTATCCAGGTGTGTGTATGTGTACATGTATGTAAACAGGCATGGATATGTGTGTATCAAGTATGTACATGTGTGTGAAAATGTGTGAATGTGTATGGGTGTGTATCAAGTGTGTGCATGGATGTGTGTCTGAGTTGTGTGCATATCAAGTGTGGGTAAATGTGTATGGGTATGTGTATATTGAATGTGTGCATGTGTATGCATGTGAAGGTACATGGGTGTGTGTGTATCTGTATGTGAATGTGTGCAAATATACATGAGCATGTGTGTATCAAGTGTGTGCATGTGTGTGAAGGTACTGGGTGTATCTGAGTATGTGAGTATGAGTGTGTGTGCGAGTGTGCGTGGGTATGTATCAAGTGTGTGCATGTGTACGTGTGTGTGTCGAGTGTGTGGACGTGAATGTGTATAGGTGTGTGTGAATCCAAGTGTGTTCATGTGTGAGTGTGTATGAATGCATGGGTGTGTATTGAGTGTGTGCATGTGTGTATGTACGTGAAGGTACTGGGTATGTGTATCTGAGTGTGTGTGTATATATGAATATGCATGAGCATATGTGTGTCAAGTGTGTGCATGTGTGTGTGAATGTGTAGAGGTGTGTGTGAATAGGCATAGGTGTGTGTATCCAAGTGTGTGCATGTGTATGTGTGAGAGTTTGTATGTGAGTGGGTGTGGGTGTGAATGAGTGTGTGTACATGTATGAGGGAGTGGGGGTGGCTGTGAAGAGTGTGTGTGTGAGAGTACATGTGTGTTGTGCATGCACACACGCTTGAGGAGGATGGTTTCCAGTGTTGAGAGAGTCTGAGGATGAGTGGAGAGAAAGTTCCGGTGAGATCAGAAGGTTCCTGCCTCTCAGATTGCAGGTTTCAGCCCTGCTTATTTAATGCGTTTCACTTGCTGTATGAAATACACACGCATGCCTGATAAATAGCTGAACAACTTCTGCTAGTGGACAGCTCCGGGGTTTGGGGATTTTAAAAATCAGAAACCGAGGCTCGGGCAGAGATTGGGTGGGGCTGATGCCCTGGGCTTTGGTTTCCTTGGTTCCAAAGCTCTCACTGCCCCCCAACTCCATCTGTGGTTCTGAAACTCCAGCCTCGCCTCCATCACCTCCTCCCCATTCTCCCAGCTCTGAAGCTGCCCTCCCAGCCCCTCCCCACCCAGAGAGGTCCTTCTGATCAGCGCTTCTTGTCCACAGCTCCCGTTTCTGCCCTGCTGGCCTCAGACTTTGACTCTTTGGGAGGCCCCAGAGCAGCCCCCACTGTCCCTGTCTTGAGAATAATTAACTCCTGGTTAGGTGGTACCCAGCAGCTTGGTCTTTGGGGCAGGTAGCTCCAGCCCACTTGGCAATGAGAGAGTTCCTTCCACTCACCAAAATCCAAAACCCTCAGCACCTGGCAAACTAGGGGAACACTCGAGGGCCCAAGGTAGAACCAGCAGCCCTGGGGAGCCACAGAGGCCTGGAGGAGGGCTCTGGGTCCCCATGAGGTGAAAAAAGAATGGCACACCTCCCCCAACCCCATTCCAGGAGGACTGGGGTGGCCAGGGTCAAGTCTACCCAACTTATGGGCCTTCAGGGTTGGTTGGGGGCTGAGTCTGGGCTGTGGGAATGTGCCCAGTGACCCAGCAGTAGTCAGGCAGGTACAGAGTGGTCTGCTGTGGTCGCCACTGTCCTCCTGCCTCCTGGGGTTCTGGATGTCCCCACTCCAAGGACCCAGCGAAGCCCCCTCTGTAGGTAAAGCTGTCAGCCAGGTCAAGTGGGGCCAAGTGGCACAAAGCATGCCGGGCAGTGGGTGGAGGATGAGAGGCCATGCAAGTAAGGAGGTGGGAGCAGGGTTTCCTTCCTGCCACTAGGATCCTAGGTATCCTAATCTTCTCAGATGCTGGGGGCCAGCCTGGGCTCACCAGGAAGAAGCATAAAGGAACGCCATCCCCAGCCCCTGCCTCCACTCTCATAGCCGCTCCTTTCCCCCAGATCCCCCCACTAGGGGTCCCCTGGCCATCAGCCCCTACACAGGCCACAGCAGAACCCAGGAGCCCTGGCCCCAGGATGGACAGTGATAGCCGATGCCCACGGGGCTGTCACTGAGTGTCAGGATGTTCTGACCACGTTATGTGCAGTCACATGCTGAGTTTCCACAGCCACCCTTGAGGCTAGGTCCTGTATGATCTCAGTGTATGGAGGCTCAAAAATGCCGAGTGACTGGCCCAAGGTCACATAGCTGGTGGAGGGGGAGCCACGCTTCAGATGCAGATCCATTTGAGCCGAGGGCCTTTGTTTCGACATGGCACTGATCTGCCTCTACCAGGCTGGCAGAAGACAAGGACGCCAATGTCCTTGAAGCCCCCATTAGGGTCAGGCCAGATGACACCAAAAAAGGATAGGAGAGATGTGTCTGGGACTTACCCAGTACGTGGCAGGCTGAGATCTGGATACAGATCGGAGCCCATAGCTCTGGTTCTGTGTCTGCCAGGGCGCAGATTCCCAGCACTCTGCCACGTCCCTGGCTTCCCAGCCCAAGGGGAGTCAACTCTTCCGGCCGTTGGCAGTGCCAGACAATTAACAGTCGAGAGTAATTGCTCCTGACCGTGCCAGCAGCCCACTTTGGCTGATGAGATGGGGAAAGTCAGACATTGATGTGGGGCTCCCGGGGCAGGCCACGGAGGGATGGACACTGAGCTGTTAGGAAGGGCCGGTGAAGCAGGGCTCCTGCACCCCGAGGTCCCAGCAGAGTCCATGGAGCCCTGAGTGATGGGGAGCCTCTACCCCGGACTCTGCTCCAGAGTCAGGAGTGTTGAGTTGAGCCTTGGCCTTCATGCCCAGGGACAGCAGGATGGCTTGGGTCCTGGCAATGGTCCTCCTGTCTCCATCCAGACACCCAGCCTGGCTACACAGGCAGGGATCCCAATCGCCAGGGTCTCCAACAGAAGGGGCAGAATGGCTGTCACCTGGGCTGGGGTACATGGGGATGAGAGGTGCACAGAGCAGGGGGACCAGAGGTGGGAAGCCCAGGGTGAGGATCTGTCCCAAGGGTGGGCAAGTAGGACAGAGTGGGCACCCACCCAATGCCGACCATGCGTGTCTCTGGCCCCCAGACAGAGCTGTGAACCAACCCCGCTTGTGGCTAACAAGTCCACGCACCATGGCGAGCCCCACTCTGAGCCCTGACTCCTCATCCCAGGAGGCCCTGTCGGCCCCCACCTGCTCCCCCACCTCTGACTCCGAGAACCTCAGCCCCGATGAGCTGGAGCTGCTGGCCAAGCTCGAAGAGCAGAACCGGTGAGTTGGGGGCTGAGGTGGAATCTTGGAGAGCAGCCTGGGCCCCCACAGGAGTTCCCAGGTGCCCTTCACACTCAGAGCCAGACCCAGTGTGTGCAAGGTGACAGCCACCTCCAGATGCTGGATGAGGGACACCTCCTTTCATCCTCCCAACCCTAGCTGAACATACGTGTCCCCACCCCATTGACATGAGACCGAGGGTTTGAGAGATCAACCTAATCTGTGAATCCTCCGTGGTTGATACAGCCAGGACTGGAGGAGGTGTTGAGTCGGGCCTTCCTGCTTTCCTCCTCTGGCCCTGCCCCTGTTTAAAATGCAAGTTTTAGGCTGGACATGGTGGCTCATGCCTGTAATCCACTTTGGGAGGATGAGGTGGGCGGATCCCCTTGGATCCCCTTAGGTCAGCAGTTTGGGGCCAGCCTGGCCCACATGGAGAAACCCTGTCTCTACTAAAAATACAAAAATTACCCGGGCATGGGGGTGGGTCCCTGTAACCCAGCTACTTGGGAGGCTGAGGCAGGAGAATCGCTTGAACCCAGGAGGCGGAGGTTGTAGTGAGCCAGGATCAAACCATGGCACTCCAGCCTGGGCAACAAAGCAAGACTCTGTCTCCAAAAAAAAATAGAAAAAGAGAGACCTAATCCCTGGTGTCCTCTGAGACCCCAGGGAGGATAGGCTGGTTCCCCAAGGTTTCCTGTCCCCAGGAAGTCACTGGTGCCCCCTCCGCCGGCCCTTCCTGCCCAGGCTCCTGGAGGCTGACTCCAAGTCCATGCGTTCCATGAATGGCTCGAGGCGGAACAGCGGCTCCTCGCTGGTGTCCAGCTCCTCGGCCTCCTCCAACCTGAGCCACCTGGAGGAGGACACATGGATCCTGTGGGGCCGGATCGCCAACGAGTGGGAGGAGTGGCGGCGCCGGAAGGAGAAGCTGCTCAAGGTGGGGAATGCCCAGGCAGGCAGAGCAGGGCCAAGGGTATGGGCTGATGGCATGGTCACTCAGCCACCTGGCAATGCCAGGGTCTGTAGGGCTCCAGCCTGGGCACAGCAGCAGCAGTGGAGATGTGCAGGCACTTTGAGGGTGTCCTGCCAGGGCACAGGGACAGGAGAGAGTGAGTGAGGGTGGCACTGGACAGGCCCTGCACCTCGGGTGCCCATATGCTTGCTGCCCTGAAGTGCCCACAAAGGATTGGGGCGTGGTGGCTCACGCCTGGAATCCCAGCACTTTGGGCGGCTGAGGTGGGAGGATCGCTTGAGGCCAAGAGTTCGAGGCCAGCCTGGGCACATAGTAAGACTGTAACTCTATAAAAAGTTTAAAAATTAGTCAGATAGATTCACCCCCTACCACCCGGCACTGCCTCAGTAAAAAAAAAAAAAAAAAAAAAAAAAAAATTAGCCAGGTAGGCCAGACACAGTGGCTTCTACCTATAAATTGCAGCACTTTGGGAGGCCGAAGAGGGCAGATCACTTGAGGTCAGGAGGTAGAGACCAGCCTAGCCAATATGGTGAAACCCCGTCTTTACTAAAAATACAAAAATTAGCTGGGCGTGGTGCTATGCACCTGTAATCCCAGCTACTTGGGAGCAGAGGCAGGAGAATCACTTGAATCCAGGAGGCAAGAGGTTGCAGTGAGCCAAGATCACACCACTGCACTCAAGCCTGGTAACAGAGTAAGACCCTGTCTCTAAAAAAAGAGAGAGAAAAAAAAAAGGATTGGGCACCATGAGTTCTGTGCCATGCTCAGAGCTGGATGAGCCACACCTGAGAAGCCAGGCCGGGTGGCCACAGGGAGGCTGCACTGGGACAGAGTCCAGCCTGGCCTCCCACTCCCGTGGCCAGGAGCTGATCCGAAAGGGCATCCCGCACCACTTCCGGGCCATCGTGTGGCAGCTCCTGTGCAGCGCCACGGACATGCCAGTCAAGAACCAGTACTCCGAGCTGCTCAAGATGTCCTCACCGTGCGAGAAGCTGATCCGCAGGGACATCGCCCGCACCTACCCGGAACACGAGTTCTTCAAGGGCCAGGACAGCCTGGGCCAGGAGGTCCTCTTCAACGTCATGAAGGTGAGCCCAGGGGCTCCCCACTCCCTCGGCCTCAAAGAAAGGAGCAGTTCCCCTGTTCAGTGGCTGTGCTGGGTGGCGGGACCCTGCCCTGAGGATTCGCCATTCCCTTCCAGGCATACTCGCTGGTGGACCGGGAGGTGGGCTACTGCCAGGGCAGCGCCTTCATCGTGGGGCTGCTCCTCATGCAGGTAGGTGGCTGGGGGGTGGCTGGGCTCCTGCCAGATGACAGCCTACCCTGAGCTCAGTGCCCAAGAGGTGGGCAGAAGTGGCATGGCCTCTTTCTAGCATCCCACTAGGGGCAGATCCTTCCTCTCCATCCACACCCGTGACCTCTGCCCGTCCCCAGGCCAAGGCCCAGCGAGGGGCACCTGTCTGGTTGGGTCCTGTCCGCTGTATTATCCAGGACAGAGACAGTGTTTGCAGGGACAGGTTTTCTCTTTCTGCCACCTCTCAGGGTTGGACAGGAACTTCAGGCTGGGAACTTAGGTCATCCAGCATGGTGTTTATGGATCTTGGGGTCTCCTGCAGAAAAACCAGAAGGCTTAGGACAGGGAGAAATGATGTGGCTGGGAGTGGACAGGAGGTATACTAACCAGGTGGGCGGTGGCAGTGGCCAGCCCTGGGTTCAAGTCCAGCTCCATTATTTCCTGCTGAGTAGCCCCTGACAGGTGACTTCAGCCTCAGGTTTTCCTTCAGCAAAACAGCAAGTGGGGACACAGGGACAGCAGTGTGTCATGAGGGTCTAGGGAGCCACGTACTGACATGGACACGGGCCCCTGTACCCCAGGGCCCTGATGAGCAGTGGGATGCCCCTTTCCCCTGCCCTGAATCCCCCCACCTGCCGGTCCCCTCCAGATGCCTGAGGAGGAGGCCTTCTGTGTGTTCGTGCGGCTCATGCAGGAATACCGGCTTCGGGAGCTCTTCAAGCCCAGCATGGCTGAGCTTGGGCTCTGCATCTATCAGTTCGAGTATATGCTGCAGGTGAGCAGGGCCACAGGTGGGCAGGGCCCCAGAAGGGCAGGGCTGGCACCCCAGGCCATCCCCAGGCATCTCTTGGACTGAAAATTCCAAGCCTGTGAAATCACACCTGGGTGTTCCAACTCCAAAAGGCACTCCTCTCCCCATGCAGCCCTGCCCTGAAGGATGCTTGGAGGGACAGGAGAGCCACCACTTCAGGGGTGCTCCCAGGACCACTGAAGCAGGGGGCAGGACAGGCTGACATGGGGCACACCCTAGGCCACCCACCTGTCTGCATCTGAGTATGGTGGAAGGAGGGAAAGGGTTGTCTGCCTGCCTGATTACCGGAGAGCTGCAGACGTCTGTTTATAAATAGCAGCCCCCGCAGGGCCTGCTCCTGGCTGGCAGACAGAGCAGCTGAGGCCATGCGCAAACACACACACACACACACACACACACACACACACACACACACACACACACGCCTGCCCCAGCTGTCATGGCAGGTGGGGCTGTGCAGTCATTCATGGATGTGACAGCCCTGCTCCCCTGGCCTGGAGCACGTACAGTGCTGTAGCCTAAGGGGGCCTGGTAATGCCACAAGCGGGAAACCTGGGCTGCAGAAAAGACGCCACGCCACCCAGGCTGGGTAGTGGAGTTCTCCCACAGCCAAGCTTGAAAACCCAGGGCGCAGAGAGCCCCTGGTGCTGGGAGGAAGCCCGGGATCCTAATGCCTTCCCCAGCCTCGGTTTCCCCAGCTGTCTGCCACTTTCTGGCTGTCTAGAGTTCAGGCCAGTCGAACACAGCTTGCACAAAGCTTTATGCTGGGGGCTGAAAGAGGTACATCGACTGGCGGTTCATGTAACAGGGTGAGGGTGGGGCTTCCCCCAGGGCTAGGGACTGCCACTCACCTGTGTTCCACCTCTGGCTCTCCGGGTGTCTGTGGGGAGTGATCCAACTCCCCCAGCCTCAGACACACCCTCTCAGGCTGTCGTGAGGACCCCATTAACTGCCACGAGCACATGGCCTACCCAGGGCAGGCCCCCGACACATACAACTCTTGCCACCCCTGCTGCTCAAAGCTCTGGGGTACTTCAGCTTCCCCCAGACAGAGTGCTGAGGGAGCGCCAGGAAGGGAGCCTCAGGCTGCCTAGTGCAGGTCCAGGAAGGCTCCCTGGAGGTAGGGACACTGAGGCCCAGCACCCCCGGGTGGGAGGGCTTCCCCCTCACTGTGCCCACCCGGCCTCCCACCCCTCCAGGAGCAGCTCCCAGACCTCAACACCCACTTCCGCTCCCAAAGCTTCCACACATCTATGTATGCCTCGTCCTGGTTCCTCACACTGTTCCTGACCACCTTCCCGCTCCCCGTTGCCACCCGGGTCTTCGACATCTTCATGTATGAGGTGAGGACCGGCGGGGCTGGGGAGGGCAGCGAGCCGCCTGGGGGTGGCTGGAACAGGAGTCTCCCTGCCCTCCTCCTCCCACTGCCTTTGCCGCCTTTGCAGGGGCTGGAGATCGTATTCCGAGTGGGCCTCGCCCTGCTGCAGGTGAACCAGGCAGAGCTGATGCAGCTGGACATGGAGGGGATGTCCCAGGTGGGCCGGGAGGGTCAGGGCTGGTGGGGCTGCCCCCAGTCAGGGACTCCGGATCAGAGGGTGCTCTCTCAAGTGACAGAAAGGGCCTGGCTTCGAGGGCGGAAGGCGGTGTGCCTGACATCCCTGATCTGTTCCCATCTGCTCTGGTCCCCTGAGGTCTCCCTAAGGGATCAGGGGACCCCACCAGGCTCTGCCAGACACAGTCCAGGGCCAGCAGCCTGGCTGCAGGGAGATAGGAGGCCAAGGCCCAGGCTGAGCCCTGGGAGGCCCACTGCCCACCTCCTGCCCCCAACCCTGCAGGTAGCGTGAAGCCTGATGGCAAATCATGAGTCTGGCTGACCATGAGGGCCTCCCTACCCTGCCCCCGGCCTGGTGAGGGCACAGGAGGGAGTGTGGGGTCTGGACAGCCTCACACATTGCCCTGTCTTGGCCTGGCCTGCCGGGAGGCCCTGCTGCTGGCCAGCCTGCCTCCCACTGCCATTTCTCTACCATTCGGGCCCCTGCCCCCTCCCGGCGTTCTCCAGCTGGTGCTTCAGGGAAGAATGCACAAAGGCCATGGTTGTGTCCATGAACACGGGCAGGCATTGTCCACAGCTGCCAGAGGGACCCAGCTGGGCCGGGAGTGGGAACCGTGTCCCCCCTCAGCCTACCTTAACCCTTTGCACAGGCCCCCTGCATGCCCACCCTCCTTCCCCCATGAAGGTCGCCTATGTCAGCTCCCCGACCCTCAGCCTTCACTCCCAGGACAGCCTCCTTGGTCTGCTCTTCTTTTTTTTCTTTTTCTTTCTTTCTTTCTTTCTTTCTTTTTTTTTTTTTTTTTT
>NW_016107578.1:2685126-2713912 GCF_001604975.1 Cebus imitator | reverse complement strand
TCTGTGGCCCAGGCTGGAGTACAATAGCCCGATCTTGGCTTACCGCAACCTCCACCTCCCAGGTTCAAGATTCTCCTGCCTCTGCCTCCTGAGTAGCTGGGATTACGGGCATGTACCACCATGCCTGACTAATTTTTGTATTTTTTAGCAGAGACAGGGTTTCTCCATGTTGGTCAGGCTGGTCTTGAACTCCTGACCTCAGGTGATCCACCGACCTCGGCCTCCCAAACTTCTGGGATTACAGACATGAGCCACCGCACCCAGCCTATTGTTTGTTTATTTGTTTGTTTGTTTGTTTTGTAGATATGGGGTCTCACTATGTTGCCCACACTGGTCTCAAACTCCTGGGCTCAAGCGACTCCCCCCTACCTCAGCCTCTTAAATCATCGGGATCACAGGCATGAGCCACCACAGCCAGCATCTCCCTTGCTTTTCTTCTGGAACCAAGGCCTTGGCTGCAGGCAGCCCCTCATTCCCTCTCCTCACGCTCAGTCTTTCTGTTGCTCCACAAACACTAAGGACATGGTGTACAGGACATGGTGACAGCCTGGGCAGACTGGTTCCTGCCCCCTCCAGGGCAGCAGGGCTCAGGCGGCCCTGGTGGTTAGGGCCTGCGTGTCCGTGACCTGGTGACCGGCTGTGTCCCCACAGTACTTCCAGAGAGTGATCCCCCACCAGTTCGACAGCTGCCCAGACAAGCTGGTCCTCAAAGCCTACCAGGTCAAGTACAACCCCAAGAAGATGAAGAGGTCGGTGACTGCTGGGTGACCAGGGTACTGGTGGGAAGGGGGTACGTCCCGAGGACATGACAGTAACCACATGGCCCTCCCACTCTGCAGGCTGGAGAAGGAGTATGCAGCCATGAAGAGCAAGGAGATGGAGGAGCAGATCGAGATTAAAGTGAGTACAGGGGCCCAGGGGCGGGGACAAGGATGGGAGGCCCTTGGGGGCTGCCCTCCCTACTCTAAAGAACGGCCACTAGGGGGCAGGTCTGCCCAGCACAGAGGCAAGGACAGCCAGGCCTCTGCCCACCTGTGCCTTCCTTCACCTGTTAGGCCAGCGTGTGAGCACCTCCCCTGGCTGACACAGCGATAACCAAGACAGTCAAGGTCCCTGCCCTACTGGGGCGCCCCGGCATCACGGGAAAGCAATCAATAAACCACTGAACTAGAGTGTGGACTCTAAATGCTCCGGACAAGGATGTGCACATGGCAGGCAAGGCTGACCTGGGCAGAGGCTCCCGGCCCAGGGGGTCGAGGGCTAAAGGCCAGGGGCAGCAGTATGCCTGGGGCTGGAGGAATTTCAAGAAGGCGGCCGGGCGCGGTGGCTCAAGCCTGTAATCCCAGCACTTTGGGAGGCCGAGGTGGGTGGATCATGAGGTCAAGAGATCGAGACCATCCTGGTCAACATGGTGAAACCCCATCTCTACTAAAAATACAAAAAATTAGCTGGGCATGGCGGTGCGTGCCTGTTATCCCAGCTACTCAGGAGGCTGAGGCAGGAGAATTGCCTGAACCCAGGAGGCGGAGGTTGCGGTGAGCCGAGATCGCGCCATTGCACTCCAGCCTGGGTAACATGAGTGAAACTCCGTCTCAAAAAAAAAAAAAAAAAGAAGGCTGCAGTGGAGGAGCCCCCAAGCAGGGCCCAGGCACCAGGGTGTGTAGGGCAGAGTGCAGGCGCTCATCCGGGATCCCTGGTTCCTGGGGCATCTCGCCCGCCAGCCCTGCTAGGCCAGGTGGTTCTCCGACTGTGCAAAGCTGCTCTCTCCTTCCCTGTGCATTCTTCCCTTTACACGGGATTTTAGTTACTCAACAAGCATTTATTGCCGGGTGAGGTGACTCACACCTGTAAACCCAGCACTTTGGAAGGCCAAGGCAGGTGGATCACTTGAGGTCAGGAGTTCAAGACCATCCTGGTCAACATGGTGAAACCCCATGTCTACTAAAAATCCAAAAATTAGCTGGGCGTTATGGTGCATGCCTGTAATCCTAGCTACTCAGGAGGCTAAGGCAGGAGAATTACTTGAACCCAGGAGGCAGAGGTTGCAGTGAGCTGAGATCACACCACTGCACCCCAGCCTGGGCAACAGAGGGAGACTCCATCTCAAAAAAAAAAAAAATTTGGTTCAATTCATTCACTTCAGAGGACAAAAAAAAAAGGCATTTATTGAGCACCTGCTGTGTACCAGTCACAGCTGAGACTGAGGGCACCCCAGTGCAGTGATAGGAACAGACACAGACACAAACCCAACACAGCTGGGCTTCATCCTCTTCAGGGGCATAGCCACACAGTGGCTAACACTAGAGCCCAGCAGACCAGAGTTCAGATCCAGTTCCAACAGGCATGATGGCTCACACCTGTAATCCTAACACTTTGGGAGGCCCAGGTGGGAGGGTGGCTTGAGGCCAGGAGTTGGAGACCAGCCTGAGCAACATAGCAAAACCCCATCTCTACAAAAATATTAAAATAAATACAAAAGGTACATGCAGCTTCTGCAAGGATGGCTGTGCTTGATGCTGAAGCACATCAGGTTGAAGCCAGAGAGATGACAGGGAAAGCCGGGGATCAGGGCAGCAGATTGCTATGAGGATCGGAGACCTGTGCCTGAAATAGCTCTGACCCAGCCGAGCTGAGGGACTAGGGCAATGCCCTGCCACACTTTGATGACTCAGTTTCCCCACATGACTTGCATCAATGACTATCAAGTCTGCGGTTCTCTCTGACTGAATTTGCTTCCTGGGAATGTTCTGGGTGTTTCCATCACCTTTTCTTCCCAGAAGAAACCCAGGAAATACTGTGTGTCACCTGCAGTGTGGCAGGACCCTCACTCACCTGCCAATCCAACAATTTCTGTACCACCTTTGTATCAAGCAGGGGGGTGCAGGTAGACAAGATGCAACTCGTTTGCAAACCTCACCTGCTCCCCAGAGATTCCTGGGGGAACCTAAAGTACAAATATCTTTTTTTTTGTTGTTTTTTTATGGAGACAGATTCTCACTCTGTCACCCAGGATGGAGTGCAGTGGTGTGATCTCAACTTACTGCAACCTCTGCCTCCCGGGTTCAAGTGATTCTCCTGCCTCAGCCTCCAGAGTAGCTGGGATTACAGGCATCCGCCACCACGCCTGGCTAATTTTTCTGTTTTTACTAGAGGCTAGTCTCGAACTTCTGACCTCAGGTGATCCGCCTGCCTCGGCCTCCCAAAGTGTTGGGATTACAGGCATGGCCGCTGCGCCTGGCCTAAAACTGCAAATATCTAACCAAAATCCATAAACACAGAATGGATGGCAAGAGCAAGGGAGACATCTTCGAAACCCCAGCCAGGGAACAGTGAAAACCAAAGGGGACAGCTTGCTCTCGGCCAGGTCATGGGAATGTAATTGTCGAGGAAGGATGAGTGATCAGCACCCTGAACCCAGACTCCAAGAGGTGCCTGTCCCCGGAATTGAACCCGGGCTGTTGGGGCAAAGCAGTGAGGGGTGGGTGGGGGCTTCGAGACAGTGGCTTCCCCCACAACCCTGGGCAGACTGACCCACAGGTGGGATGGAGTCTTCTGAGGAGGTGTGGGTACTGACCGGCCCCCAAACACACCCAGGGCCACGAATACACTCACTGTTATTTTTACTGAACCCAGGTTTGTTTTAAAACTTTTTTGAAAAAAATCAAGCCAGTCTGAACAGGAAGTGGCCCTGTTTTCTGAAATCGCTGACCAAGAACGTAAGATGCTGGCTGCGCCCTGACTGGAAAAGTGGCTTGGCCCTAAGGGGACTGACTTGGCAGTGGGTGAATGAAGGGTGCGTTTAGATAGGTGTGGGAGGGCAGGCTATGACGTGCTCTCCCCCCACCCCCATAGAGGCTTCGGACGGAGAACCGGCTCCTGAAACAGCGGATTGAAACCCTAGAGAAGGTGAGGGTCATGGCCACCGTGGGGACCAGGTCGCCGTGGGGCGTGGTCCACCATGCGGGGCGTGGCCGCCAACCTGGGGCCCAAATCCTCCGAGGCTTTTCCTCTCTGAAAGACTAAGTAGTCCTACTCTCCTGCCTCAGGCCCAAGACCCGACCTGAACCCGATTTGGGGTGCCCTATAACTGGGGGCGACTCGTATTGTGATTAGTCCTGGAGTGCGAGCGAGTTAAAACTCGCAGTGGCCTGCAGCCACGGGAATCCATTTGTGTTCCGCGCCCTCCCCAGCTGCGCGGATGGGGAGGGGTGAGGAGGAGGGAGAACTGCTGCTTTGATGGGCCACAAGGCACCCCACCCTGTAATTTGGAAGTCTCACCCTTAAAGGAAAGGAAATCGAGTGGAGGAGGAGCGTGGCGCCATGGTGGGGAGCCGCAGCCCGGACTCTGCTCCCCAACATGTTAAGGATGGGGGTGGAATCGGGGGCTCCCTGAGCCCCAGCCCCGGGAGCCCCCACTTCCTGCTCCTCACTCGTCCTCACTTGACCCTCCACTAGCCACGGGAAGTGGGTTGGTAACCGGATTTGATTGCCCTCACCCCAAAGCCTTGTTCTGCCTTAAAACGCACCCCTCTCCTCCCCTACTATCCGGGAGGTCCGCATGAAGCCGAAATTCCCCCTGCCCCCCACAGTTTTTCCAACCAGCCGCCTCCCGGCTGGCCCTGGAGGGTGGGACAGTGGGTTTCCCAGCCCTGCATCCTCCCCCGCAGCCGCGGACAACCCCGACCTCCCTGCTCACACCGAACCCCTCTCCAAGATGGAGCTGGCTCTGGCTTTGGTCTTCCTCCGGGTCCTCTCCTGCTGGTTCTCTGGTCTTCCCTCCTCTCTCCCCCGCTTCTAGAGATAGTCCACTGCGTTAGTGACAAGTGGTTCTTGTCTGTCTCCCCTCTCCTGTCCCCGCGCCTTCCGCTCTGCCTCCTCCCCCTGTCGCTGGGAATCCCCTTCGCCCGGTAGGAGAGCGCTGCTCTGGCTGATAGGTTAATCCAGGTACTGTAGCTTTTTATCCCCTCTCCGGATTCCTTCCTGGCCCCTTCCCTGCACCCTGCACACGACAGCCAGTAACCACCTCTTCCCTGCCATCCTGCGGGCAGGCCTGGCGCCATGCATGGGGCAGCTGGGGACCGCTTCTGGGGGACACAGAGGCTTCCCGGGGGGCGGGGCATGTGAAGTTGGGAGAAGCGTGTGTGTGGGGGGGTGTCTGTGAGTAGGTTTGGGTGTGAATGTCCACACGCATGTACAGAAAGCTTCCTCCAGGCAACACAGGGTGGGGACCCAGGAGGTCTGGGGAACCTAAGAGCAGATTCACATCAGGCCCTGGTGTGTGCAGTCCTGAGGTCACAAACACACACGCACATACACATGCACACAGGCGCCCTGGCCCTCACGCTGCTGCTCTCTGCTCCTACCTGCAATGCCTGCTCCCACCTTCTCTAGCTCACCTGCTCCTGCTGCCACCTCATCTTGAATGGCTTTATCTGGAAGCTCCCACCCGCCACCTGGTGGCTTTGAGCCTGGGATGGGGCCCAAATTGGGTAGGGGATGAAGATGATGTGGGGGGAAAAAGGGGTCTTAGCCCCAGACAGTTGGAGGCCCCAGACCCCAGGACTGGAGATGCCCCTGGGAGAGAAGAATGCCCCCTGGAGCCCAGCTCTGTCCTGCCGGGACCTCAGCTGTCCCCAGATCCTCACCTTCACCGGCAGAGTCCGGCATGAATAGGCACAGTTGGCCTCGCTGTGCCCCTGCTCCTGGATAAGGACCCCACCTGGAGCAGAGACCGAGAGACAGAGCGGGGAAGGAGATGGAGCTCTCCAAGCCCAGGGCTGGCTCTGTTCCTCCATGCTCCTCCAGGTGTCCTACTCCTTCCTGTCCCCCACCCACGGCCCCAGGCCCAGTGGGGCACCCATTCCAGGCTCTGAGTACGGGAGGCACCCCTCACTTCCCCCCTCCTCCACTCTCTGGACCTCCCCCTGTGGCGGGAGGTAGGGCCTGGGGTGGGAGCCGAGAGTCACGGCCTCCCCTTCCCCCGGTCCTCGCTGTGCTCAGGGGCAAGTGACACGGGCTCAGGAGGCAGAGGAGAACTACGTCATCAAGCGGGAGCTGGCGGTGGTGCGGCAGCAGTGCAGCTCGGCGGCTGAAGACCTGCAGAAGGCGCAGAGCACTATCCGGCAGCTGCAGGAGCAGCAGGTATGGGCGCGGGGGCGGGACTGCCGAGTGCACGCCCCGCGCCCCCGCCCCGCGGTTTTCTTTCAGAGCTCAGATCTGCCCGGTCTCAGCGCCTGGCCCTCCTGTTCCTTTCTGGTGTCAGGGGAGCCCAGAGACAAGCCAGATTCTCCCCCAGCAGCTCCACATTCCGGGACATCCTGATCTCCATTTCCTGCCACTTTGGTGGGGTGTCTGCAGTATCTGACTTCCCAGCCCCCAGCCTCAGCACCGAGGCCTCTGAAAGACCGGGTGGTCCCTGCAGGGTTCCCTCTGTGTCTCAGGCAGCAGATAGGGCTGTGACTCCTTACAGAGGCCCTTGCCTTTCCCCAGGGTCTGAAGGATTGTTGGGTGTCCCCTGGGGGCCAGCCATGAAGAATGGGAGCAGGGCAGTCTGGGGCTCTTTGGGGAGCTCTGAGCCGGCAGGGTGGAGTGAGGGGGCACCCTGAATCTCTTGTGGGCCATCAACTTTGGATCCTGTGATGGGTAGGCCCACGAGCTGGGGCCCCACCCCAAGATCTGCTTTTCCTGAAAGCTTTTAGAACTTACCTGCGACACAGTGAGGTGGCTTACACCTGTAATCTCAGCACTTTGGGAGGCCGAGGAGGCCCTGGAGGGTGGGACAGTTGGCCTTCCAGACCACCTGAGATCTGGAGTTCCAGACCACCCTGGCCAACATGAGACACCCCATCTCGACTAAAAATAAAAAAATTAGCCAGGCGTGGCGGTGGGTGCCTATAGTCCCAGCTACTCAGGAGGCTGAGGTAGGAGAATCACTAGAATCAGGGAGGAGGAGCTTGCAGTGAGCTGAGATGGCACCACTGCACTCCAGCCTAGGCCAGAAAGCAAGACCCAATCTAAAAAACAAACAAAAAAAAAAAGAACTTTGCAGCTGCACCCAGCAGTTGGCCTTCCTGATAGCAGGGACCACTGGTGGCTGCAGCCCTAAGCCCTGCAGGTCCACAGCAACACATGCCCTGGAGGGGCAGGGAGGGACGCTGTAGGCCCTGCTGCCATCCTGGCCTGACCCAGCAGGGCCTGGCAGTGGGGTGTGGGTTGGAGAAACCACGGAGTGCTTGAGAAAGACGGCCATCCAATACAGAGGTGCCCCCTCCATCCCCAGGCCCAGAGACTGTGACTCAGGCCTTGGCCCAGGAATTCTAGCTGATCCCCTGCTCCAGGGGAGGGAGAAGGGAGGGGAAGCTGTTTCTCACTGTTTCTCACTTGTCCCCATGAACCACATCGGTATGATGCTGGCGTTGTAGCCCTGACAGTCTTTGAGCACTCTTGTCCCACCTTGCTCTGAGGCAGCATGGACATTAGGGAAACTGAGGCTGCATTGATCCCACCCACTGCATGATGCCCACTTTCAGACCAGTTAGAGAGACTCTGCCAGCCATCCCTGAGTTCTGGCCTTGGGGGATGCCGAGATCAGGGAGGCCTAGGGCCATCTCCTCAGGCCCAAAGGGAGGCCACTGCAGGCAAGATGAGGTGGCCCAGAGGAGCCACAGTCTAGCAGGGCCTCCACATGGGACCTGGATGCCATCTGGGCCAAGGCAGGGCCACTGTCAAACATGGATCTCAGAGACCCACAGGAAGAGGGTGGGTGGCTGGGAGGGCTGAGGCAGTCTCCCAGAGAACTGCCCTGCCAGGTTACAGAGCCAGTAAGGGAGCTTGGCTCCCACCCCAGGGGCCAGGTGTCCTTTTTCAGGTCCAGGTGGCAGTGTCCATCACTCGGGGGGCCCCCACTGGGAAAACTCTGAGAAGCCAGGGCACAGCAAGAGGGTGATCCCCACAAACTCTTTCCCCATCCTTCTCTGCTTTAAAATAGGGGGCAGGATGAGAGAAAGAGGTGGAGAGATAGGGGCACAGCTCCAGGCCCTACCCCAGCCCCGGCCTCACCCGCCATGTGGCTGGGACCATGACCACCCAGCAGGAACCCATCTCCCACTCTCACGAGTGATCCCGGAAAACCACAGTCACTGGGGTCCCTTGGGGCATCTGAAGGCCAATCAAGTCCCCTTTCAGAATGTCCCTTCTGTTCGGCCTTTCCAGGGAAGAAGCTGGATCAGGCCAGCTGCATGGGTGCCAGGACCTCTAGGCCCTCTGCTCCGAGCATCAGGGTGTCCAGCCTGAGACCCCTTCTGAGTCCCCTTCTCTGCTGAAGGGCCCTGGGGAGGCTGCCCATCCTCCAGCCATGGCCTGGGGCCCCATGCAGCTCTCTGCCTCCGACAGGAGAACCCACGCCTCACAGAGGACTTCGTGTCCCACCTGGAGACGGAGCTGGAGCAGTCAAGGCTTCGGGAGACAGAGACACTGGGGGCCCTTCGGGAGATGCAGGACAAGGTTCTCGAAATGGAAAAGGTGTGATGGGGAGGCAGGCAGGTGTCAGGGGGACCCTGGGGCACAGGACGGGTCCTGGGTAAGCTTTGGGAGTGACCCAGGTCAGAATCCCCCACCCCCATGCACACACGCATACATAGGCGCATATACAGCATGACCCCAAGTGGGGCATGCCCACCCCCCTGTATTAGGCAAACTCCAGCAACATGGTGGCTTCTATGAGCTTCCTGGATACCCCCATCCCACCTGTGCATGTTTTCTCCAGGTACTGGGTTCCAGGAAGGCGGAAGGGAGAGAAGAGGATGGGGGAGGGGGACAAGAAGGAGAGAAAGGAAGACCCAGACCCATTAGGTCTGCCTCCCTACACATTGCCATGGTGACACCCATCCCAGGCCTTCTGGGTCCCTCCCAAACTGCTCTCTAAGTTGGCACTGAGTCTACTCTCCCCCAGAGCTCCCAGAGGAAGGAAAGCACCCAGGGACCCATTTGCACATTCAGCAGGAGCCATGCCCCACCCCCTCAAGCCTGCACTATTTTGGGATTCCTCCCAAATCGAGGACTGAGAGGCCATCTGCTTCCAGGCCTCCATCACCAGCCAAGAGCTAGGCTCCCCTCCCACCTCCCTCCACTTCACAGGGAAGTGTGCCTCCAGTACACGCTGCTAGATCCGTCCCAGCTCTAGACCCAAACACAGTGCAGACCTCATCCAGAAAGCTGGGTTTGGGTCCTGAAGCACAAATCGTCCATCACTGAGCCCTGGGACGCCAGGACAGCAAGATTCCATCTTAAAAAATGGAGCCTGTTCCCAGGAAGAGGGACTGCCTGGCCTGGTGTGGCCTGGCCTGGGGGCTGGAGGGCAGATGGTGTTTCTGCTGGGGCAGGTCCTCCATCTGATCATGTCCCTGAGGGGATGGATCTCAGACCTGGCTGTTCTTAGCGGTCACATGTGTGCAGGACGCCCCTTTATGGGAGTTGCCCTAGGACAGCCCTGTGAGAGTAGGTGCTATTACCACACCCATTTTACAGCCGAGGAGCTCCAGCCGGGTTCCACCGGCGGGTCCGCTCCCTGTGGGCCTTGTCCAGGGCACCGCCCTCCACCATCTGAGCCGCCCAAGGCAAAGCTCAGAAGGAAATGTGGCTGGGGACGTTGGTCCTGCAGTAAGAGCCATGCGGCTGCGCTGCTTCGCCAGGCCCTGACCCCTCTCTCCCCGCAGAGGAATAGCTCGCTGCCCGACGAGAACAACGTGGCGCAGCTGCAGGAGGAGCTGAAGGCGCTCAAGGTGCGAGAGGGCCAGGCGGTGGCCTCGACGCGGGAGCTGAAACTGCAGCTGCAGGAGCTCTCGGACACCTGGCAGGTGAGGGCCAGGTGGGCGCCGGCGGACAGAGCACCCCCCTGGGGCGGTCCCCTCGGGGTTCTTGGGCGGAGGTTGACCGCCGGCCTCTTTACATCACCCCCCAGGCCCATCTGGCCCGCGGCGGCCGCTGGAAGGAGTCCCCACGGAAGCTGGTCCTGGGCGAGCTGCAGGACGAACTGATGAGCGTGCGTCTGCGCGAGGCCCAGGCCCAGGCCGAGGGCCGTGAGCTGCGGCAGCGCGTAGTGGAACTGGAAACGCAGGTGAGCTGGGGGTGGCGGGGCTGCCCGTCGGGGGAGCGGCATGGTGTCAGTGGCAGGCCCCTGGATTAGGCTCTGACCACCGCTGTCCTCCCTCCTCCCTTCCTCCCACCCCCAGGACCACATCCACCGCAACCTTCTGAACCGCGTGGAGGCGGAGCGCGCGGCGCTGCAGGAGAAGCTGCAGTACCTGGCTGCACAGAACAAGGGGCTGCAGACGCAGCTCAGCGAAAGCCGCCGCAAGCAAGCCGAGGCCGAATGCAAGGTACCTTTCCCCCGGGCGCTGCCCTGCCGGTGGCACCATCCCCGAACGCTTCCCTACATGAGGCCCCGCCCCCAACCGCCCCTGCCCGTGGCCCCGCCTCCTGATCCGCCCCTGCCCGCGTCCCCGCCTGCGTCCCCGCCCCCTGACTCGCCCCTTGTCGCGGCCTCGCTCCGCCCACTGACCAGCTCTTCTTTCCCCGACCCCAGAGCAAGGAGGAGGTGATGGCGGTGCGACTGCGGGAGGCGGACAGCATGGCTGCGGTGGCCGAGATGCGGCAGCGCATCGCTGAGCTGGAGATCCAGGTGAGAGGCGAGGGCGGGACCAGGGTCAGGGACTGGGCCGGACCCCCGGCCCAGCCTAGCGCTGACCCCTCGTGACTTGGTCCACCCGGCAGAGGGAGGAAGGCCGCATCCAGGGCCAGCTGAACCACTCAGACTCATCGCAGTACATCCGAGAGCTCAAGGACCAAATCGAGGAACTGAAGGCCGAGGTGAGCCGGCTCGGGGATGCCGGGGACAGGCCTGGGTGTCGTCGGCCCGGGACGAGCCGAGCGCCGGTGCCTTGCAGAGGATGTGGCTGGGAGGGCGGGACAGAAGGCCGGTCCACGCCTGCAGCGCCCGTCCCCCGCCCCAGGTGCGGCTGCTGAAGGGCCCGCCGCCCTTCGAGGACCCGCTGGCTTTCGATGGGCTGAACCTGGCGCGGCACCTGGACGAGGACTCGCTGCCGTCGTCAGACGAGGAGCTACTCGGCGTAGGCGTGGGCGCGGCCCTGCAGGACGCGTTGTATCCTCTGTCCCCGCGCGATGCGCGTTTCTTCCGCCATCTGGAAAGGCCGGCTAAGGACAGCGAGGGCAGCTCAGACAGCGACCCCGATGAGCTGGCCGCGCCCTACAGCCAGGGCCTGGACAACTGAGTCCGTGCCCCGAGCACCCGGAGGCGGGAGGCCGCAGCCAGGGGGGCACCCGGTCGGTCCGCGTTCTGCCCCCCACCTGCCGCACTTGACAAACTCCGTGCCCTCTGTGGCTCTGCCACCCCTAAAGCGAGGCCCGGCGAGGCAGCGCAGAGGGCAGGGTCCAGCCTGGGGCTCCTTAGGACCCCAGGGCAGGCTCTCCCTCCTCAGCAGTGTTTACCCATTTTGGTCTGTACCCCTCCGGGCCCTCTGGCATTCTATGGGTGCCTGGAGGGGCTGACTGCCCTCTTAACAGGAGGGCAGAGGGCCGGGGACAGACGACCCAGAGGTCCCAGCACTGAATGAGCAGGCAGCTCCCACCTCCCAGCAGGCTTCCTTCTGGGACAGGGGCGGCACAACTGGGAAGCACCCAGGAGCTAGATGAGGCCTGAGGAAGGAGGGCGCCAGCTCTGGGCTGGACATCAGCACCCCACGACACTCCTTGGAAGGAGGTGACCATTGACTAGCCCCTGGCCGTCTCTAGAGGAATCAGGCTGCTGGGGACAGAAGGCCAGGCCGGCCTCTCCTGCCTGGTGCAGGCACCATGGCCCCTGCAGCAGAAACCAAAGTCCCCCCTACTGTGTGCTGGGCCGCCTGGGGAGTGGGTGGCCAGCGGGAAGTCTCCCTGCTTCTCTGGGGCCAGAGCAGCTTCAAGGAAGTGAAGAGACCCTTCTCCCCAGCACCCTAAATCTTCCTCTGGGAGACACTCGCGCCCCTTATCCTGGCCAGTGATGGAGGGGTATCTCTGTGGGGGTCCTTGGCCTCCATCAGTAGTACTTCCCTTTCTTCCTGTGTCCCCAGCCCCATCCTCAGCCAGGGCCAGGCCCCCGGGCAGGACCTTCCCAGTGGAGCGGCCTCCCCTCACCTCCTCCTGGTGGTCCCGTGGTCTCTGCTGAATCAGAGCTGAGAACGGTGCCAAAATCCAACGATGCCCCCCAGGCCCCTTCCTCCCTGCTCCCCACCCCCCGGGGTCTTGTGACCCTGGGGGCTGACCCCCTCGGTGCTCCTGGAGCCTCCAGTAGAGTAGCGTCACAAGCAATCTCCCTGGCGCTTCCTAGGGTGGGGACCCCTGCTCTGTCCCCCCTTCCTGGCCGCCCACTCTTCAGTGTTATGAAGCCTGGGGACTGGGGCAGGCACCCTCGGGGCTCTCCCACGCGTCCCCCACACTGCCCACCACCATTTTGCACACTGCCTGTTCACTCCACATGTCGCCCAGGCAGGAAAGATGGAAAATAAAGTGTATTTACAGAGTCACAGACTGGCCTGTGGGCTGGAAGGAGAATCACAAGCAGCGGTGGGTCCCCAGCCCTGGGACCGAAAACCATGCCAAGGGAAGGCGGGACGAGCTCCTCACAGTCTCATAGAATGGAGATGGGAGAAGACAGAAGGGCATTCAGTTTGAGGGCAGGGCCTGGTTTCCCACCTTGGTGAATCAACTTGGGCCTCTCCTGAAGGAGAGAGGCACGCTGAACTGCTGGGCTTCAGGAAGCCCAGGACCCAGTTGCATGCATTCTGCTCACACTTCCAGGGGCGTCCTGGGGTGCTCTGCCCTGTGCCTGGCTCTGAGGGTGTCTCTAGTAGAGCAGAGAAGACAAGCACTGGGCAGGGGGGAGCTTGCATTAATGTGGTAAGTGCTCAATAGACAAATGTGCAGGGAGATCAGGGAAGGCTTCCTGGAGGAGGTGGTGTCAGGACCTCTTCCAGGGAGAAAAGCATGAAAATCAAACCAGCAGGAGGCATACGGTTCCCAGGAAGGAGGAACAGGAAAGCCTGGGTGTGCAAGATCAAGAAGGGACTGCTCACATCAGGAGAGGGATTTTGGGCTTTGGACTGGGGGCTATGGGGAGCCCATGGAGGGCTTAGGTGAGAGGGCCCCATCAGATGGACCACAGAGTCTGTGAGGGAGGCTAGTGCAGGGAGGACAGTGGGTGGGGGACAGAAAGAGTCCTTTGTAGGATTCTCCACAGAGGTTCGCAGAGTCCCAGCTGTTGGGCAGCAGTGGTAGGGAGGGGGTGGAGGACAGAGCCAGGCCAGGAGTGGCAAGGCAAAGCTTCCTAGAGGCAGAAACTTTTTTTTTTTTTTGAGATGTAGTCTTACTCTTGTCGCCCAGGCTGGAGGGCAGTGGCATGACCTCAGTTCACTGCAACCTCCATCTCCTGGGTTCCAGTGATTCTCCTCCCTCAGCCTCCTGAGTAGTTGGAAGTACAGGCACCTGTGACCATACCTGGCTAATTTTTTTTTTGTATTTTTAGTAGAGATGGGGCTTCACCATGTTGGCCAGGCTGGTCTCAAACTCCTGACCACAGGTGATCCACCCACCTCAGCCTCCCAAAGTGCCAGGATTACAGGCATGAGCCACCCAGCTTGGTCCCTAGAGGCAGAAGCTTAATTGGGTTCAGGCAGATGCCAGCCAGGGCCTGCCCTCTGCACCCAGTGTGGGTCCACAAAGTACCCCTGCCCCCATGCCAAGTGCCCCATGCCTGCATGACAGCCAAGCAGAGGACATGACCCTGGTTGTCCCATGCACTGTCCTATCATGTGACAGCTCTCCTGGCCACACACATGGTACAGATGTAACCCTGAGACCCTGACAGTCACTGTCCATGCCTCCTGCTCCCACGGTAATTTTACCCCTGCTGGCTCCCCAGGTTGGGGCAGGATCCCAGAGGAACAGTCTGAGGTTCTTCCCTGTCCTTCCTGGCAGCTGGCTTTGAGCCCCTGGATGCCCGGCACGTCAGGAGTCAGCCTTGGGCTTGTTCCAGAGTCTGGAAACAAGGACACCCAGGTCCCCACCCCCACCAGGGCCCAGCTTGAGAGGACCCCTCTATGATTTGCCACAAAACTCTGAATTTGACCGAGGAACTGTGCTGGTGTACTCCTCTAGCTCCCAGGGGTGCAGGTGGCAGCACCCCTCCAGGCCAGAGCCCATTTCTCCTCATCCCCATCTCTGGGATGGGGACAGACAGAGCTTGCTGGTCTGTGACTGACAGGAACTGGGCCATAGGAGGGCATAAGGGTACTGGGTCCAGGGGCAGAGGCAGGGCTGAGGGCGCAATGCCAGATCCCACTGTCTTCTTACCCACCTGGGGATGTGCCATCATTCTTGGTGCCATGCAGAAGAGTCGGTGGGGGGGGGGAGGGGAGGAAAGGCCTATTGGGGAGGTCTTTGTCAGGGCAGTTGGGAACAGGCAGAGACCAGGCTCGGGCTCAGAGGCTCCAGGGTCAAGGTGACTGAGATGGGGGTTAGAGTTGGGGTTAGTTGGGGGAGGAAGGGCAGGAAACTGATTAGGCATTTGGGAATCTGATAATGCCTGAGGAAGGCAACAGGGAAAGGACGCCTATGGGGGTGGGATGCCCCATGTGGCACTTGGAGGACACCAGGAGAGAAGGTACAATGTGAGGACTACCCCGTCTCCCACCCAGTCCTGGGAGAGGCCACTTTGTCCTGCAATCCCCTACCAGAGCAGTTGTCCCGGGACCCTACACCCACCGAGGGGACATAGGAAGGGGCCCGCATCCTTGCCTCGGTGCCCTCCGAGCTTCCCACCTGTTCCCCTGGAGTGCCAGTTCCCTGCATCGAGTTTGAAAAGTGTTCCAGGCCAGGTGTGGTGGCTCACACCTATAATTCCAGCACTTTGGGAGTCTGAGGCTTGCAGATCACCTGAGGTCAGGAGTTTGAGACCAGCCTGGCCAACATGGTGAAACCGTGTCTCTACCAAAAATACAAAAGTTAGCCGGGTGTGGTGGCTACTCTGGAGGCTGAGGCAAAAGAATCACTTGAACCCGGAAGGTGGTGGTTGCAGTGAGCCAAGATTGCGCCATTGCACTCCAGCCTGGGCAAACAGAGCAAAACTTCGTCTCAAAAGAGTAACAAATAGGCCAAGCATGGAGGCTCACACCTCTAATCCCAGCACTTTGGGAGGCCGAGGTGGGCGGATTACGAGGTCAAGAGATCAAGACCATCCTGGCCAACATGGTGAAACCCAGTATCTGCTAAAAATACAAAACTTAGTTGGGCATGGTGGCACGTGCGTCCCAGCCATTTGGGAGAATGAGGCAGGAGAATCACTTGACGCGAGAGGCAGAGGTTGCAGTGAACTGAGATAGCGCCATTACACTCCAGCCTGGTGACAGAGCAAGACTCAGTCCCAAAAACAAAATAAAATAAAATAAAAAATAAATAAATAAAATAGAAAAGTGTTCCAGTCACTCCTTCACCTCGGCCACACACTGGCTCATCTACTTTAGCGCACAGCCCCAGCCAGGCCCCTCCAGCGCCAAAGGTTTCCACCGGAAGTCGGACACCAAGAAGCCCAAGTTAACGCACGCGGATGGGTGCATCGCACCAGATGGCTCGGACTCCGCAGGGACCCGCAGTAGCCCCACCTGGCCTGCCCCTTCTCTCCCACAAGAGGAAAGCCGCTCTTTATCCAGAGCTCCAACCGGTTCTCGCACAGCCCTCAGCAAGGCCTTACCTGGCCTGGTCTCCCGCGCCGCTCAACCCCTGGAGGCCCCCAACCCCAGCCCTCGAGGCAACAGAGAAGGTGTGCAGGCCCCGGTGTCCCAGTTTTATTGCAAACTCAGGTTGTGCGGGATGGGCAATACACGGGACACGGGGCGGGGCTCGGGGAAGGGGGTGTGTCCTAGACCAAATGGGCGGAGCTCGAGAGGAGGGCCTGGGTCAAAGCTGTGGGTAGGTGTCAAGCCTCCGGGGCCAAAGGCAGGGGTGGAGCTTGGGCCAAAAGACTCAGGCTCTAGGGGGCTGAGACCGATCCACCGAACGTTTCTCCAGGGCAGTGGAGGCGGGGTCTAAGACAAACAGGCGGAGCCGGAGGAGCAGATCCTAAAGCAGGGGTGGGATGTAGCAGGCGGGGCTGTGGTCTGGCTCAGTGGAAGGTCTCCACCTCCACCACGGTCCAGTCACCCTGCGGGGAGGCCACATCGTCCGGAGAGAAGCTTGTGACCGAGGTGATGCTGGCACGGGACTCGTCCAAGGGAGACAGCAGTTCTGCCCAGCGGCCGAGTTCCGCGTCGCTGAGTGCTGCTCGGGCGCTCCCCGTGACGCTACCACCACCCGCGCCTCCTGGGTCCCCGCCGCTGCCGCCAGCGGCACCCTCGGCCGCCGCCAGAAGCAGCGTCCGGCTCAGCAGGTGCTGCACGACGCTCGCCTGCAGCGCCCCCAGTGGCAGCTCGCCCAGGCGCGCCTGCTTCGGGCTCCGGGAGGACGCCGCAGCCCCGGTCCCTGACGCCGCCTTCCCACCGCCCGCGCTGGGCCCGGGTGCGGGCCCCGGATCCGGGGCGCCTGAGGCGGGGGTCGCCGACTCGGGCCCTTCAGTCTCGTAGATGGTGCACAGACCCTCAGCAGAGCCTGGTCCGGCAGCGGGAGGCCAAGGCAGCTGCGCACCTGCGGGGAGAGACGCCAGGTGGGCCTTGGGCGTGATAAGCCACGCCCCCGTATCAAGGTCACGCCCCCTTACCTAAGCTCCGCCCCGGACCTAGCTGTCCCGACCACGAGCTGCGAAGCCCCGCCTCCAACCCCACCCACAGCCAGGCCAGGTCTGAAGTGCCTCTTACCTGGGGCTCCGCGGAGCGCCAGCGGTGGAGCGGGGCCTCGGCTCCAGGAGGCCGGGTGGCAGGCGGCGAGCTCTGCGTCGGGAGGCGGGGAGGCTGCGGCACCGCCTTCGGGCCCGCTGTCGTAGCCACGCAGCTCCTCCGGAGTGCTCGTGGCGCTGCTGCTGTGGCCGGCAAGGTCCGGGCCGCTCAGCGTGCTGGACGGGCTGCGCGAGGGCGGCGGCGGCGGGCCAGGGGCCAGCGCCAGGGTCAGCCGTGGACCCGAGACAGAGGTATCTGGACCCGGGGTTGGGGGACGGCGTGGGGCCAGCAGGGTGGGTGAGGCAGGCGGAGAGGGAGGGACCTGCAGGAGGGGCGCGGCTATAGTGGGTGGGGCTTGTGGAGGAGGCGTGGCCAAAGGAGACATTGTGGGTGAGGCGGAGGGAGAGAAAGGGGCCTGCCCAGGGAGTGAGGTAGGGGGAGAGGGAGGAGCCTGCAGAGGAGGCGCGGCCAAAAGAGACATTGGAGGTGAGGCAGGGGGAGAGGGCAGGACCTGCAGAGAAGGTGCGGCCAGAGGGGGTGGGGCCTGTCGAGGGGGCGTGGCCAAAGGAGACACTGTGGGAGAGACAGGGGGAGAGGGCGGGGCCTGCAGAAATACGGCCAGAGGGGGTGGGGTTTGTGGAGGGGGCATGGCCAAAGGAGACACTGTGGGTGAGGCAGGGAGAGAGGAAGGGGCCTGCAGAAGGAACGTGGCCAGAGCAGTTGGGGCCTGTGGAGAGGGTGTGGCCAAGGGAGACAGAGGAGGTGAGGCAGGGGGAAAGGGAGAGGTCTGCAGAGGAGGCAAGGCCAGGGAAGGTGGGGCCTGTGGAGGGGGCGTGGCCAAAGGGGACAGAGGGGGAGAGGGCAGGCCCTCCAAAGGGGGTGAGACTAGAGCAGGTGGGGCTTGTGGAGGAGGCGGGACTATGGAAGATGGAGTCTCCGGAGGGGGCGTGGTCAATGGGGAAGGTGTTGCTTGCAGAGGGAGTGGAGCTGGACAAGGTGGTGTCTCCAGATGGAGTGTGGACAGGGAAGAAGAAGCTGTCTGCAGAGAGGGCGGGGCTAGGGAAGATTGGGTCTCCAGAATGGGCGTGATCAGGGAAGAGGGAGGTGCCTGAGGAGGGTGGGAGGCAAGAGAAAATGGAGCCTGCATAGGGGGTGAAGCAGGAAGAGTAGAGGCCAGCCGAGAGGGCGAGGTCAAAGAAGGTTGGGTTTGACTAGGGGACATCGTCAGGAAAGGTGCGGCCTGCAGACGGGGTGAGCCTAAAGAAGTTGTGGCCTGCAGAGATGACAAACCTGGAGAGGAAGGTGCCTGCAGAGACAGTGAGGTCAGAGAACGTGGAACCTGCATTGGGTGAATGGTCTGGAGAGAGGGCGGAGCCTGCATAAGGGGCGTGGTCAGATACGGTGGGGCCAGGGGTGAGGGCGGGGCCGACAGAGGCAGTGGGGCCAAAAGAGAGGGAGAAACTAGAGGAGGATCCTGCAGACAGACTGTGGTCAGAGGAGAGGGAGAGGCCTGCAGAGGCAGTGTGGCCAGAAATGGAGAGTTCTGCGGAGGAATAGTGGCCAGAGTGTGGGGCGTGGCCTGGGGAAGCTGGGGCGATGGGGAAGGACTGGCCTGCGGAGGGGACGTGGTCAGAGCAGAAAGGCCTGGTCGAGGGATTGTGGCCAGGATAGGGGCCGGATTCCCCAGAGATGTTGCTGGAGAAACAGGGCCTTGTAGAGGAGAGATGGCTAACAAAGGAGGTGTGCCCAAGGGAGAGAGGAGAGTCGGAAGAGAGGGCAACGCTGGATTAGCCTGGGTGGGGGGCATACTCTGCAGAGGGGATGAAACTGATGGAGAGAATGGAGCCACAAGAGCGGCTGTGGCCACGGGAGACACGCCTGCTTCTGGAAAGGATGTAACCGGCTTTGTGGGTGGAGCTTGAGAGGGGGGCGTGGCTGGTGGAGAGGGGAGGGTCTGTAGAGAGGGTGGAGCAGAGGGAGAAGGAGGGGCTAGAGGAAGGGGCGTGGCCAGCAGATAGGTAAGGTTCTGCGGGTGGGGCGTGGCCGGCGGGGTGGGCAGGGCCTGACTTTGGAACAGGGCTGGCGGAGGGGGAGTGACCGGTGGAGAGGGAGGGAACGTCGCTGGCAGGGGAGTGGCTGCATTGCAGGGAGGTGGTATGGGCCTCGCTTTGGTACCCGGTGGAGAGGGTGTGGCCAAATGAGAGGAAGAAAGAGGGCCCAGTGCTGGGGCTGAGTCCTTCTTTGAGGGTGTGGCCTGCGGGTGACGCAGGGCCTGGAGCCCTTTCGACTTGGGCTGCGAGGGATGCGCAGGAGCCCTGGGTGTTCCGCGGGCTGAAGGCCCAGAACGGGCTGGGGAGGAGAGAGGGGTGGTGCTGGAGCTCAGGGGGTGGGAGGCCGGCCTCTGGAGACCCCCACCGGCGCTGGGCCGCCTCCTGGCAGCCGGGCTTGGCTCGGTGGTGCTGTGCTCCGAGGCGCTGCTCACTGATTTCCGGGGACCCTCTGTTGAGGGCCGCGGCCGGGCACTCGGAGCTGGCCGGGGGAGCCCCACCTCGGTGCCCGTAGCCCGGGACCGACGGGCCATGGCCGGGGAGGGGGTTCCTGGGGTAGGCCCAGAAGTGTCTGGAGAAAAAGTAGAAGGCTAAGGGTCACCAATACCTCTGAGCCGGCCCCCCTCGCT
The DNA here is from genome assembly GCF_001604975.1 of Cebus imitator. Lineage (NCBI taxonomy): Eukaryota > Metazoa > Chordata > Mammalia > Primates > Cebidae > Cebus > Cebus imitator. Next base: position 2,694,319 of record NW_016107578.1, on the reverse strand, counting down.
GCCAGGAACCCCACTCCTCTCCAGGTCACATACCTCTCCGTGCCCCAGCGCTCAGGGCACTCCTTTTGGGAGCCTCCGTAGCTTTTCCTCTGGCCACAGTTTCCTCCGCTGGGGTCCGGAGTCCCTTTTGGCCAAGAGGGCCTGGCCTGGAGACAGAAGGGGCCACACTCACGGTAGAGCCCTAGGTCCTTGTTTGGCTTCCCAAGCCTCTATTTTCCCATCTACGAAATCGGCATGCGTCCTCTCTAGGACCAATAATGGCTTTCACCCAATTTGTGCCCAGTGACCTGGACACAAGTGCTCCCATGCCCCAACTTGTGTAAAATAAAAGGTTCCAGACTCTGTAATGCTCACCCTGGCTTAGGGGACTGGGGGAGAGGGAGCACATTACCTGGTGGTCCCACTGGCACGCCCTAGGCTAGAAACAGGACCTGGGCTGGTGTTCTTGGCAGGAGGAACACGATCGCCTCTCCCAGGGGGTGGGGGTCTGGAGGCTGCGGGGAGAAGGCCGAGTCAAAGGTGTCCCAGAAAGCTGGTGGTGGAATGGGGACGGGGCAGGTAGTAGGAGCAATAGGGAGGGAAGATGGGGTCAGAGCTGAGGAAGGAGGCTGGGGTACCTGGGTTCCGAGAACTTGTCCCAGCACTCCGAGTTGGTCCCGCCCTGGGAGCAGACTCGGGAATAGTGGCCCCGCCGGTGCCCGCAGCTCTCTCTGCCATACGCCTTCGCCCCGCAGCTTCCGCAGCTCCCAGAACTCGGAGGGCTGCGGGGGTTACTGGGGGAGGGGGTCGAGGAGAGCCTGGAGGCCTGGGGGTCAGAAGTCCAGGAAGGCGAGCAGCTGGTGTCCGCGCGGCGCCCCCTGCCTTCACCTTGTCCCTCTTGTCCATCTTGCACCTGAAGAGACAAACCGGTCCTCATCCCAGGTCCTGGACAGCTATGCCGCCTCCAGACACCTGGACCCTGGCACCTCGATGCCCTTTCCCAGCATCGCCAACCATGGACACCCAAACCTCGGCCTCAGCTTCCATCCGCTCTGCTCCCACACACCCACACCCACTCGCCAGCCCCGCTGCTCTTCGCTGTCCCCAAGTCCCAACCCCCACCACTTTTCCCCAAAGCGGAGAGGCCCTGCCCACCCCAGCCCGCCGCCTTCCCCGCCTCCCCCGCCTCGGCTCCAATTCAGGACCGACCTCCACACTCCTACCCCTTGCCCCCTCAGGGATCCATACCGCCAGCCTCTAGAGCAGGGGACTACCACAAGCTCCAGATGCGGGAGACCGAAGTGCACGCTCGGGTCTCCCCGCCACCCTTCAGCGGCCTCCCCCGGCCTTCCCAAGGGATGCCTGCACCTGCTGGGAGGCAGAGCGGCCCCGCTGCCCGCGAACGGGCTCCGGGAGACAAAGAGCTGCGTCCGGGCCCGACCCCTCCCCCAGCCGGGCCTGGCCCGCACCCGGCCTCTCCACCTGCTCACGTCGCGCTCACCTCTGGCTCCGGCCTCCCGCCGCTCCTCCTCGCAGAGTCGCCTGGGGTGGGGCCCGGGCCGGAGCGATGCTGCGGCCGCCAGCGGCGAGGAGGCGAGGCGAGGGGAGGGGGCTGCAGGCGGCGGCGCCGGGGTAGCCGAGCCGGTCCCGCCCCTCGTGCGCGGGCGGGGGAGCCGGGGGCGCGCGCTCGATCCGGGAGCGCGGCCGGCGGAAGCGCGCCAAGGGGGATGGGGGAGAAGCGCACGTTGGAGAGAGGGACGGCTTCTCTTCGGTCCGGGAGAAGCCTGTTTCCCCTGCTGCGCCTGAGGACCCCAGAGAGTTAACGATTGGGACTGGGAGCAAATCCCTGGGGTCCTCCACTGTCCTCCCCAACACATACACCTGCCCCGACCCACACCACAACCACCTGGCGACCAAGGACTGTCTGGACGCGGATAGGCTGGGCCCTGGCAACCAGGAGGCGGTACCACCGCGCCGCTGGCCCACCAACCAATCCGGCCGCTCAGTGGCCGTGGCACTGTCCTGTCCTTCGCGTCTGTGAAAGCCAGGCCGCCCAGGGTCTCTGGAGGGCAGCTGCTCCCCTCACACCCTAAGGTGTTCCCCAGACCCCAGGAAACCCCTTATCTGATTGGGGGTTCGGGGGACTGCTAGGAGAATGCTGCCCTGGGAATTTCAGGGATGCAGAGTAGACCCCAGACTTTGGGGAAGAGAGAAAGAAAAGAGGACTAGGAGGGAGAGCGACAGGAGACACAGAATCTAGTGAGAGGTGACCCAGGCGTCTTGCAGGGTAGAGCACCCCACCCTCCACACCCTCCCAGCTCAAGGGAGGTCAAGTCAGCAGAGGCATCCTGGCAGAGCTGGGCTTCCGGAGGACAAGGTTATGTCGACCTGGGAGGTGTGAAAACAAGTACATAAGGCCAGGTGCGGTGGGTCACGCCTGTAATCCCATCCCTTTGGGAGGCTGAGGCGGGAGGATCATTGACTCAAAAGTTCCAGGCCAGCCTGGCCAACATGGTGAAACCCCATCTCTACCAAAAAATACAAAAATTAGCCGGGTGTGCTGGGGAGCGCCTGTAATCCCAGCTACTTGGGAGGCTAAGGCAGGAGAATCACTTGAACCCAGGAGGCGGCGGTTGCAGTGAGCCAACATCGTACCATTGCACTCCAGCCTAGGTGGCAGAGCAAGACCGTCTCAAAAAAAAAAAAAACAAAAAAACAAGTTCATGAAGGGCAGAGAATATCCTGTACAAGTGTCCCAGCCCAGCCAGAGCAAGTGGAAGGTGCCTTGTTGGTGACTTCAGCCAGAGCAGGGGACTCCGCTGGAGAGCTGTGCTCCAGGACTGTGGCATGAAGAGGGTGGGAGCCTGAAGGTGGAGATGGCGATTCCTCAGCTCCCTCTCCATTTAAGGAGAGTCTAGCCTTGTCACCTCTGTGGCCCAAGTCCCCTCCTCATATGGCCTCCATGAGTTTTCCACCTGGATGTCTCATCCCTTCAGACTCACAGCCACTCCTTACCCTATTCCAGAAAACCATCGCCCTCTGCCCCATCGACACCCTATTGAAAGCTCATATGCACAGTTCACTCCCCTCTGAACTTCAGGGGGCCTCCATGCACAGGAAACGGATAATGCAACTTGACATTGGGTGAACTGGGGTGGAGTGGGGGAAATTGTGCCCATTTGAGGTTGCAGAAATGGAGGGTAGAGAAAAATGGCAGAACTGGATATCCTGCTTTGGCCTCCAGATTGGATCATTCTAGGCCTTATCTTCTCCCTCAGTTTACCAGTGATCACCAGTGTGAACCCCTTGTGGCATGACACCAGTCTGTTTCCCTGTCTATCCACCCACACCCACTGCCTCCTCCCAAGTCACATCCACCTACACGGATCCCTGCCCTCCTATTTATTTTTTTATGTAGAGACCAGGTCTCGCTCTGTCACCCAGGCTGGAGTGCAGTGGCACGACCTTGGCTCACTGCAACCTCTGCCTCCCAGATTCAAGTGATACTCCTGCCTCAGCCTCCTGGGTAGCCAGAACTGCAGGTGCTTGCCAGCACACCCAGCTAATTTTTGTATATTTAGTAGAGACGGGGTTTCACCATGTTGGCCAGGCTGGTCTCAAACTCCTGACCTCGTGATCTGCCCACCTCGGCCTCCCAAAGTGCTGGGATTACAGGCATGAGCCACAGCACCTGGCCTATTTATTTTTTTTTGAGACAGGATCTCACTCTGTCATCCAGGCTGGAGTGCAGTGACACTATCATCACAGCTTCACAGCTCACTGCAGCCTCGAACTCCCAGGCTCCAGTGATACTCCCACCTCGGCTTCCCAAGTAACTGAGACTATTTGGGAGGCTGATGCAGGTGGATCACTTGAGGACAAGAGTTCCAGACCAGCCTAGCCAACATGCTGAAACTTCATCTCTACTAAAAATACAAAAAATTAGCTGGGTGTGGTGGCACATGCCTATAGTCCCAGCTACTCAGGAGACTGAGGCACTAGAATCACTTGAACCCAGGAGGCAGAGAGCCGAGATCATGCCACTACACCCCAGCCTGCGTGACAGACCAAGACTCCTTCTCAAAACCAAAACAAAACAGGCTGGATGCAGTGGCTCACGCCTGTAATCCCAGCACTTTGGGAGTCTGAGGCAGGTGGATCATGAGGTCAAGAGTTTGAGACCAGCCTGGCCAACATGGTGAAAACCCATCTTTACTAAAAATACAAAAAGTAGCCAGGCATGGTGGTGTGCACGTGTAATCCCAGCTACTCGGGAGGCTGAGGCAGGAGAATCGCTTGAACCCGGGAGGCGGAGGTTGCAGTGAACTGAGATTGCGCCACTGTACTCCAGTCTGGGTGACAGAGCAAGACTCCATCTCAAAAGGAAACAAACAAAAAAACCAAGTAGCTGGGACTAAAGGCCACCCCATCATGCCAGGCTGTTTTGTTGGTTTTTTTTTTTCATCTTCCTTCCCTGCCCCCTCACCAAGCTAAGTTTTAAATTTTTTGTAGAAAAACAGGGTCTTGATATGTTGCCCAGCCTGGTCTTGAACTCCTGGGCTCAAGTAACACTTCCACCTCAGCCTCCCGAAGTGCTGGAATTACAGACAGGAGCCACCTCACTCAGCCTCTCCTGTCTTCTGACTGTGATGCAAGGGTTCCTCCAGGGTACACGAAACCCGCCCTGTAATTAATTGGGATCTGGACTCTGCCCTCTTATAAAAACACTCCCAAAACCTCCATCCACAGAGGGATGAGTAACATGAATCAAAGTGTCCCCTACAATGGAATGAAACTTGGCAATAGAAAGGAACAGACTACAGCTATGCTCAAAACAGGGACTAATCTCAAAAGCACGCTGAACAAAAGAAGCCACAAAAAGCACACACTGTATGATTCCATTTATAGAACATTCTAGAAAACACAAGCTAATCTGTAGTGACAGACAGCGCATCAGTGGTTGCTTGGAACAGGCTGGAAGGGATGCTGGATGAACTACCCAGCATAGCCACTGGCTCAGGTGAGGGCCAGGCAACTGTAGTCCCAGCTACTGGGAAGGCTCAGATGGGAGAATCCCCTTGAGCCCAGGAGTTTGAGGCCAGCCAGGGAAACATAAGGAGACCCCATCTGTAAAAGAAAAATAAATAAATAACAAATACATATATATTTTTAAAGTGTGAGTTTTTTTTGTTTGAGACAGAGTCTTGCTGTGTTGCCCAGGCTGGAGTGCAATGGTTCAATCTCAGCTCACTGCAACCTCCACCGCCCAGGTTCAAGCAATTCTCCTGCCTCAGCCTCCGAAGTAGCTGGGATTACAGACATGTCCCACCATGCACAGCTAATTTTGTATTTTTAGTAGAGATGGGGTTTTGCCATGTTGGCCAGGCCAGTTTCGAACTCCTGACCTCAAGTGATCCACCCACTTTGGCCTCCCAAAGTGCTGGGATTACAGTTGTGAGCCACTGCGCAGGAATAATACATACTTTGTTTAAGCTAGTAAATTTGGGGGTAATTTATTACAAAGTCATAGTTAACTCACATTCTAAAATCTTAGAAGCTGGGTAGTAAATAACAAGTACTGAAGCTGGGCGTGATGTCTCACGACTGTAATCTCAACACTTTGGGAGGCTGAGGAAGGCAAGTGAATCACCTGAGGTCAGGAGTTCGAGACCAGTCTGGCCAACGTGATAAAATCCCATCTCTATCAAAAATACAAAAATTAGCCGGGTGTGGTGGCCAGTGCCTATAATCCCAGCTACTCAGGAGGCTGAGATAGGAGAGTCGCTTGAACCCAGCAGGTGGAGGTTGCAGTGGGCCAAGATTGAACCACTGCACTCCAGCCTGGGAGACAGAGAAAGACTCCGTCTCAAAAAAAAAAAAAAAGCTTATTTCAGCATGTGGTTGCAAACAAATCCCCAGGGGATGAATCCCAAGAAGCCTCTCAGAAGTCAGGAAGTAAGCTGGGCATGGTGGCTCATGCCTGTAATCCCAGCACTTTGGGAGGCCAAGATGGGAGGATCTGCTTGAGCCCAGGAGTTTGAGACCAGCCTGGCCAACATAGCAAGACCCTGTCTCTACAATAAATAAATAAATAATTCACCAGATGTGGTGGTGCATGCCTGTGGACCCAGCTACTTGGAAGAGTGAGGCAGGAGGATCAACTGAGGCAGGAGGATCACCTGAGGCCAGGAGTTCAAGGCTGCAGTGAGCTAGGATCATGCCACTGCATGCCAGCCTGGACAACAGAGGGAGGAAGAAAAGAGGAATGAAGAAGAAGGAGGAGGAGGGGAAAGAAAGAGGAAGGAAGGAAAGAAGAAAAAGAAGAGAGAGAAAAAGGAGAAGAAGAAGGTCGGGTTTGGTGGTGCATGCCTGTAATCCCAGCACTTTGGGAGGCTGAGGCAGGAAAATTGTTTGAACCCAGGAGGTGGAGGTTGCAGTGAGCCCAGATCGTGCCATTGCACTCCAGCCTGGGCAGGACTCTTATCTCAAAAAATAAAATAAAATAAAGAAGAAGACAGGAAGAATCACTCCAAAGGAGAGACAAGCTTTCTCACAGGTCCCTTCCTTAAAGAGGTCTTCAAGGAAACCCTTATCCCCTGCTACCCCTTCACCTTGTTTTCTTACATACACAACAGTTGTCACTAACTGGCAATACCTTGTTCTTTTTTTTTTTTTTTTTTTTTTTTTTTTTTTTTTTTTTAGACAGAGTTTCTTGTTGCCCAGGTTGGAGTGCAATGGCTCAATCTTGGCTCACCACAACCTCTGCCTCCCGAGTTCAAGCAATTTTCCTGCCTCAGCCTCCCCAGTAGCTGGGATTACGGGAGTGTGCCACTAATTACATCCAGCTAATTTTGTATTTTTAGTAGAGATGGGGTTTCTCCATGCTGGTCAGGCTGGTCTTGAACTCCCGACCTCAGGTGATCTGCCCACCTCAGCCTCCCCAAGTGCTATGATTACAGGTGTGAGTCACCTCGCCCAGCCTTGTTTGTTTTTAAGAGCTGTGTTGGGCTGGGTGTGGTGGCTCACGCATGAAATCTCAGCACTTGGGGAGGCTGAGGCAGGTAGATCACCTGAGGTTGGGAGTTTGAGACCAGCCTGACCAGCAAGGAGAAACCCCATCTCTACTAAAAGTACAAAATGAGCCGGGCATGGTGGTGCATGCCTGTAATCCCAGCTACTTGGGAGGCTGAGGCAGGAGAATCACTTGAACCTGGGAGGCAGGGGTTGCAGTGAACTGAGATAGTGCCTCTGGCACTCCAGCCTGGGCAAAAAGAGCAAGACTCCATCTCAAAAAAAAGAAAAAAAGCTGAGTGCAGTGGCTCATGCCTGTAATCCCAGCACTTTGGGAGGCCGAGACAGGAGGATCACGAGATCAGGAGTTTGAGACCAGCCTGACCAATATGGTGAAACCCCATCTCTACTAAAAATACAGAAATTAGCTGGGTGTGGTGTTGGGCACCTGTAATCCCAGCTACTCAGGAGGCTGAGGCAGGAGAATCACTAGAACCCAGGAGGTGGAGGTGGTGGTGAGCCAAGATCGTGCTACTGCACTCCAGCCTGGGTAACAGAGCAAGACTTTGTTTAAAATAAGGAGCCAGTTCTGTGTGGCCACCCAGGCTGGAGTGCAGTGGTGCAATCATGGCTCACTGTAGCCCCCAGCTCCTAGGCTCAAGCGATCCTCCTGTCTCAGCCTCTGGAGTAGCTGGGACTACAGGTGCACACCCCCACACCTGGCTCATTTTTATTCACTTATTTACTTAGTTTTGAGATGGAGTCTTGCTCTGTCTCCCAGGCTGGAGTGAAGTGGCGCCATCTCAGCTCACTGTAATCTCTGCCTCCCAGGCTCAATCAATTATCCTACCCCAGCCTCCCAAGTAGCTGGGATTACAGATATGTGCCATTATGCCAAACTAATCTTTCTATCATTTTATTTATTTATTTATTTATAGAGATGGGATCTCACTATGTTGCTCAGACATATCTCAAACTCCTGGGCTCAAGCGATCCATCCACCTCGGTCAGCCTCCCAAATTGCTGGGATTAAAGGCATGAACCATCTCACCTGGTGTCCTTCATTTGTTTACAAGCTTAGTGTCTCTCTCTTAGGACCGAAGCGCTCACAGAGTCGGGAGCCCTGCTCATCTTGTTCTGCAAGGAAGCTTCAGGTGCTTACAGACAACAGGTGCTCTTAAAGATCTACTAAATGTGCAAGGAACGTTTGTCTTTGGACTCCCTGTGGTGGTGCCCAGAGGGTCCCTGACTTACGAGTTTCCAACCCTAGAAGGTTCAGGTCTCATGCCGTCTGAGACCTGGTCAATATCAGGACTTCTTTTACCCTGTGAGGGATGACTTTCCCTCTCCCACCCTAAGTCCAGGTAGGAACATTTCTGTGGATGGTTTTTGTTTTGTTTTGTTCTGTTTTGAGATGTAGTCTCGTTCTGTCACCCAGGTTGGAGGGTGGTGTTTCGATCTTGGCCCACTGCAACCTCTGCCTCCCGTGTTCAAGCGATTCTCCTGTCTCAGCTTCCCAAGTAGCTGGGATTACAGGCTCGAGTCACCACGCCCAGCTAATTTTTTATTTTTAGTAGAAACAGGGTTTCACCATGTTGGCTAGGCTGGTCTCAGGTGATCCGCTCACCTTGGCCTCCCAAAGTGCTGGGATTACGGGTGAGAGCCACCATGCCCAGCCCAACTCTTCAGCACCCGGTATTCTTAGGCAGTCTCCCATCCAAGTACTAACCAGGTCTGACCCTGCTTAGTTTCCAAGATCAGACAAGATCAGGCACTTTCAGGGTGTTATGGCCATAGATATATCCATGGTGTTTCAGATCGAGAGCCAATCAAGGTCCAGCTCCACAGGTTTGCTCATCTAAGACTCAGCTCAGGCCTCCCTAGGTGGGGTGGCCAGGGTGGGGGTGGGGAGGCAGGGAAGCTGGCCTCTGAGAGCCCTTTAGCCACTGTGGTTCCCCACCCACCACCTGGAGGGCAGGTCACACGGTTAGACAGGTGGGCATCCCCACTCTATTCAGCTTCCATGGGTTCAGCCCAGTTCCTGCCCCATGACCAGAGCACCAAGGGAGAAGCCCTCTCCTCCCCTCTCCTCTCCTCTCTTCCCCCATTCCACACCCAACACCTGAAGACTCAAGTCACCTGTGCCTTGATTGGGCTTTAAGGCCAGGTGACTGGGCCTTGGGGAGCTGGAGGAAGCCTTTCC
>NW_016107578.1:2681434-2684897 GCF_001604975.1 Cebus imitator | reverse complement strand
TTCACCATGTTGACCAGGATGGTCTTGATCTCTTGACCTTGTGATCCACCCGCCTCGGCCTCCCAAAGTGCTGGGATTACAGGCTTGAGCCACCGCGCCCGGCCACTTTTTTTTTTTTTTGAGACAGGGTTTTGCTTGGTCACCCAGGCTGGAGTGAAGCGGCATGATCATAGCTCGCTGCAGCCTCTCAACTTTCCAGATTCAGGTGATCCTCCCACCTCAGCCTCCAGAGTAGCTGGAACTACAGGCACACACCACCACACCTGGCTAATTTTTAAAATTTTGTTTTTGTAGGTTTTAAAGTTTTTGGTAGAGCTACGGTCCCACTATATTGTTGAGGCTGGTTTCAGACTCCTGGGCCCAAGATATCCTTCTGCCTCGGCCTCCCAAAGTGTTGGGATTACAGGAATGAGTCACAGAGCCGGACCTCCACTCTTTCTTGACAAGGTCTGTAAGACCAGGTTCCCAGAAGGGTGGTGGTAGAATGGCTTTGGGAGTTCAGGGTCTCCAGCTTTCTCAGTTTCCCCTAGGGTCCAGGCAGACTGCACAGTTGCAAAGTTCTAAGACCCCCGCATCTCCCGCCAGCGCCGAGCCCACCAGGGCAAAGTAGGATACGACCACTTTCTTCCCTCAACCCCGGAGATCACGCGGCGCCTGGAGCAGGGTCGACCTGGGCGCGCCTGCGGCGAGGCGGGGCCGAGTCGTCGGGGGCGGGGCAGGGCGGGGCGGCTCCCGGGCTGCTGTCCCCGCCCGCCCTGACTCACCCTCGCGGCCCGCCCGGGAACTCTGCGGGAGTCCCGGCTGCTCCGCTTTGCCGCTTTCAGGAACCCAGGAGTTGGGCCCAGCGTCCCTCCCGGAACGGTGAGTAGGTGGCTCTTTTCCTCTGGGCACCCCGAGGTGGCGGGGTGGGAGTCGGGCTGGGAGTCCCAGGGCAGAGCCGCTCCAGGTGCGCTGACCCTGTGGCCGGGGCGGGCCGTCCGGACACACCAGGAGTGAGTGGGGGTGCGGGCGCAGGCAAAGGGAAACCTGACCCACGAGGTGCGGGTCCTGGGAGCCAGGCGGGCTTGGCTGATGAAGATCAGCAGGCTGGACTTGACTTTGGGGGTCTCAACCACTTTCCCTCCCCCTTGGCATTTGGGAAGACATTGACAACTCATCCCCGGGAGCTCCTCAGAGCCCCAGAACCTACCGCTTGCGGTGGGTTTAACCAAGCCTGACCTCTGGTGCTCTTGAACTTATAGATGTCCCAGACCTTCACATCTGTTAGCAGAGGCAGCTTGGAAAAGACCCGGCTGGGAGTCCACAGGCCTGGGGCCTGGCCCAGGATGGGCTACAAAGATGCCACCCTCCCCCACTCTAGACCCTCAGTTTCTCCTTTGTATAAAAGGGTTGAGGCTCAGCTGGAGACCGTGGTTTACGCCTATAATCCCAGCACTTTGGGAGGCCAAGGTGGGCAGGTCACCTGAGGTCAGGTGTTGGAGACCAACCTGGCCAACATGGTGAAACCCTGTCTCTACTAAAAATACATAAATTCGCCAGTGTGGTGGTGCACACCTGCAGTCCCAGCTACTTGGGAGGCTGAGGCATGAGAATCCCTTGGACTCGAGAGGTGGAGGTTGCAGTGAGCTGAGATTGCACCACTGCACTCCAGCCTGGGTGACGGAGCAAGACTCCATCTCAAAAAAAAAAAAAAAGTCTGAGGCCAGGTGGAGTGGTTCATGCCTGTAATCCCAGCACTTTGGGAGGCTGAGGTGGGAGGATCACTTGGGCTCAGGAGTTCAAGACCAGCCTGGGCAACATAGTGAAACCCCATCTCTACAAAAAATACAAAAATTGGCTGGGCATGGTGGTGCGCACCTGTAGCTTCATCTACTGGGGAGACTGCTCCCAGCTGCTTCCAGCTGTTCCACTCTCAGGGACGCAGGAGGGGTTGGCAGGAGGATCACTTGAGCCCAGGAGCTACAGGCTGCTGTGAGCTATGATCGCACCGCTGAACCTCTAGCCTGGGTGACAGAGCAGGACCCTATCTCTTAAAAGAAAAATGGTTGGAAATTGTGTTCTTTGAAACCTCTCTTTGGGCTTAAAATTGTTGCATGCTTTTTCCTTCTTACCGGCCTCTTAGCATGGGCTGTGGGTGGGGAGGGTCTCACTCTCCCACCCTTCCCAAAGCAGGAACTCACCACCACATTTTTTGTAGGCAAGTGGCTTGAGGGGGACCTGGGAGGGAGGAGGGGTGAGGCATGGGGGGGTGGAGCCAGGACTGGTGAGGGCCGCATGGTCTTAGCTGGCAAGACCTCCCAGCCTGGCCTGCTGCAACACAACACCGCTCTTAGGTGCTTTTGGCAAAGATGCTGTGTCTTTTTTGTTGTTGTTTATTTGATTTTTGAGATAGACTCTTGCTTTGTCGCCCAGGCTGGAGTGCAGTGGTGCAATCACAATTCACTGCACCCTCCTGCCTCAGCTTCCCCAATAGCTGGGATTATAGGTGCCCACCACAGTGGCCATCTAATTTTGTATTTTAGTAGACACGGAGTTTCACCACGTTGGCTACGCTGATTTCGATCTCCTGAGCTCTTGGCCTCCCAAAGCACTGGGATTATAGGCGTGAGCCACCGCACCCAGCAAGATGCTGTATTTTAATGAGAAGCTGTCTCTCAAGAAGGAACAGAGTGCTTGCTATCCTACAGGCAGGACCTGGAGCTTGGATAGGTCAGGCTTCGAAGGCTACTTGGAACTGTAGAAGCTTGAGCAAGTTATTTCTCTTCCCTGAGTCTGGAAAGCAAAGTCCCCAAATCCACGCTGCCTGAGTTTGGATAAAATGAGGCGTTGAGAGTGTCTGGTGGAGGAAGTTAAGTGTGGTCCCCATGGTTGTATTTCCCCTGGCTCTGCCCCAATTCTTCAAGCTCCTCTTTCTGGATCTTCCCACCAGCCCTGCTCAGACAAAGTGGGAGCCTGTCTTGTCTGTGGAAATTTAATGACAGGTTCAGGATGATCAAGCTTGAGTCATGGAGACAGATAATGATAGCCCCTGTGGCTGCCCCCGGTCCCCTGAGTGTTTCTGCCTTCTTGTCTGTGATTGTGCACCTGGGATGGGTGTTGGTGGAGCTTACACCAGGGTGGCAAGGACAGGAAGTTGGTCCCTGCTTGTGTGTGTGTGTGTTTTGTGTGATTTCTTCTGCAGCCCCCAGAGTAAGTAGGTTTTTTTTTTTCTTTATTTTTAATTTTTTAATTTTTATTATTTTTTCTTCTTTTAGAGATGGTGCTTCTCCATGTTAGGCTGGTCTCGAACTCCCAACCTCAGGTGATCCACCCGCCTCGGCCTCCCAAAGTGCTGGGATTACATGCGTGAGCCAGTGTGCCTGGCCATTTTTTTTTTTTTTTTTGAGATGGAGTCTTGCTCTTTCACCAGTCTGGAGTACAGTGGCAGCTCACTGCAACCTCTATCTCCAGGGTTCAAGCGATT
>NW_016107578.1:2676009-2680345 GCF_001604975.1 Cebus imitator | reverse complement strand
GACAGGGTCTTGCTCTGTAACCCAGGCTGGGTGCAGTAGTACAATCTTAGCTGACTGTAACCTCTGTCTCCCCGGTTCAAGGGATTATCTACCATGACCAGCTAATTTATATATTTTTCCTTCACCATCTTGGCCAGGCTAGCCTCGAACTCCTCACCTTAAGTGATCCACCCACTTTGGCCTCCCAAAGTATACTTGGCTTTTTTTATAGGGATGGGGTGTGAATGAATGTGAGGGGCAGGCCATGGTGTGAGGGACCCTGTGCTCTGGGCACCCCCTTGCACATATCTGGGTCTGGGTGAGTCACCGCCTGAGTCAGGGGACCCATGACATTTTAGGCTTCATGGTGAGTCCGAGTGTGGGCAGGCTGTACCAACCCCGTTGCCTGCCTATCCAATCCCCCAGACCAGAGTAGGGGCCTCTGAGGGGGGTAAAAGGATGTGGTCTTTGGGTACTGCCTGGCCTTTAGCCTGGTGGGTGGAGCCTACATCCTACCTTGTTTTTACCCAGAAGTCACCCCAAAGTATTTGGGAGGCACAGAAACTGCAAAGGGAGGCTCAGACGTGTCAGAGCTGTTGGCTAAGTTGTGGGTCAGGGGGTCAGAGTTTCCCTAGATTCTTCCTGGGGAGATGGGTGGGTAGCCAGAGAGACCCCGTGATGGGCCAGATGCTCTCCTTCCTGGCCCAACCCCTGTGCCCAGTTACAGATTATCTTTTTTGTTTGTTTTTGTTGTTTGTTTTTTGAGATGGAGTCTCACTCTTGTCACCCAGGCTGCAGTGTAGTGGCACGATCTTGGTTCACTGCAACATCCACCTCCTGGGATCAAGACCCTCTCCCTTCAGCCTCCAAAGTAGCTAGGATTACAGGTGTGTGTGCCACCAGGCCTCGTTAATTTTGTGTGTATTTTTAGTAGACCCTGGGTTTCACGATGTTGGTCAAGCTGGTCTCGAACTCCTAGCCTCAAGTGATCTATCTACCTCAACCTCCCAAAGTGCTGGCATTACAGGTGTGAACCACCATGTCCAGTCTGTTACAGATGATCTATCTGGATAGGGACGGGAGACTCCCAGGACTGGGGGAATTTGATGTTGGCAGAACTGGGTGGTCCAGGGGTCCCTACCCTCCTTGTTCCACCTCCAGCCTCTGGGGAAGTGGCTGCCTGCCTGAGAGAGCAACATCTCAGCTCATGCCCCATACGCCAGTGTGACTTGTGGCTGGCCTGTCTGCATCTCCAATAATGATACCTTGGTCTAAAAGGAGACCCTGGGAACAGACCGAGTGGGCCAGCAGGAGCTGGCAGCACACCCCTGGCCCGCTTGTAGGTGTCACCCAACAGCTTTCCATTTGCAAGTCCCCTCCCCCTCCAATATCCTGGCACCCATTGCCGCCTCTCAGAGCCCCAGTCTCTGGTTTCTGCCTGTGATTCTGGGCTGTAGCCCCTGTAGAAACTCAGGTGTCCTCGTCACCCCGTCCCCCAGGGCTGACTAGCCTTCAGCTTGGCCACTCCCTGTCCCTGGGCCTTGGTAATCAGAGCCAGGCTCCAGCTGGCTTTTCCGGTTGGGGGTTGGAGGTGGTGCCCGGAGCGCCCCTGGAGGGGGTGGGGGGCCCACACCCCGGAAGTCCTGAGCCTTGGAACGCTCTCAGGTCTGGTGGCGGTGAGAGCCCGGGCTGGCCCAGACGCCGAGCGTCTGCGGTCAGGGAGGATCAGGGCAGATGTTTTCAGGCCTTGGTGTCAGGGGTGGGAGAGGGATGCCTGGCTTTGGAGGGGGCACACGGTAAGGCTGGAGGGTGGTGGCCCTGTGGACTACCCCCCCTATGCTATTCAAGGTCAAACAAGTCAGATCAGGAGCAGGGGTGCCCAGAGGGGAAGAGTGGCTGCTTGGTTCTGGGAAGGAGGTGACATCTCCATGGAGGGTGACCAAGGCCAGGCTAAGAGGGAAGTGGGGGCACACACCTCAGAGGTTCAGGCAAGTGTGGGCAGGCAGGGTCACGGGCCGATGAGAAGCACGGACCTGCCCGTGTCTGGCTCCTCTGGGACCCCCTGCAGAGCCTCCCATCCTGAGGGTCTCTGCACCCCCCGTCTCGCCCCTCCCACAGGCAGCATGATCCCAGTGGCCGAGTTCAAGCAGTTCACGGAACAGCAGCCTGCATTCAAGGTGCTCAAACCCTGGTGGGACGTGCTGGCTGAGTACCTCACTGTGGCCATGCTCATGATCGGGGTCTTTGGCTGCACCCTCCAGGTAAGGGGCTCCCCTGGGAAGGGGGCATGACCAGAGGGGCGGGGCAGGGGTATGGAGAAGTCCTGAAGCCTTCCTATCACCCAAGAAAGTGAGAAAGAGAGCTGAAGACAGAGCCCCACTCGGAAACCAATCCATACCGCTTATCTTCCTTAACTCCAGAGCCAGGAGTACCAGAGTCCTCCATGTTGCTATGCCATTCCTTTTTTTTTTTTTTTTTGAGACAGAATCTCTCTCTGTTGCCCAGGCTGGAGTGGAGTGCAGTGGCATGATCTCAGCTCACTGCAACCTCCACCTCCCCGGTACAAGTGATTCTCCTGACTCAGCTTCCTGAGTACTTGGGATTATAGGTACCCGCCACCATGCCTGGCTAATTATTTTTTTTTAAGATGGGGTTTCGCCATGTTGGCCAGGATGGTCTTGATCTCCTGACCCCGTGATCCACCTGCCTCGGCCTCCCAAAGTGCTGGGATTACAGGCGTGAGCCACCGTGCCTGGCTGCCTGGCTAATTTTTGTAGTTTTTTAGTAGAGACCAGGTTTCACAGTGTTCGCCAGGCTGATCTCCAACTCCTGATCTCAAGTCCTCTGCCTGCATGGGCCTGCAAACGGCTAGGATTACAGGCACGAGCCACCTTGCCTGGACTTTTTTTTTTTCTTTTTTTTTTTTAGGAGTCTCGTCTTGCTCTGTCGCCCAGGCTGGAGTGCAGTGGCATGGTCTCAGCTCACCGCAACCTCTGCCCCCAGATTCAAGTGATTCTCCTGCCTCAGCCTCCCAAGTAGGTAGGATTACAGGCACATGCCGCTATACCTAGCTAATTTTTGTATTTTTAGTAGAGATGGGGTTTCACTGTGTTGGCCAGAGAAAGACGACTGTCTTGCTCTGTCACCCAGGCTGGAGTCAGTGGCACGATCTCAGCTCTGAAAGAAACAGGCCAGGCTTGGTGGCTCACACCTGTAATCCCGGCACTTTGGGAGGTCGAGGCGGGCATATCACTTGAGGCTAGGAGTTCAAGACCAGCCTGGCCAACATGGTGAAAACCCATCTTTATTAAAAATACAAATATTAGCTGGGTATGGTGGCAGATACTTATGTAATCACAGCTACTTGGAAGGCTGAGGCAGGAGAATCGCTTGAACCTGGGAGGTGGCGGTTGCACTGAGCTGAGATCCTGCCACTGTGCTCCAGCCTGGGAGACAGAGTAGGACTCCACTGGAAAAAAAAAACAAAAAAACAAACAAAAAAAAAACAGATATGGTCTTATTCTCTCATGCAGGCTGGAGTACAGTGGCATGATCATAGCCCACTGCAGCCTTGAACTCCTGGGCTCAAGGGATCCTCCTGCCTCAGCCTCCAGAGTAGCTGGGATTACAGGCACACACAACCATGCCCAGCTAATTTTTAAATTTCTTGTTGATACAGGAGTCTTGTTATGTTGCCCAGGCTGGTCTCAAACTCCTGGCCTCAAGCGATGCTCCCACCTCAGCCTCCCAAAGTGCTGGCATTAGAAGTGTGAGCCACGGTGCCCAGCTCCGCCCAGCTCTGTACTTTCCTAATGCTCAGTTTCATCCCTGGAATCAGGAAAGGACTGCAGTTGCTATATGAGTTTGTTACTTCTGCTGTAACAAAGTAGCAGGGATTGAGTGGCTTAAACACCGGAAATGTATCCTTTTCCAGTTGGCCAGAAGTCTGAGATCAAGGCACCAGCTGACAGTAAGGGAGAATCTTCCAAGCCTCCTTCCTAAATTCTCGTAGCTCCAGGCATTCCTTGGCTGTATGTAAATAACATTCTCCCGTTTCTTTTTTTTTTTTGAAACTGAATCTTGCTCTGTCACCCAGGCTGGAGTGCAGTGGCACAATCTCAGCTCACTGCAACCTCCGCTTCCCAGGTTCAAGTGATTCTCCTGTCTCAGCCTCCCGAGTAGCTGAGATTACAGGTGTGTGTGCCACCACACCTGGCTAATTTTTGTGTTTTTAGTAGAGACAGGGTTTCACCATGTTGGCCAAGCTGGTCTCAAACTCCTGACGTTGTGATCCACCCGCCTCAGCCCTCCCAAAATACTAGGATTACAAGCATAAGCCACCACGCCTGGCCTTTTT
>NW_016107578.1:2660144-2675509 GCF_001604975.1 Cebus imitator | reverse complement strand
CTCCCCACCTCAAAAAAAAAAAATTACCTGGGCATTGTGGTGGGTGCCTGTAATCTCAGCTACTCAGGAGGCTGAGGCAGGAGAATCGCTTGAACCCAGGAGGCAGAGGTTACGCCATTGCACTCCAGCCTGGGCAACAAGAGCAAAACCGTGTCTCAAAACAAAAGAGAAAGAGTGTTTTTAAAGCAAGCTCTGTCACCTAGGCTAGAGTGCAGTGGTGCAATCATAGCTCACTGTAACCTTGTACTCCTGGCCTCAAACAATCCTCCCCTGCCACCCCTGCTTGACCCCCCCCCCACTGCCTCGGAAATCACTGGGATTACAAACCTGAGCCACCGTACCCAGCCTCTCCCTGTATCCTCACATCATCTTCCCTCTATGTGTCTTTCTCTGTGTCTAAATTTCCTCTTTCTCCAAGGATGCAGTCATACTGGGCCCACCCTACAGGCTTTGTCTTAACTTCACTACCTCTGCAGAGACCCTATTTCCAAAGAGGAGCCGCCTGAAGCAGCTCAAATAATGCCACATTCACAAGGATTCAGAGTTGGAACTTCAACATCTTTTGGGAGGACATGATTCAACCCAGTTCCTTTTTTCAGACAAAGAATAGTGCTTTGTCGGGTGTGGTGGCTCACACCTGTAGTTCCAGCACTTTGGGAAGCTGAGGCAGGGGATCACTTGAGGCCAGGAGTTTGAGACCAGCCTGGCCAACATGGTGAAACCCCATCTGTACTAAAAATACAAAAATTAGCCTGGCGTGGTTGTGTGTGCTTGTAGCCCCAAGTACTCAGGAGGATGAGGCAGGAGAATCGCTTGATCCTGGGATGGGGAGGTTGCAGTGAGCTAAGACTGCACCACTGCACGGCAGCCTGGGTGACAGAGGGAGACTTGGTCTCAGAAAAAGAAGAAAAAAAAAAAGACCAGTGCTTAAAGGTTTAGTAAAACTCTTCCAAAGTCACAGCTAGCTTGGTGACAGTTAGAGACGGCGGGGGGGGGGGGGCAGTCTCCTACCTTCCACCTTTTTTTTTTTCCCATTTTCCTCATTCTCTCTCTTTTTAAAATTATTTATTTTTGAGACGGAGTCTGACTCTGTTGCCCAGGCTGGAGTGCAATGGCATGATCTTGGCTCACTGCAACCCCCACCTCCTGGGTTCAAGCAATTCTCCTGCCTCAGCCTCCTGAGTAGCTGGATTACAGGTACCCACCACCATGCCCTGCTAATTTTTGTAGTTTTAGTAGAGACAGGGTTTCACCACGTTGGCCAGGATGGTCTTGAACTCCTGACCTCAAGTGATCTGCCCGTCTCAGCCTCCCAAAGTGGTGGGATGACAGCCCTTTTTCTCTTTTGCACCTCAGGTGACACAGGACAAAATCATCTGTCTGCCCAATCATGAGCCCCAGGAGAACTTATCAGAGGCCCCGTGCCAGCACTTGCTGCCTCGCGGGGGCCCTGAGCAGATGGGGGCCCTGCAGGAGGTGAAAGGCCTTAAGAACAACCTGGACCTGCAGCAGTACAGCTTCATTAACCAGCTGTGCTATGAGACGGCCTTGCACTGGTACGCCAAGTACTTCCCCTATCTTGTGGTCATTCACACACTCATCTTCATGGTCTGCACCAGCTTCTGGTTCAAGTTCCCTGGCACCAGCTCCAAAATCGAACACTTCATCTCCATCCTGGGCAAGTGTTTCGACTCTCCGTGGACCACAAGGGCCCTGTCCGAGGTCTCCGGGGAGAACCAGAAGGGCCCAGCCACCGCTGGACGGGCCACAGCAACTGTTGCAGCCACGGCAGGGGCCGGGCCGGGGAAGGCAGGGGAAGGTGAGAAGGAGAAAGTGCTGGTGGAACCAGAGAAGGTGGTGACCGAGCCTCCGGTTGTCACCCTGCTGGACAAAAAGGAGGGTGAGCAAGCCAAAGCCCTGTTTGAGAAGGTGAAGAAGTTCCGCGTGCATGTGGAGGAGGGCGACATCCTGTACACCATGTACATCCGGCAGACGGTGCTGAAGGTGTGTAAGTTTCTGGTCATCCTGGTCTACAACCTGGTCTATGTGGAGAAGATCAGTTTCCTGGTAGCCTGCAGGGTGGAGACGTTGGAGGTCACGGGCTACGCCAGCTTCTGCTGCAACCACACCAAGGCCCACCTCTTCTCCAAGCTGGCCTTCTGTTACATCTCCTTTGTGTGCATCTACGGGCTCACCTGCATCTACACGCTCTACTGGCTCTTCCATCGGCCCCTTAAGGAGTACTCCTTCCGTTCCGTGCGGGAGGAGACTGGCATGGGGGACATTCCTGACGTCAAGAACGACTTCGCCTTCATGCTGCACCTCATCGATCAGTACGACTCGCTCTACTCCAAGCGCTTTGCCGTCTTCTTGTCTGAGGTCAGTGAAAGCCGCCTAAAGCAGCTCAATCTCAACCACGAGTGGACGCCCGAGAAGCTTCGGCAGAAGCTGCAGCGCAACACCGGGGGCCGGCTGGAGCTGGCCCTCTGCATGCTTCCGGGACTGCCCGACACTGTCTTCGAGCTCAGTGAGGTGGAGTCGCTCCGGCTGGAGGCCATCTGCGATATCACCTTCCCCCCGGGGCTGTCGCAACTGGTGCACTTGCAGGAGCTCAGCTTGCTCCACTCGCCCGCCAGGCTACCCTTCTCCTTGCAGGTCTTCCTGCGGGACCACCTGAAGGTGATGCGCGTCAAATGCGAGGAGCTCCGCGAGGTGCCGCTTTGGGTGTTTGGGCTGCGCAGCTTGGAGGAGCTGCACCTGGAGGGGCTCTTCCCCCAGGAGCTGGCTCGGGCAGCCACCCTGGAGAGCCTCCGGGAGCTGAAGCAGCTCAAGGTGTTGTCCCTCCGAAGCAATGCTGGGAAGGTGCCGGCCAGTGTGACCGACGTCGCCGGACACCTGCAGAGGCTCAGCCTGCACAATGATGGGGCCCGCCTGGTGGCCCTGAACAGCCTAAAGAAGCTGGTGGCGTTGCGGGAGCTGGAGCTGGTGGCCTGCGGGCTGGAGCGCATCCCCCATGCGGTGTTCAGCCTGGGTGCGCTGCAGGAACTTGACCTCAAGGACAACCACCTTCGCTCCATTGAGGAAATCCTCAGCTTCCAGCACTGCCGGAAGCTGGTCACACTCAGGCTGTGGCACAACCAGATCGCCTACGTCCCCGAGCATGTGCGCAAGCTCAAGAGCCTGGAGCAGCTCTACCTGAGCTACAACAAGCTGGAGACCCTGCCTTCCCAGCTCGGCCTGTGCTCGGGCCTCCGTCTGCTGGATGTGTCCCACAACGGGCTCCACTCCCTGCCGCCCGAGGTGGGCCTCCTGCAGAATCTACAGCACCTGGCCCTCTCCTATAATGCCCTGGATGCCCTGCCTGACGAGCTCTTCTTCTGCCGCAAGCTGCGGACGTTGCTTCTGGGCGACAACCAGCTGACCCAGCTCTCGCCCCAAGTGGGTGCCCTCAGAGCCCTCAGCCGCCTGGAACTCAAAGGCAACCGTTTAGAGATGCTGCCAGAAGAACTTGGCAACTGTGGGGGGCTCAAGAAGGCAGGACTCCTGGTGGAAGACACCCTATACCAGGGTCTGCCGGCAGAGGTGCGTGACAAGATGGAGGAGGAATGAACCTGGGGTGGGGTCGTTTTAGGTAAAGCCTTAAAAACGTTTCCTCCCTGGAGTCTCAACCATGGTCTTCCAAGACAGGAAGCCAAGTAGGCCCAGGCCAGGAGAGGAGGGACAGACCGTGTCAGCCTTCTGGGGCCCGGGCAGGATCTGGGGCAGGTTTGTCTGGGAAGAGGGACCGGATGTTGTGGATTTGGGGTGGAACCTGGTATGGAGGGATTAACTCAGTCATGGGATTCCCGACCAAAACCACACCTGTGTCTCTGGCAGGCTGGCTGGCCTTGCTCCCATCCCTAGATCAGAACTGCTGCCTCTCCCTGGATATTCTAGCTCAATTCGTGCCAAATATGGGGGAAAGGACACATCCCAGTGGGATTTCCAATACTCCCCCTCCCATGCAACAAACAAAGCAACTTACAACTGGGGTTCTCTCCCAAGGAGAGGACACAGACACAGTTGTTTGCCGTGGATATGTGAGCTCAGGACAATGGTTCTCATTTGGCTAAGCATCAAAATCAACTTGGGAATTGGGGCAAAACAAAATATCCCAGGCCCCACCCCTGAAAGACTGACTCAGGAGGTTTGGATAAGGGCCAGGAGTCTGTTCCTAAGTAAGTGTTCCAGGTAGTTCTGGCGTAGGTAAGTGGTCCTGGGATGGTATGTCGGGAAATGCTGATGTAAAGGTATCGGGGCTGGGTGCTGTGGTTCATGCCTGTAATCCCAGCACTTTGGGAAGCCCAGGCAGGAGGACCGGTTGAGCTTAGGAGTTCAAGATCAGTTGGCAACATAGCGAGACCCCACCTCTGCCCCCCCCCCCAAAAAAAATCCAAGTATCTAAATTCTGATCCCTTTTGAGGTCCTAGACCCTTTGAGAAACTGATGAAACCAGGCACCTCCTTACTCAGGAAAATGCTGGTGTACAATACACACAAAGCTCTTTAGGCAGCAGATAAATTTCCCCACAGAGCTATTCAAGGACTTCCTAAGGTGGGTGGATTTCAGGGTTAGGACACCTGCTAGAGAGGTGACATTTTTCCAAGGACAGGCAGGGACTTTGGTCTTGACTGTTCCCTATGAGAGGGAGCACATGCCAGTGGGTGCTTAATAAATAATAATTATGCGAATTCTAGTTTTGATCTCTTTTTCTTTTTGAGACAGAATTTTGTTCCTGTTGCCAATGGCGCAATCTCAGCTGACCGAAACCTCCACTTCCCAGGTTCAAGCGATTCTCCTGCCTCAGCCTCCCAAGTAGCTGGGATAATAGGCACGTATCACCACACCCAGCTAATTTTGTATTTTTAGTAGAGATGGGGTTTCTCCATGTTGATCAGGCTGGTCTGGAACTCCCGACCTCAGGTCATCCACCTGCCTTGGCCTCCCAGAGTGATGGGATTACAGGCGTGAGTCACGCACCTGGCCCTAGTTTTGATCTCTTATGTGCACTCCTGTCGTTGTCTCAAACCTTTTATTAGGGCCAGGCATAGAGGCTCATGCTTGTAATCCCAGTGCTTTGGGAGGCTGAGGTGGGAGGAGCACTTGAGCTCATAAGTTTGAGACCAGCTTGGGCACATAATGAGATATCATCTCTACAAAAAATAGTTGGCCAGGTGTGCTGATGTGGGCCTGTGGTCCCAGCTACTATGGCGGCAGAAGCAGGAGGACTGCTTGAGCCCAGGACCCAGGAGGTTGAGGCTGCATTGAGCTGTGATTGCATCACTGCACTCCAGCCTGGGCAATAGAACAAGATACTGTGTCTAAAAATAAGTAAACAATATTAATCTTTTATTTATTTTTGTTTGTTTGTCTTTTTGAGATGGAGTCTCGCTCTGTTGCTGAGTCTGGAGTGCAGTGGCATGATCTTGGCTCACTGCAACCTCTGATTCCCAGGTTCCAGTGATTCTCCTGCCTCAGCCTCCTGAGTAGCTGGGATTACAGGCACCCACCACCACACCTGGCTGAATTTTGTATTTTTAGTAGACAAGGGGTTTCACCATGTTGGCTAGGCTGGTCTCAAACTCCTAACCTCAGGTGATCCCCCCATTTCATCCTCCCAAAGTGCTGGGATTACAGGCGTGAGCCACCGTGTCTGGTCTATTTGTTTATTTCTGAGACAAAGTCTTGCTTGCCCAGGCTGGAGTGCAGTGGCAAGATCTCGGCTCATTGCAAACTCTGTCTCCCCGATTCAAGCAATTCTGCCTCAGCTTCCCGAGTAGCGGGGATTACAGGCTCCAAAAATACCATGCCCAGCTTTTTTTGTAATTTTAGTAGAGACGGGGTTTTCGCCAGTTCGGCCAGGTTGGTCTCAAACTCCTGACCTCAAGTGAGCCGCCCACCTTGGCCTCCCAAAGTGCTAGGATTACACATGTGAGCCACCGTGCCCGGCCATAATATTAACCTTTTATTTCATGTGGCCAAGCAACACCCGTGTGCCAGAATCAAGGATGAGTCTCTTGTTCTCATAGAGGCACAGAAGGCCACCTGGAAGACGGGAAAGTAAAGATCTCAGCTGTAACTCTACGCTTGTGTGCACTCCACCCACAAGTCATCACCAGTGGAGTTCCGACAAGCCTGGAACACTCATCCCTAAGTGTTCACTCGTTGGACCAGGAGCTGGAAGGGCACTTGGCACAGTCCGCCTGGTCCTGGCCACCTCCCAGATGTCTGCAAAATCGGAAATTTTCTGGCATCTAAGAGCAGAGAGAAGCTGCTCTTGGGGGAACCCTGCGTTCCAGATGGGACATTTCCCCAGCACCCCTCAGACCACTTAAAGGAGTGGTTTAGGCTGCTGGGGGCCCAGGCACCGAGCACCTAACCCGAGGGCCCGTCGTCAGATAGGATAGGAATTCTGCACGTCCAGGCGCTGGGCTCACGTTTCAGGTGTGAGAGCGATAAAGGGGGAGACTTGAGGTTCCATATGGGTGAGGCCAAGAAGTCTGGCCTTGACCTTGGCCCCGTCGCCGGCGTCAGCAGTCACGCCACGGGTTCCCACGGCCGTCCCCTCCTGCCTGGCTTTAGCCAACTCTGAGCCTGGTGGGACCGACAAGAAGGGAAAGGGCTCCGGACGGAGCCTAACTACAGTGAGGAGCCGGAACCCCGCTGCCAGCGGGAGGCTAGGAGGCAATTAAACACAGGAGGAATCCTAACAAAGCACCATTCGTGAGGAAGGCATTCTGAAAGGACGCCCAAGCCGACTAGAAGAGCGAGGAGGCGGCTGAGGCTGCACCGCCGGGCAGACCAGGTGTAGACCGCTACTTCAGAAACAGGTTCCAGGAACGCGCATGCACAGAAACCACGCGCGCGAACACGGGTTCCCCTCCGTACGCATGCGCGCCGCTTCCCCCGCCCACCGCCCTCACTAGAATGATGGGTTTCCTTGCCTCTCTCCGGAGCGCTCGGGAATTGGCGCATGCGCACCACGGTGGTGGCGACAAGGGGGGTTGCACGTTGCCTGCCTCGAGCTCTAGGTGGCGTCATCCTTCGGGCTGAGCCGAAGCACGCACGCGCGGAGGCTCGCAGCTGGGGAAGGGCGGGTGCGCGCCGCGGGCATGCGCCATGTGGGGCGAGACGGCGGCTCGGCGGGGTCATCTAGACGCAGGCGCAGTGCGGTGTTTGTCTGCCGGACTGACGGGCGGCCGGGCGGTGAGCGGCGGCGGTGGCGGCGGGGAAGATGGCGGCGTCCTCCCTGGAGCAGAAGCTGTCCCGCCTGGAAGCAAAGCTGAAGCAGGAGAACCGGGAGGCCCGGCGGAGGATCGACCTCAACCTGGATATCAGCCCACAGCGGCCCAGGCCCAGTAAGCACGGCGCCGTGGGGGAGGGGGCAGGCGGGGCGGGGCGCGCGCCGCGGGAGGCCCCGCCCCCGCCGCCAGGCCCCGCCCCCGCTTCCGGGGCGCTCGCGCTCCTCTTCTCCGTCCCCCCCGTTGTGGGCTCGCGGGGCGAGGGTCACGGTGATCCGGGGGGCGTAGGGCCGGCGAGCTCCGGGGAATTCGCACCCTCAGGGCCTGGGAGCCCAGTTCCCGGACCCAGGCGAGGCCCCCCGCTGATGACCCGCCCCCATCGCTGTCATCCTTTGGGTCGGGCTCCCCGGACTCCACGCGTCCGTGATCACATCCAGGTGGCCCCTAAAACACAGACACGTCCTTTTTGACCCGATGTTACCACTCCCGTCATCTCAGGGACTGCCCAGCGCGCCCCACCCCGGCCTAGGAGTTTGTCAGCCCTTGTAGCGGACGATCCACGCACAGGCGCACGCCTGCCCTGGGGACACCTGAGGTCACTTGACCACATAGAGCCCCTCCCCATCTCTTCTGACCCGAGGATTTTCCCTCTCGCTCTCCCTGTGACCCTGTCTGGGGTGGGGGTGGGGGGGTGGGACGGGGGTCCCTTCTTCCCCCTAGTGACAATAACTTTGGCTCAGCAGACCCCCTCCCACGTATACCCGGCCCCCTCAAACCCCTGTTAACAGTTTCACTGCCACCATTTTGGTGAGCGTGTGTCTGACCTCTCCAGAAATGCATATCGACCCCCCAGCCATCACAGCAACTTTGTCACCTGGGCTCAAATGATGGCTTCCTTTCCTTCACACTTACCTGACTTGGGAACACCTGAGGCCAATATGACTTTATCTAGGCCTGCTCCCCACCCCGCAGCAGACATCCATCCACCTGTTTTCTGATGAATCCCACCAAATTGGGACCTACCTCCCTGACGTCTTATCTTCCTAGACCAATACCTCCCACTCCACATGCACCTGACCTGGGAACACTGACCATATCTAGTCTCCCAGCTTTTTCCCCAAGAGCCTGGTCTCTGAATTATCTGGGCTGGAGAGAATCAGATTTTCAAACCCTGTGAAAGCCACCCCTGACCCATGATCCTTTTTGTGTCTGTCTTGACCCAGTGAAATGCTCTCATGTCTCATCCAATATGACCTTTGTAGTTTATGTAGCTCTCTATGGAGTCATTATGATAGGGGAAGAAGGTACCCCCTGAATCTGGGCATCCCACCCATTCCCTGGTCACCCAGCCTGACCTTCACAGCCTGACACCCTCCTGTCCCTCCCTCTCCTGACCTGAGTCAGCATGGTATCCTCCTTGGGGAGTCTCTTGGGGGCCCAGATAAATCATGGAGGTGGAGATTCTGGTGTTGGACACTGCCTTGGACAAGAAGCCCTCGCAAGACAAGGGAGATCCCTGCTAGCCCCTGGGCGCTGCCCTACCTGGCCCCTGAGTAGATGAGGCAGGGTTGGGTCTAGGGCCGCGGGTGCCTTCAGGGGTGGCCGTTTCCATGCAGAGCTAGGAGGCCCTTGGCAGGCAGGCCCCCGAGGAGTCCCCTCCAGGCGTCTGTGTCTGTGTCAGCTCCATCCCATCCTCCCCGTCCTCCCCATCTCTGTCGGTTCCCAGCCATCTCTGCAGTTCGGTGCCTCCCGCTCCTCCTCGTTTATGATTTGATTTCTTTTCTTTTGGACGAATTGGTCGTTTCTGTTGTGATTTATCGTGGTGTTGTTTTTTTTCTTCCTTTTCCCCATCCAGTTATTGTGATCACTCTAAGCCCTGCTCCTGCCCCGTCCCAACGAGCAGGTACCAGCCTTTTTATCATCGCTGCTTGGACATCTGCACCATTGACCTAACCGCTCCCCCAGCCGCAGAATGCTGTCCCCCAGCCCCCGTGCTCTGTGTGTCTCCCCATGTCCCCTACCCTCACTCTCACTTTCTCTCTCATTCTACTTGAGCAGCAGTCAGCCCAGCCCGGCCTCCTCTGTGTCCTCCACCCTTCTCCCCGCCCTTTCTCTCGGCTCCACTTTGAACTCCCTGGAGGGGGATGTGGGCTCCCCCACTGACTGGGAGGGGGGTGCATGCCTGTGTGTATGTAACTGAGAGAAAGAGAAAGTTGGTCCTGGTGGGTGGCCTGTGCCTGTGGATCTCTCTCAACAATGACGTGAACACATAGCACCCTCCTGGGTGCCACTCCTGCCCTGGGCGCCAGGGACACAGCGGTGAATAGAACAGACGAAGCCCCTCTCCTCTGTAGCGGGGGCTGCAGTAGGGGGGCCCACTGGACAGGGAGCACATTCCCACTAGAGAGAACATTCTAGCTGGGTGAGTGGCCCTGCATGGGACCAGTCTCGGGGGAACCTCTGGAGAAGGTGGGATTTTGAACAAAGCCTCTGGGGAGGCCAGGCACAGTGGCTCACACCTGTAATCCCAACACTCCAGGAGGGCAAGACAGGAGGATCACTTGCGCCTAGGAGTTCAGGATCAGCCTAGGCAACATAGCAAGATCTCGTCTCTACTAAAAAAAATTTTATTTTTATTTTTTTAGATTTTTTAGGACGACTGCAAAAAATTTTTTTAATTAGTCGGTTACGGTGGTGCACACCTATAAACCCAGCTACTTGGGAGACTGAGGCAGGAGGATCACCTGAGCCCACTAGGTTGAAGATACAGTGCGCCATTATCACACCACTGCACCCCAGCCTAGGTGACAGAGCCAGATCCTGTCTCAAAAATTTTAAAAAACAGGCCAGGTGCAGTGGCTCATGCCTGTAATTTCAGCACTTTGGGAGGCCAAGGAGGGTGGATCACTTGAGGTCAGGAATTCGAGACCAGACTGGCCAACATGGTGAAACCCTGTTCCATAAAAAATACAAGAGATTAGCCAGGTGTGGTGGCAGACACCTGTAATCCCAGCTACTAGAGAAGCTGAGACACAAGAATCTCTTGAACCCAGGAGGTAGAGGTTGCAGTGAGCCAAGATTACACTACTGCACTCCAACCTGGGTGACAGAGCAACACTCCATCTCAAAAAAAAAAAAAAAAAAAAAAAAAAATGCTGCATGAAGTGGCTCACTCCTGTAATCTTAGCCCTTTGGGAGGCTGAGGCAGGCGAATCATGAGGTCAGGAGCTCGGTACCCGCCTGACCATGGTGAAACCCTGTTTCTACTAATTTTGTATTTCTACTAAACATACAAAAATTAGCCAGGCATGGTGGCATGCACTTGTAATCCCAGCTACTCAGAAGGCTGAGGCAGGAGAATCACTTGAGTCCAGGAGGCAAAAATTGTAGTGAGCCGAGATCACACATTGCGCTCCAGCCTGGGTGACAGAGTGAGCGTCCATCTCAAAAAAAAAATTGTTTTTTAAACCCATCTTGAAGGAGGTGAGGGGAGAGAAGACAGCCCTGCTGGGGCCCTGAGCTTGCACACCTGTGTTGGAAGAGAGGCTAGATGGGATGTCCGGCCCTGTGTGTGGTTGTGAGTGTGTGTGTGTGTGTGTGTGTGTGTGTGTGTGTGTGTGTCCCCAGTGGGCAAGGGGACTGTGTCCTGGCTGCATGGGTGTTGGAGCCATGGCACCCCACGTGTGTGTTGTGGGTGTGCGCATTTGCACGATGTGTGCATGCATGTTGATGTGGCAGCCTGCACACTTGTGGCTCATGTTGGCAGATGCGTGCCCTCTAGCCTCTCGCTGTCTCTCATCCATTCTCTCTCTCTCTCATCCTCACCCTCTTGCTCTCACTCCACCCTCCTAAGCCGCCATGTGGCTGTCACCACCTCTGTGGCCTCTGTTCTCAGGTCCTTTGTATACTTCCTTCCTCCCACGCTGACCCGAGCCCTCCCCTACCTACATTCTCCTGTGCTCTAGTCTGTGGGCCGGCAGCCTCCTCCATGGGCTCTGGGGCCACCCTCAGAAGGCCTGGTGGCCTGCGCCAGGGAGGGGACCCACAGGACTTCTCGAGGGATGTGGTCCTTACCCCATGAGAGCCGATGGTGTGGGGCGGGAACAGGACTCGGATAATCTCTGAGGGTGGGAACCAGGCAGTGTCTGAAGAGACGCCAGGTGCAGAGGGGTTGGGGACTGGGTATGCAGGGAGCACAGGCCCTCAGGAGCCAGAGAGGGATCAGGGCTGTGGCTCAGGCCATGGGTAAAGCAGAGGTGCCAGGGACCTGAAGAGGCAGGGGGAGAAGCCTAGCCAACACAGCAAGACCCCATCTCTTCTAAAAATACAAGCTGGGCATGGTGTTGGGCGCCTGTAATCCCAGCTACTCAGGAGGCTGAGGCAGGAGCATGACTTGAACCGGGAGGTGGAGGTTATAGTGAGATGAGATCACACCACTGCACCCCAGCTTGGGAAACAGAGCAAGGACCTACCTCAAAAAAAAAAAAAAAAGCACAGAGGGTGCCGATGTGGCGGTGCCGAGGCTGCAGCGGCCAGGACGGTGGGAGGGGCATGGGAGGCGAGGCTCTAGGCCAGTCCTGAATGCTGGGCCTGGCTGTGTCCTGGGTCCCCAGACCCCTTCCCTGGCCCCTGTGTGGTCCTCTGGGAGGGGAGCTAAGGGGCACTGCTGCTGCAGGAGCTGGCGGGACCAGGTAGGGGCAGTGCTGGACCTCCCACATTGGGACTGAGGTCAGGGTCTTCCTGCCTCTCCTGCTGCAAGAGATCAGGGTCCCAGGCCCACAGCAGAGGGACGGAGCCCAGCTGCTGGCGTGGGGTGAGTTTGTCTGAGTTAGACCAGGAGCCCGCAGAACTGTGGAGAGAAAAGGCAGACGAGGCAGGAGGAAGAGAGGAGGAGAGAGGGAGAGGGGTGTCCTCAGAGGGCTTTGGCAGGATGGCAGGCCCCAGCCTCTGTGGGAGCGGTGCCTTGGGAGGTGTTTGTAGCCGTTGCCAGGGCCTCTAGGGTGTGAGGTGTCAGGACTGGCTCCTCTGGAAGCCACGTTAGCCTCCTGGCCTCTGTTACTGTACCCGGTTGCCAGCCCAGCCAGGGAGACCCCTTGCTCCTCCGGGAAGCTGCCCTCCTGTCCCAGGCCCCTCTCTGGCCTGTCTCTGCAGCGCCTCCTCTGGGCACCTGGGCCAAGTCTTGGCTCCTCTCTGTCTGTCTCCTGCCCTCCCACCCCTAATACTGCCTTCCTGCCCCGGGGTGCCCGCTGCCTGCCTGCCGCCTGCCCACCTGCTGTAGCATGCCCAAGCTGCCCGCATGCAGGCTGCTGGATGAGCCGACCCCCGCCTGGTCCAGCATTGCCCCTACCTCGTCCTGCCAGCCCCTGCAGGAGCTGTGCCCCCAAGTTCCCCTCCCAAAGGATGCAGGCCCCCTGAGGTTCTGTTCTGCCCCCATGGGTCCCAGCTCTGCAGGCCAGGCCGGGAGGCCCCCATGTCAGCCCACAGGCCCAAGGGGGCCTTCCCCGACCCCGGAGCAGAATGTGGGGCAAGGCAGCCTGAAGCCTGAGTCTCGTGCCCACTGCCTCCTCAGGGTGGCCCCCCTCACTCTTGTTTGGGTGCCATGTTCACTGCTACCAGCAGGGCCATAGCTTGGGCCAGCCCCGGCAGGCACTCCGCCCTCGCCTATCCAGCCTGTGGGCACTGCGGCCCTGGGCCTGCTTCCTGGGCAGAAGTGGGAGGAAGTGGACACACCCGCCAAGGAGGCCGCCCACCCAAGGGACACCCCAGGTTCCCGTCTCAGTTCTCTGTCAGCGTAGACTTGGGCCCCCTCTCCCTGCCAGCCTCCTCCATGGTCAGGGGATGAGAGAAGGGACTCTGAGGACAGTCTGGGGTGGGAGGGAGACCCCAGCTTCAGCCCTGCAGGGCAGGGGGCTGTGCCGGGCTAGCTGGGGAAGTGCTGTAGGTGAAGCTGAGGGTCCTGACCCCTCCCTGGAGTGCCAGATGTGGAGCTGAGACCAGCTGGATGCTGACCCCCCTTCCCCGCCACTGGTCTCACCCCCCCAGCCCTGCAGCTCCCGCTGGCCAACGATGGGGGCAGCCGCTCGCCATCCTCTGAGAGCTCCCCGCAGCACCCCATGCCCCCCGCCCGGCCCCGCCACATGTTGGGGCTCCCGTCAACCCTGTTCACGCCCCGCAGCATGGAGAGGTGAGCCAGGGGCCCCACAGGGTGGATGGGCAGCAGTGTTGAGGGGGCTACCATGCCAGCCCTGGGAGGAGGATGGTTAAACTGGTGGGAACCCCAGTGTGGGGGTCTGGGGTGGCCTTAGGTTGGTCAGGACCTGTCTCCACCAGCACCCACTCTGTGTCCCCAGCATTGAGATTGACCAGAAGCTGCAGGAGATCATGAAGCAGACGGGCTACCTGACCATCGGAGGCCAGGTACCACCTTCACTGAGGCGGTGGGAGGGAGGAGGCCCAGCCAGGCAGGGCCCATCCTGGGGGTACCGGTGGGGGACAGGGGGGTGGTGGCAGAGGCCCCGGGGATCCTCCACCTCTCCCTCTCCTCCCAGCGATACCAGGCAGAAATCAATGACCTGGAGAACTTGGGCGAGATGGGCAGCGGCACCTGTGGCCAGGTGTGGAAGATGCGCTTCCGGAAGACGGGCCATGTCATTGCCGTCAAGGTGAGCCTTGGCGGCCACCCGGGCCAGGCCCTGTGTACCGGGCTGGTGCTAAGGCTCCCTCCCATTCCTCTTGTCCCTGCCCTTGTAGCAAATGCGGCGCTCGGGGAACAAGGAGGAGAACAAGCGCATCCTCATGGACCTGGACGTGGTGCTCAAGAGCCATGACTGCCCCTACATCGTGCAGTGCTTCGGCACCTTCATCACCAACGTGAGTTCCCTGCCATGCCAGGCGCCCCCTGCCCCCCACGTGCAGGGTCTCCACCTCTCTCACCCGTTGTCCCTTCCCTGGGAGCAGAGCTGCTGGGGGGAGGGCTGGAAGACACAGCTCCCCTGCGTGCCCCCTTCCTGCAGACAGACGTCTTCATTGCCATGGAGCTCATGGGCACCTGTGCTGAGAAGCTCAAGAAGCGGATGCAGGGCCCCATCCCCGAGCGCATCCTGGGCAAGATGACAGTGGCGGTGAGCAGCCAGGCGGGGCATGTGCTGGGCGGGTGGCCTTGGACGGTGCCCCCGCCCGTCACACACCCCCTCCCCTGCTCACCTGCAGATTGTGAAGGCGCTGTTCTACCTGAAGGAGAAGCACGGTGTCATCCACCGCGACGTCAAGCCCTCCAACATCCTGCTGGATGAGCGGGGTCAGATCAAGCTCTGCGACTTCGGCATCAGCGGCCGCCTGGTGGACTCCAAAGCCAAGACTCGGAGCGCGGGCTGTGCTGCCTACATGGCTGTGAGTGGGGGCCCTCCAGCAGGGGAGGGGTGGGTGCTGGGAGGCCGGCCCCAGCCTTGGAGGTACATCTTCCCCACCTCTCCTTGCAGCCTGAGCGCATTGACCCCCCAGACCCCACCAAGCCGGACTATGACATCCGGGCGGACGTGTGGAGCCTGGGCATCTCATTGGTGAGTTAGTGTTCTGCCTCTGCCTCCAGCCAGGGACGAGGGCTTCTGTGAGACTCAGAGGGAGAACACAAACCTGTCCCAGCTGGTCCAGCCTTGCCCGTCTCCCCTCACAGGTGGAGTTGGCAACGGGACAGTTTCCCTACAAGAACTGCAAGACGGACTTTGAGGTCCTCACCAAAGTCCTGCAGGAGGAGCCCCCGCTTCTGCCTGGACACATGGGCTTCTCAGGGGACTTTCAGTCCTTCGTCAAAGACTGGTGAGGATCTCCCCTCTGGGAGGTCAAGGGCAGCCCGCCGCTCCGGGCAGCTGGGGAGGCCAGGGCGGGAGGGGAATGGAGGCCCCACACTGGGATGGAGTGGGTGCGGCTGCGGGCAGGCTCATGGCTGGCAGTTCCAGACAGGAGCTGGTGCTGGTGCCCGGGGAGCCCCGAGTTGAGTTTGGAGCTGGCCCAAGGGGACAGCGAGCCCTGTGGCGTTTGTTTGGCAGGGTGGCCTTGGGAAGTCATGAGCACCCTTCTTTTTTTTTT
>NW_016107578.1:2625728-2659879 GCF_001604975.1 Cebus imitator | reverse complement strand
CACCATGTTGACCAGGATGGTCTCGATCTCTTGACCTCGTGATCCACCCGCCTCGGCCTCCCAAAGTGCTGGGATTACAGGCTTGAGCCACCGCGCCCGGCGAGCACCCTTCTTTAAGCACAGCTACAAGTGCAGGAGCTCCATGTCTGCTTTTCTCAGGGGAGCCCCACCTGCCTCTCTAGGGGACCTCAGCCAGTTCTGGCTCCCCAAGCCAGGCCCTTGCCACCTGACCTAGGCCTCAAGGCTCAGAAACACACAGTTGCTCCCAGCTGTCAGCAGGGGTCCTGAGGACATCTGCAGCTCCTTCCCCACACAGATCTTGGGGACCCCTGGCTCTTCAGGGAGGACCTGAGCATAGGCACGGTGGGGGGGGGGGTGTTGCCCACCATCCCCTCCTCCCTAGCGCTCACATCTGTTTTTTCTTCCTTTAGCCTTACTAAAGATCACAGGAAGAGACCAAAGTATAATAAGCTACTTGTGAGTACCTGTGGCCCTCCCAGTCCCGGTCCCAGTCCCATCCCCGTCCCTTGGAGGCTTGAGGCCAGGAGGGAAGACCCCCCTCCTAAGCCCCACCCCATCGGGCCCACAGGAACACAGCTTCATCAAGCGCTATGAGACGCTGGAGGTGGATGTGGCGTCCTGGTTCAAGGATGTCATGGCGAAGACTGAGTCACCGCGGACTAGCAGCGTCCTGAGCCAGCCGCACCTGCCCTTCTTCAGGTAGCCGTGTGGCATCGGCCAGCCCCACAGGGGGCCAGGGGCATGGCCAAAGGCCCCCTTCCCCACCCGGCCACCCAGCTGCCCTCGAGGGGAGACCTGGGACCTGGACGGCCACTGAGGGCTGAGGACAGAGAGTGGGGGGTGCCCATCCGCTTCCCGCCCTGGGGTCAGCCGGCCACGTGCGTCCCCCGACAGACACTGTGAACGGAAGACAGCAGGCCGCGAGCAGAGTCGCTGTGCATTCAGCTGCAGCCTCTGGGCCACGGTGGCCCCCAGGGGCCAGGAGAGAGCCCCCAAGTCCTGCAGCCACCAAGCTCCCAGCGTGCCATGCCCTCCACCACCCTCACACGCCCATTCCCTCTCTGTTGCCCTCTGTCCCCTGCTCTACCTCTCTGTCCCTGTCTGGCTCTCCCGTCACCCTTCCTGCCTCTGTCTCTCTTCTGGCCTGAGCTTGGGCCCAGTCCCCTCCCGACGGGACCCCTGGGTCTGCCTAGGTCTCCCATGGAGCAATGAGTCAGTGGCCCCCAGAAAGGCGGTGTGGGCATTTGGACTGCGGCTGGACAGGGCTGCACTCTCTTTTTCTCTCTTTGATCTCAGGGGGTCCTTTTTGGAGTTTATTGTATTTTATTGTACTTGGTGGGGTGTTTGGGGTGGGGGTGGAGGAGAGCTTGTTTTCAAGGGGTTTGTCGGTACCTTCAGAAACTTTTACCAAAGTCACGTTTAGCTGCTTGTGGTGGGGCCCCCAACCTCCGTCGGGCACTGGGGGGCTGGGGCTGCTGCTCTGGGGCCACAGCTTGGGGGTGAAGACCTCGGGGTGCAGTGGGGTCTGCGGGGCCCTGGCCACACAAGATGGCCTTCAGGGAAGGTGGGTTTGGGGCAGAGCAGGTGACCAGAGGGACTTGGTGACAGAGCAGGGCCATGGGCCAAGGGAGGGGTCCGGAAGGAGTCAGGGATCGAGGGCAGAGAGTGGATGTGGGGATTCGAGGACGGGTGACAGGCCCCGGCAGGGGCTGGCTGAGGGTGGGGTGTGAGGCCATCACCCTCCGTCGTGCCCCTGGCTGTCCCTCTACTCACGCACACCTGGCCCAGCCTCCGATGAGACCCGGGACTGGGAAAAATCGGGTGTGCACCGGGGGCCCAGGCCAGGGTGCCCCTGGAGCCCGCTGGGGTGGCCAGAGCAGGAGGGGGTATTTTGTTTTTGTGGGTGTTGCATGCAAATCAAGTGGACAAGAAAAAAAAAAACCCCGTAAAACCACAAAAAAACAACACGAAAGGCGTGGAAGCTGGCTGGCCCTGGCGGAGGCCACACAGGCGTCATCGCTCTCCTCTCACCTAGCCTGTTGACTCCTGTTACGCTATTCACAAAATGCCGCAGGTTTAAAGTCATAGACGTCATGGTTTCTCTGCTCCCAGGGGCAAGGCCACCTTCTCTTGCCTGTTGGCCTCTGTGTCAGGGGTGGGGGTCTGCTGGCGGGGGGGGGGGTGGTGAGGGCAGTGCCAATATGCCTGGCCCTTTCCTCCTCCCCTGGGTCCAGCTGTGGGGGCCTCTGGGGATTGCTGGAAGGTCGCATGGCTGGTCCCAGGGCCCGAACAGGCCCAAGACCAGGCTGCCTGGTTTTATTTAACTTTATTTTCTGTTTCCTGAGTGTGTGTCCGCCCACCCTCACCCCCTTCAGTGTTAACTGGGGAGCCCTGGGGGAGTCTCCTGCTTCCCTGCCTCTCTCCCAAGACCTCCCCCCTCGTCACCAGCCATCCCTCTGGATCAGGCAGACCGGGTGGGCAGAGGCCTGGGGGCGGCTCAGGCCAGCCCACCAGCCAGCGGACTACCAGCCATCGGACTCCTCCTCAGGCTGCTAGTGTTGCCCTGCCCCTTTTTAAAACAAAATGCCCTCGTTTGTAAACCCTTAGGCGCTTGAGAATAAACCCCTCCCTTTTCTTCCACAGTCTGTGGTGTGTTGTGGGTCTGGCAGGGTGAGGTGGAAAGGGTGTGTGTGTGGGTGGGGGGGCATTCTAGTGGATGAGGCCTTTGCATTGAGGGGAGACTGAGGCAGGTTTGGGAGCTGGGTGCGAGCTATCAAGCAGCCAACATAGGGACACCCCTGCCACCATTATCCCCAGGTCGGGCAGCGGAGGATCACTTAATCCCCCCAGGCCTTGGTCATTGGCTCTGGTGTCAGCCCTTAGTCTGCGCCACCCCCGCTCCCTGCCTCCTTCCTGGCCAAGGACAGGGCCACCTGCCCACGTTCAGGGCCTTGGTGCAGCCCAGCTGGTGCGTCTGCTCTGGCCCCAAACACTCCAACCTCAGCCAGTCAGCATGCTGGGCACCATGCTGCTGCTGCTGGCCCTACTCCCGGGGATCACCACTGTGCCCAGCGGGCCACCTGGTATGTATGGGCAGGGAGGTGATGGGTCTGTCATGCTCTAGCTCTGTGTCACTATCTTTTTTTTTTTGAGATGGAATTTTGCTCTGTCTCCCAGGCTGGAGTGCAGTGGCGCGTGATCTCTGCTCACTGCAACCTCCACCTCCCATGTTCAAGTGATTCTCCTGCCTTAACCTCTTGAGTAGGTGGGACTACAGGCATGCGTTAGCACACCCGGCTAATTTTTGTATTTTTAGTAGAGATGGCATTTCCCCATATTGGCCAGACTGGTCTGGAACTCCTGACTTCAGGCCATCTGCCTGCCTCAACCTAAAGTGCGAGCTTACAGATGTGAGCCACCGTGCCCACCATCGTTACCCTCTTTCAACTAGACCTCTGGCCCTCCTCCCCCTGGGGGTGGGGGGCAGGGGAGTGGGGTGGGATCTTCCTCTGTCTCCCCATCCCACGGATGGCTCACATCCCCACTTCAGCAAAGTTCCCTGCAGTCACAGAGAGGGCCAGGGTTGTGGGAAGCGGCCAGCCTAGCCAGGTGCTCTTCAGGAGTTGGGGTGGGGGGGAGTGGGGATGGAGGCGGGGGGCTTATGCCTATAATCCTAGCACTTAGAGAAGCCAGGAGTTGCAGACCAGGCTGGGCAACATAGACTCCATATGGCTGTGGTGGCGTCTATGGTCACAGCTACTCGAGAGGCTGAAGTTGGAGGATCGCTGGAGCCCAGGAGTTGGAGGACTGCAGTGAGCAGTATTCGCACCACTGCACTCCAGCCTGGGGGACAGAGGTAGACCCTGTCTCAGAGGGGGGAAAAAAAAAACAAACGGATGTGATGTACAGGTGATCTTTTGTGTTTGGAGATTATCCATTTTACCAGAACCCTGCTCAGCACCTCCTGAAGACAGACATGAGTGTGTGTTTAGGGTCACGGAGAGAGGAGGGGACCCCATGACTACCCTCAGCCTGGACAAGTTGAAGAGTTCCAATCTTGGTGGCTTAGCTGGGCTTTGGCTGTGCCTGTGAGAGCCTCTAGGGAGGGTATCCTCTTCACTCCCCTTCCCTGTTGGTGACAGCACCTATATACCCTTAGAAAGGGGAGTCGCAGGTCCTGCTGTGTCCCCGAAAGCAGCCAAGGGGAAGGTGGGGGGCCTCTCACTTCACTCAGCCTGATCCCCCCATCTGGTGCTCCTCACTGTTTCTCTTCCGCCCCAGGGAGGCCCTTGCCAACTTCGGAGGCTTCTCTAGGGGTGCACGGCTTTGCACCCTGCTCAGCTGCTGGGCTGTGCGGGTCGCTGGGGTCGGCAGGGGGCGCATTACCGTCAGGGGTAACGTGGGGCAGAGCCCAACATGGGTGAACCCGCTGCCGCAACCATATCCCTTTTCCAAAGGCGGCGGCGGCGGGGGCGAGGTGGTCGGGACACTTTTCCCAGAGGCCTGAAGGGCAGCGCACGTTTTCTCTCCTCTGGGTCGCCCTTTACCCCTGCCAGCGCCCCAGTTCCCCGCGGCGCCCGGCCCCTGGCTGCGCAGACCCCTCTTCAGTCTGAAGCTGTCCGACACAGAGGATGTCTTCCCTCGCCGCGCGGGGCCGCTCGAGGTCCCGGCCGACAGCCGCGTGTTCGTGCAGGTGGTTACCAACCGTGGACACCAGGGGCGGATGGGGACGGTGGGGACGGGCGATCTCTGATGGCGCCTTCGTCCCCCAGGCGACATTGGCCCGTCCCTCCCAGCGCTGGGGCCTGGCCCTGCACCGCTGCTCAGTGACGCCGTCCTCACGCCCGGCCCCGGGGCCGGCCCTGGCGCTGCTTCGCGAGGGCTGCCCCGCCGACGCCTCGGTCGCCTTTCCGCCACCGCCACCGCCGAGCCCGGGTTCCACCCGCCCTGTGCGCTTCAGCTTCCGCCTGCGCCCAGTCTTCAACGCCTCAGTGCAGTTCCTGCACTGCCAGCTGAGCCGCTGCCGCCGCCTCCGGAGAGTCCGCCGGACACCTGCACCCCTGACTCCCCCGCCGCCATTGCGAGTGCGCAGGCGCAGAGCCTGGAATCTGGGTGCCGGGGCCCCTCGGGAGCTGGGCACAAGCCAGTCTGGTGGTGGAGAGAGGATACCCTCCGGGTCTGAGAATCTGGGGGTGGGGGTGGAGGGGTTGGGCATAGTGGCCCATCTCTGTCAACAGTTTCTCTGGGGACAGTGTGGGCACTGAGTTCCCTCATGGACGGCTCTGGGATCCTTCAGAGCTGGGGGCTGGATGCAGAAAGCCACTAAGGGGACACATTGCTGGGAACCTGGGGTTGGGTCTCACATGCTAGGTCGTGGGAGAGACAGACCATGTGATCTTGTGGGGCTGGGTTGGTAGCCACTTGTATGCATAGCCACTAGGCGCAGGGACCTCTAAGCAGCCGGATTTCCAGGGGTTCCATCCTGGCTGTGGTGGAGAGCTGGACTCAGGTCTCTCTCGGGGGCACTAGGGACAAGAGCCAAGATCCCGGGGCCCTGATGTCGCCGGTTGTTCCCCACCTCCCTCTCCCCCAGTGTCTGCCTCAGGACGAGGCGTGCGCCGGCGGTGGCAGCGTCGAGAGCCTGGCTGCCTACGGCCCCCACCTGCATACGCTGACGCAGCCTATCGTGGTCACCGTGCCGCGGCCGCCCCCCAGTGAGCACGCAGTCCTCCTCCGCAGGGGACCGTGGGGCGGCAGTGCGGGGTGGGAAGGACACCTGGATCCTGGACCCAATCTCAGCGTGGCACTTCCCACAGGGCCGCCCAAGATCATCCCTGGCCGCGCCGTGCGCCCTGAACCTCCCGCACCGGCCCCCGCGACGCTGGAGCCCGCGCCGGTGGTGGCACTTGTGTTGGCAGCCTTTGTGTTGGGCGCCGCGCTGGCCGCCGGGCTGGGCCTCGTCTGCGCGCACTCAGGTACAGACCTCCGCCATGCCCGCAGCCTATTCCAGTGCGTCGAGACAGGGGGCGGCCGCGATCCCTCGTGCAGGGCCTGATCAGCCTTAGCCAGACCTGCCTCTGCGATGTCCGCAGCAGCACCCAGGGGTCGCCCTTAGTCTGGCCTGGCGCGCGGCAGCGCTTCTGCAGCCCGCCTCTCCCTTACAGCGCCCCTAGCCCCCGGCGCGCCCACGAGAGCCTCGCCCAGCGGCCCCCATCCCAGGAGGCCCTAAAGAGGAAGGTAGGTATGGAGGTGGGGGGAGCTGGGGGGAGGGAGGAGATGACAGTCCCCTCCCCCCCTTTTTTTGAGACAGAGTCTTGCTCTGTTGTCAGGCGCCAGTTTGGAGTGTAGTGGCGCGATCTCGGCTCACTGCAACCTCTGCCTCTCAGGTTCAAGCAATTCTCCTGCCTCAGCCTCCCGAGTAGCTGGGATTACAGGCCAGCTAATTTTTGTATTTTTAGTAGAGATGGGGTTTCACCATGTTGGCCAGGATGGTCTCGATCTCTTGACCTCATGATCCACCTGCCTCAGCCTCCTCTTTTTTTTTGGTGACTAAGTTTTGCTCTTGTTGCCCAGGCTAGAGTGCAGTGGCGCGATCTCAGCTCACTGCAACCTCCGCCTCCCGGGTTCAAGTTATTCTCCTGCGTCAGCCTCCCGAGTAGATGGGATTACAGGCATGTGCCACTACGCCTGGCTTATTTTGTATTTTTAGTAGAGACGGGGTTTGGTGGTCTCCATGTTGGTCAGGCTGGTCTCGAACTCCCGACCTCAGGTGATCCACTCGCCTCCCAAAGTGCTGGGATTACAGGTGTGAGCCACCGCACCGGTCCCCAAGCACAGTTGTAGATGGTACGCCTATGAACTAACCGAATTCCCTTAACAACCTCCAGGTGGACACTATTATAATCCCCATTTTAGGAGAAAAATGAGGCATTCTCTGAATTAAATAACTTGTCAAAAGTCACAACACTGGGTGGAACTCGAATTCGAACTCAGGCAGTGGGTCACCCCCAGCTGGCGCGGACTCTGGGTCGAGCCAAGGGCATTAGGTGAGGAGAGGCAGTAGGTGAGGAGAACTCAGCAATCAGACCTGGCCCCCACTCTCACCGGACATACAAACTGATGGAAGAGGCCAGTGGTCTGCTGGGAAGGGGGTGGCCCGTGTAGCGTCTTCTCCATCGCTGAACTTCAGCCTCCCCTCCCAGGGATGATGCGCCCCCAACATGACCCAGTGATGCACCCAGCTACCGCTTCGAGACCAAGACCAACAGGACCGGACCCACCTCCCTGGACCTCGGACCCGATGGGGCCACGACCCCTGGGCTTCTCTCCTCCCCCTGTTCCTCCCACCTGTGCTCAAAATAAACCTCTAGACTAAGTTCTGGCGAGTGCGCAAGGTGCGGGGTGGAGAACGGGTGGGAAGGCTTGGGGAGAAAGCTGGGAGCAGGACTTGGGGGGATTCCTGAGAAATCCTGACAGAGGGGCGGGGCCTGTGGCGGGGAGCCATACGCCCACATACCCGTGTGCACTCAAGGGCCATGGGACCCTCAAGGGCGTTTTGTCTCAATCAGAAAGCGACACCCGGCCGGGCGCTGTGGCTCACACCTGTATCCCAGCACATTGGGAGGCCAAAATGGGTGGATCACTTGAGGTCAGGACCAGCCTGGCCGACATGGTGAAACCCCACCCCTACTAAAAAAACACAAAAATTTAGCAGGGCGTGCCTGTAATCCCAGCTAATTCGGAGGCTGATGCAGGATAATCACTTGAACCTGGGAGGCGGAGGTTGCAGTGAGCCGAGAGATCGCGCCATTGCACTCCAGCCTGGGCAACAAGAGCAAAACGCCGTCTAAAAAAAAAAAAAAAAAAAAAAGAAAAGCAAGAGACACCCAACCCCATAAGCCTAAGTTTTAAAATAAGCCCTCCCCATTCCCTCCTCTCCTTACCCGGACACCTGCCCATCGGCCTCCTGTGATCTTCTTCAAGCCAGGCCTTCTCCGCTCTCCACTGGCCCCGCCTGGACCCTGCCCTCGCTCAACCTCGACCTTCTGCTTCTGCTCCAGTCTCCTGGTCTGGACTTTGCCCTCTTCTTAGACTGTCAGTCTAGTCTAAAGCTCCTTAAATCCCTCCTGCCTGAGCTTCACTCTCCTCTTCATAGACAAGAGTGGGACTGACTACCAGCCCTAGTTTACAGAGGAAGAAACTGAGGCTCGGCAAGGCTAAATCACTTGCCCAAAGTCCCCAGGCCTGTCTGATCCCAGAGCCCAGGCTCTTGACCACGACTTGACCTTTACTCTGCGAGAAGCAAAGCACACAGTAGTACTTCATGAGCTAGTCCAGCATCAGAGGGAGGCACGAGATCCAAGGTGCTGTCTCTACTTCATTAATGAGATAAGGTGCAGGCTGAGGGTCTCCTTCGCCCCGCCCCAGTTCTGGTGCCAATTTCCCCTTCACCTTCATTGGGGCGGGTCCCGGGGCCCTACAAACGCGGAGCCACGCCCCCACGTGCGTTCGCCTCTGCGCGATGCTTTGTGGCCTCGGCGGCCCCCGTAGCTCCGCCCACTGGGGAAGCCGCTTCAGAGCGCCTGCATCTTCGTGATCGGCATGAAGCCACCTCCCAGGCGGCGAGCGGCCCCGGCGCGCTATCTGGGCGAGGTGACCGGCCCCGCGACCTGGAGCGCTCGTGAGAAGCGGCAGCTAGTGCGACTCTTGCAGGCGCGGCAGGGCCAGCCGGAGCCGGAGGCCGCTGAGCTGGCCCGGGAGCTGCGAGGACGGAGCGAGGCTGAGGTGAAATGCAGTTCCGGGGACCGGAGCGAAGCTGGAGGCGGGGCTAGGGTGGGGCGGGGAGTGGGAGAGGCTGCAGCAGGCGCCAGCGGGGCGGGGCCAGGAATGTAAGCGGTCGGGGGTGGGGCGTGGGGCTGAGGTGGGGGGGGACGTCTATGGGTGAGTTTGGGCGGTGCGTGGGCGGGAGGAGAACGAGGCCTAAGGGGCGGAGTATAAGTGAAGCGGAGGGGCGGGGCGATGCTGGGGGCTGGGCGTGCGTGCCGCTGAGGGTTGGACTGTGGGTGGGTGAGTTTGGGGGCGGGGCGGGGGCGGGGTGATAGCAAGCCTTAAGGTTGTGGCGAGCTTTAGAGTAAGATGTGGGCGGGGCATAAGCGAGACAGAGGGGCGGGACAGTGCTGGGGCGGGGCGTGGGCGGGATGAGAACGAGACGTAAGGGCAGGGCCCGTTTGGGAGTAAGGCGTGGGCGGGGCGTGGGCGGGATGAGCGCCAGCCTTCAAGGCAGGGCTAGCCCCGGAGTAAGGCGTGGGTGGGTCGACAGCGAAACTTAGGGGCGGAATGAACTGGGGGTAAGATGCAGCAACTTACGTTGTTGGACCTGGTACAAGGTTGAAGTGAGAGTCAGGGAATGGGGCAGAGGGAACAAAGAAGGGAGTTGAGTAGGGTAGTAGTCAGCATAGGGTTGAGTCCTGGCTGCGGGGAGGAGCCGGAACTGGCCTGGGTCTTACACCTTTCTTAGGAAGCTGGTCACACTCTGGGTGGGGCTGGGGCCTGGGCAGTCACTGGGACTAGCAGGAGGTAAGACGCAGTGGCTGGGCCCAGAGCAGGCAAGGCACTGGGCTTTCGCTTTTGTGCTGCAGCCCTGAGCTCACAAAGCCTCATTCGCCCTCCTCTGCTGTCCTTCCTAGATCCGGGTCTTCCTCCAACAGCTCAAGGGCCGTGTAGCCCGGGAGGCCATTCAGAAGCTGCATCCGGGTGGCCTTCTGGGACCAAGGCGCCAGGAGGCACAGCCCCCAGCTCCCATAGAGGTGAGGCAGATGAACAGGACGAGGCTGCCCAGGGCCAGCCCCGTGGGGTAGGTGGGAGTTGCAGGGATAAACTGGTTAGGGTATCCCCTGGAGGGGCAGGGCTTGGGGGATCCCTGCAGGCTGATCTCTGGGCTGACCTTGTACCTCTGGCTTCACTCAGGTCTGGACGGATCTGGCTGAGAAGATAACAGGGCCACTTGAGGAAGCCCTGGCAGTGGCTTTCTCACAGGTACAGCCATCCCCCAGGCAGGTCAGGGTGTCCCGGAGGACAGGGTCACATGAGCCAAATCTTGTGAACCTGGGTCCAGGGCCCTTCCCGTTGCCAGCTCTGTGGCGTCCATCAGTCACTGGACACCTGGAGCCTCAGTGTCCCTGGCTCTGAGGCCATCTCCTGTCTAAGCAGTCTGTCTTAACAGTGGCAGGGAAGATGGGGGAATGTGTAGATGGTCGGAGGACTTCCCAGCTCCCCTTCCTACCTGATTGCTCTGCCTGCCAGGTGCTCACCATCGCGGCCACGGAACCCATCACCCTACTACACTCCAGGCCCCCCAAGCCCACGAAGGCCCATGGAAAGCCACTAATCCTGAGCGTCCCTGGAGGGCAGGAAGACGCTACCCCTGAGACACCTAGCTCCGCCCCCAAGGCACCTAGCTCGGCCCCAGAGACTTCTGGCCCTACCCCTGAGAAACCTCCTGAGTCCTTGGCTGGTCCTTCCACTGAAGACTTCACTGTGGACTTTGAGAAGATCTACAAGTACCTGTCCTCTTTCTCCCGCAGTGGCCGCGGGCCTGAGCTCTCAGCAGCTGGTGAGAAGGGTGACAGAGGGGGCAGGGGCAGAGGGATCAGGGTTCCTGGTGGCAGGCAAGGGTGTCCCCTTATCCCTCTCCTCCATCCATCGCTAGAGTCCGCTGTGGTCCTCGACCTGCTCATGTCACTTCCAGAAGAGCTGCCTCTCCTGCCCTGCACAGCCCTGGTTGAACATATGATGGAGACATACCTACGCCTGACAGCCCCCCAGCCCAGCCCCACTGGAGAGAGCCTGGACCCTGCGGCTGAGGGGGACGGGGCTGCCTCCAAGGCACCAGAGGAGACCCGCCCAGCCCCTGAGAAGGCAGAGCGCAGCAAACTGAAATCGCCCTGGCAAGCAGCTGGCATCTGCCCTCTGAACCCCTTCCTGGTGCCCCTGGAGCTTCTGGGTCGGGTGGCCACCCCTGCTAGGTGAGGGGCATGGTGGGCAGCAGGCACACCAGGCCCCCTGCTCTCGGCCTTGGTTCTGCTCAGCTGACACTGGCTCGTTCTGAGGATCCCGTCATGGGGGAAGGTGATGGTGCTCAGCTGTGGGGTGGGCCTCAGATACCCCATACTTTGGGGGTCTCAGAAGTGGAAAACCCCATTGTACAAGGGTTTGGTGGGGGTTATGGGACTCCACTCACAAGCTGCCTGACCTCCAGGACAGGCAGACAAGGCTGTGCCTTGTTCTCTACAGGGGGGCCATAGCTGGCAGTGCACACCAAAAACCCCCAAGCACATGTCCCTCCTTCCTGTACCCCAGGACAAGCATCTCACCTTCTTCAGAAACTGACCAGTCACGGATATTCCCTGCCAGCAGGTCCTTCCCCTCCTGTGGGTGTTCTGTGACCATGAATAAAGTTCTTACCAATATGCTTCCTTCTCTTTTGCCTGTGACTTAAAGGTGGGCATGGGGGCCCTAAAGTGCCAGAGCTTGGGGTTACAGGGCTGGGGGTAGTACCAGGGAGGAGAGCTGCCATCCCGTCTGGTCTGATAAGGCCTGGGGTGAGGAGCCCTTTGGCAACTGTGGAGGTGACAAATGAATGGGAAGAGGA
The DNA here is from genome assembly GCF_001604975.1 of Cebus imitator. Taxonomy (NCBI): domain Eukaryota; kingdom Metazoa; phylum Chordata; class Mammalia; order Primates; family Cebidae; genus Cebus; species Cebus imitator. The sequence goes on along the minus strand of NW_016107578.1, from coordinate 2,648,208 downwards.
GAGCCAGCAGGCTACCTCGGGTACAGGTGTCAGGGATGGGTTTCAGAGTATGGCAAAGTCACATCGCACAGATGGAAGGGAGAAGCCAGCAGAGTGGGGGTGGCCTGGTGAGAGGAGCAGAGCCCCAGGCTGAGGGGTTGGAAGAAGGTAGGGGTGGGCTGTCCCAAGTGGCAGGAGCTGGAGGGAGGGAAGTGTGTCCCCTGGGGTGGCCTTGGGACCTCAAGGATCCCTAGAAGTGGGGAAGGAGGAGCACTGGAATTGGGGCTGACCCCAAATCCCTGGGGGTGCTGCTGGGCCCCCACCTGGGGCCCCTCCATCAGCTTCACCTGTCCTGTGGGTGTGAACTGAGAGTCAGGTCCGGGGGAGGGAAGCAGATGTCCTCCCACGGCACTGCGCCCAACGCCCAGCTAGTCGTCCAAATGAGTAAATTCGCTGTTCGTGGAGCCTGTGCATTCACCCAGCCTTCCTTTTATAGAAACACTCATTCCTCCCCACACACACTGCACACGACTCCTCCAGGCTGCACATCTCCTGGGAGGGCCTTGGAGCCAGCCCACTCCGTCCGTTGGTGCTCACTGCCCCACCGTGCCAGACCCACAAACGCTGCCAATGGTGGTGGGCAGGGGGAGGAGGCTTAGGAGGCTTGGGCTGCAGTTGCAGTCCTAGCCTCCCTCCAGGAATGGGGGTTGCACCTCCCGCCTCCCCGCAGGGTTATTTCTCACCACCCCCAGAGCCTCCCCAGGTCAATAGAATTGTGTGTGGATGAGAGGGAGCCGGGAGCATGGAGATGGTTACACACCAGCCCCCACAAAGCTGGGGGAAAGGTGCTTGTGATCTTGTTGTCTTTGCATCTCTGGGAAGCTTTAGAAACATGCAGAAGCCAGACCTGGGTTCCACTTCCAGCCCTACCAGACTGGGCAAGTCACTGGAGCTGCCTGGCCCTCGGTCCCTGGGCCTGTAGAATAGGAATGCTAACGGGGCCTGGCTCATTCTCACGATCCCTAAGAGGAGACAGGCTATAAACAGGAGGCGCCAACTCAGCACGCTGCTTGGCATGCAGTAAGCGCTCAATAATAGCTTTTATTATCATCTTCGGCTCAGAGGCAGGGAGGAATGGAACGGAATGGGAGGGTTGCGGGAGGCGTGGCAGGGGAATCAGGAGGAAGTGGCAAGAAGGCGGATGGGGGGCAGCGGTGGGCGCCGGGGCAGGGCGCGCTGACCTGTCCTGGGGCCCGGGCTGGGGGCGGGAAGGCGCCTGCCCGCGCTCTCCCGCCATGGCAGGCGCCACGCATCCTCGACGCAGCCGCCATGGCAGGCTTTCCGGCTCCGTCTCCAGGACAGGCGGTGCAGGGCATATTGGTATGCAGCGTCCGCCCCGTGGGCCCGGGAGAGCCTGCCCCGCAGGGCCAGAGCCCAAGGACGGGCGCAACACTCAGTCAAGGTGGGGTTGACGACGGCCAGACGACAGGGGAGGAGGGACAAGGGGGTCCCCACTTCTAGGAACGCACAATAGCAGAGCCACTTAAACGCTGGGGAGGGAGCGGTGCGGGGTCTTCCTCTCTCCCGGGATTCAGAGTCGGCGGGGCGGGTGGGGCGGGGGAGGCAAGCCGGGCGGGTGAGATGCGCAGAGAGGAAGGGAGAGGGTGGATAAAGGCACGAGGTGGGGCTCCGGCCAGGCCAGGAGGGGACATGGGAAGGGTCTCGAGGGGGAGGGGCTGGGCTTCTCCCAACTCCCTCCCCAGTCCGGGCTGGGGGCTCCGGGGAGGGATCCTGAGGGCAGTCCTGGCCCCGCGGCGCCCCCCGCCGGGCCGAGCCTGGGAGACCCCGCGCAGGGCCGGCTGGGGGGCGCCGCGCCCCTCACACTAACGCGTAGTCGAACTGCCCGCGCTCGAGCGCCTCCTTGTGGTCGGTCCAGGACGAGGCGGGCATGCGGCTGTAGGGGTCGAGCAGGATGCGCACGCAGCGCACCATCAGCAGCACCAGCACCACGAGCAGGCAGAGCACGAAGGCGAACACTGTGCGCTGCTCGGCGTCCAGGCCCGCGCCCACCGGGGGCCCCGTCGACGGCGGCAGGGGCTCCGGTGACAGAGTCCACGTCGCGCTCATGGCTCACATCGCCGCGCGCCCTGCGGAGGAGGGGACCCGCCCGGGGCGCCAAGGCTGAGGCTGCGCCCTCCCTCCCGTGCCTCCTCCGCTTCGCCCCCTCCTGCCGCTGCCGCCGCCCCCCTTACCGTCCCCGACCCCATCCCCCGCCCGTGCCTCAGTCCCCGGGCTACGCCCATGCCCGGCCAGCCCGATCGCCGCCACCACCACGCGGGGACCCAACTCCGGCCGTGCGCGCAGGTGGGGGCGCTGAAAGCCGGGAGAGCCGCACCCGGCCCGAGCCGCGCACAACAGGTGCGAACGCGCGGCCGCCGCCAGGGCGCGCGGCGTGGAGATGGTCCCTGCGGCCCCTGCTCCCCGCTCCCTTTGTTCTCGGCGGCCCGGGACCCCCTCCCCCACCGTCCCCGCCCTAGCGCGCCCCTCACCCTGGCTTCGACCCGGACTGGGACCGACCGCCCGGCGGCCGCACTCTCTCCGGGACCCGCGCCGGCTCCGCGTTCGGTCTCTCCCCAGCGGCGGCGGCGGCCCGGGCTCTGGCGCAGCCCACCCCACCCGCCCCTGGAGCGGCGGAGACCGAGGCAGGCAAGCAGCGCGCGAGCCGGGCCGCCGCGGCTGTTCCCATGGCGACGGGGGCGGGGCCGCAGCGGGGGGCGGGGCAACGGGGGGCGGAGGCTGCGCAGGGAGCGGCGCGCGGGCCCGCGACCCCGCCCCGGCCTGCGGGAGGGCCGAGCCCTAGCCCCGGGGATCCGCGAGCACTCGGGACCTCGCTGGGGCGTGGGCAGCTGCCACTCCCACCTCCACTGCCATCTCGGACACCCCAGCCTGCCTGCGCCTGCATTCTCCTCCGCCATAGATCTCACTCCAGACTCCTTGTTTGGGAAGGGGACCTCAGTGTCCCTAAAACACTCATATGGGTGATCAAACTCCCCAGGCCCTGGGGACCTCAATCCTCAAGAGAGCTCCGGCAGGTCACTGTGACGAGCAAGGCCCCTAGTTCTGTCTGTCACTGGCCTCCTCCTCCTCCCTAGAAACAGGGTCCAGCCCTGGGCACAGCATTCACACGCTGCGGCTGCAGTTCCTTGCTCGACCTTGACAGCCTCCCAGAGCAGCTGTCTGCTCTCACACCTATCCTCACTACGGCCACTCCCGCGCCAGGGAAGACACTTTAGACTCCGGAGCTGCTCTTCTGCAATTCGGTGTTTTATTCTTTCCAAATCTCAGGCTTATGCACAGATTGGAAAAGCATTGTTAAAATAAAAAATGGACCTAAAGTGGCTTGGCTGAGACGGCCAGTGGGCCATTGAACGGTGGGGCCCAGGTCCCATCCTGCTGCTGGGGGAGTCCCTGGAGCCTCTTGGCACTATGTGGCCTGTGTGCACCCCGGGTGACCAGGTTCGGGACCCCTGCAGGGCAGAGCGACAGGGCAGGGGCCAGCCCTGGGGGGAGTGTCTCCAGTCGCAGGGAGAGTATCTCCAGCAGCCGCCCGCCACCCACTCCCCGGCCAGCTGGTCTTGCAGCCGTTCTGGCAGAGCTGGGGGCAGAGCCTGCAGTCTTGTTCCCAGAGGTCTGGAGTTGCCGCAGGTGGTGTCACGGTGCCTCTGCGCCTGATGACCCAGCCTGGGGCTCCCTGGCTTCTGGGCCATAGTCAGAGGATCTGCTCTGTGCTGGAGGCAGAGATGTCCAGGAGCCGCCAGGCTGCATAGGGGTTGAGCTCGTCCTGGTCTCGACAGAGCGCCCACACATACAACATCCGCAGCACCTTGTCCTGTGGGGTGGGGTGGGAGGGGCACAGTTGAGAGATGTGCAGGGGCCCAGGCCGCTCTGGGAGGGGCCAGGCTCTGTGGGGCAGGAGCCACCCACAACCTCCCCAGGGGCTGGGAGCAGAAGCCGGCACAGCCGCCTCGACTCAGGAAGCACTCAGGCCTTGGTAAGGACAGGTCTGCTGGTCTTTGACCTCCCTCAACCCCAAACTCCGGCCCAGGTTTCTCCGCATCCCCACCTGGTCCCAGAGCTTCCAGCTCTGAGCTGGTGTCCCTGCCGGGTGGCCACACACACATCCTGGGGACCGGCAATGCTGTGTGCCTGCCCAGTCCCACTCCCTCACTCACCGGGTCACCCTCTACCACCTCTCCTTTGGGGTTCCTGACCAGCATCACCAGCTGTGCCTGGAAGGTGATGATCAGCACCGGCCCTTGCTCCATCATCTTGCCCATGGCCAGCTGCAGAGGGGCCAAGAGGGCAGGTGGGCTTCAGGGACTGCCCAGCTGCTCCCCTGGAGGCAGAAACCCCTGCACCCAGGCCCTGCTGGGAGAAGGCTCCAGCACCAGGCCCAGCACCGCCCCCTCCCCCTGGGCCCTGCTCCTCAGACCAGGACCAGGCCTCCCTCGAGACCCTCCCCTCGGACAAGCCAAGGCCTCTGGGATTGGCACACAGCCCCCAGCCCCTGGAGAGGCCACCTCCTGGGCCCTGTCTGGGCCAGAGTCCCCACCCCTGATGGTGGCCTAGGCCCTGGCGAAAGAGGTGCTCACATCAACGTTGTCGATGTCTAGGATGCGAGAATGGAACTGGAGGCCCAGCGCCTTGGCCTGCTGGATGGGGTGGGCCAGCTGGCTGTAAGTCTGCAACGAGAGACCGACCCACCTGTGTGATGCCACCCAGAGCGGGCGCCATGCCACACAGAGCCACTGCCCACACACCCTGGCGCCCGGGTGCCCTGCTGCCAGCCAGCAATGGCAGAGGCCAAGAACCCAGGTCCAAGTGGGGAGGCAGTGCCACCCACTTACTGGCCCAGATCACACATTTCCCTCTCCTGGGAACCGCACTCTCTCCAGATGAACCAATGAAAACAGGATTAATCAGCAAAGTGGGTGATTCTCTTGGAACAAAACCCCAAATCCACTCCCAGGGCTAAGCGGGCGGCCCCTTGGCTGATCTCTAATACTTTCATATTCACCACACTCTGAATCTTGGCCTGAGATCAAACGCCTCTTCTAGGATCTGTCCTCAGCCCGAGGCTGCCTCTGTCACTGACCAGCCCCAGTGTCACCCTCAACCCCCTTGTGCCTGCGCCAGGCACCGGAAGCAGCCCCCGAGACACGTTTTCACTGGAAGCTTCTCTGGGCTTGGCATGAAACCGTAACAGAGAAGATGTTCTGATAGCATCTACTTTTTATGGAAATGACTGATCCGCTGAGGAGAGGAAAAAAAAACAAAAAAAAACCCAGCCAATCCTACTTGTTCGGTTTCTTAAAGGTGACATTTTAAAAACAACACCTCTGTGGACGTGGCTGGACCTTCAGCTGTGTTTCCGGGGGCACCAGGAGCTCCCTGACAAAGCGAGTCAGCTGTGGCGTGATGATCCCAAGGTAAAAACAAAACCAAAAACCAAAAAAAAAAAAAAAAAATCCACATCGAAACTCATAAATGCCTGCTGGATTAGTCACCATGCAGGGGAGTATTTAAAAAGAAAATCTGACATGTTCTCCTCTGCGTTTTCCAAGTTGTTTATGAGCTGGGTACAGAACAGAATTAGCCAAGATCTGGATCACTTAATACGAAGAAGCCGGGGCAAGAAACCACACAGGTCAGGGAGCGAACAGGGTGAGATGAGGTGGTGTGAAGACGCAGGAGCTGAGAGCCCCACAGGGATGGGGACAGGGGCAGGGACGGGGAGGCTGCCAGGGACGGGGAGGCTGCCCAGCTGCCGACAGCTGGGCACGGTGCTGCCAGTGGCCCCAGGACCCCAACCTTGACTCCGAAAAGCAGCTGGGGTCTCATCAGGACACACAGCTCCTTCCTGGTGTGCGAAGACTGTCAATGTTTTGTTTTGATCTGTGTTTCAGGATTGTGTCATGAGGACAGCTAACGGGTCTGAGAAACTCAGCACACCCTAGAGGCTCCCGGGGCCTGCGGGGGGCACCCAGTGCTGCAGCCCCCACCTGTGCCCCACAGGTTGTGGCTGGGGGTCACTGAGGAAAGCTCCCGCCATCTTTCCAGGGGCTGTCTGGTTGCCAGGGTTATCTCTGTGGGTTTCCTCTGGCCCGGGGCCAGCACTGCCCTGGTTTCTGTGACCACACTTCATTGTCACAACCCCTGGGAGGTGAGCACAGAGACTCTGCTCTGGTCTGGGAAGTGGGGTGGGCGACGCGTTAAAACCCCACTTGGCTCCCACCTCCCACAGTCACGTGTGAGACACACATTCACCCTGACCCCGGCCCCAGCCCGCACCCCAGGCCACTGCAGCCACCTGAAACAGGGTAGTCAGGCCCCACTGGAGACCTCGTTTTACTTCATGGCTACAGTCACCTCTCCTGGGACTCTCCCTCGCTAAAATTCTTCTTTTTTTTTTTTTTTTTTGAGACAGTGTTGCCCTGTCACCCAGGCTGGAATGCAGTGGTACAATCTTGGCTCAGCAACCTCTGCCTCTCGGGTTCAAGCGATTCTCCTGCCCCAGCCTCCTGAGTAGCTGGGACTATAGGGCACCTGCCACCAGGCCTGGCTTCTTTTTCTATTTTTAGTAGAAATGGGGTTTCACCATGTGGGCCAGGCTGCTCTTGAACTCCTGACCTCAGGTGATACGCCCACCTTAACCTCCCAAAGTGCTGGGATTAACAGGCTTGAGCCACCGCGCCCAGCCGACTATTTCCTTAATAACAATAAGTGACAGAGTCTTGCTCTGTCGCCCAGGCTGGAGTGCTGTGGTGTGATGACTCACTCCAGCCTCGACCTCTCCTGGGCTCAAGTGATCTTCCCACCTCAGTCTCCCTAATAGCTAGGACAACAGGTGCCTGCCATCACACTTGACTCTTTTTTTTATTTTTTGGATACAGAATCTTGCTCTGTCACCAAGGCTGGAGTACAGTGGCATGACCTAGGCACACTGTAACCTCTGTCTCCCATATTTAAGCAATTCTGTGTCAGCCTCCCCAGTGGCTGGGATTAGACATGCTCCACCACGCCTGGCTGTTTATTTTAACAGAGATGGGATTTCACCATGTTGCCTAGGCTGGTCTCGAACTCTTGAGCTCAGGCAGTCACCTGCCTTGGCCTCCCAAGGTGCTGGCGTTACAGAGCCACCGAGCCCTGCCACTTGGTTCATTTTAAATTTGTTTGTAGAGACAGGATTTTGGTATGTTTCCCAGGCTGGTCTTCAACTCCTGGGCTTAAGTGATCTCTCACCTTGCCTTGCTGGGACTGCAGTCACGGGCCACCATACCCAGACCTAACCAAAATTATTTTAAGATTGGAGGAAGGCTGGGCATGGAGGCTGTAATCTCAGCCTCCATGTTAGCCTGTAATCTCAGCACTTTGGGAGGCCAAGGCAGGCAGATCACTAGGTCCAGGAGACCATCCTAGCCACATGGTGAAACCCCGTCTCTACAAAAAAATACAAAAATTAGCTGGGCATGGTGGCACATGCCTGTGGTCCCAGCTACTCAGGAGGCTGAGGTAGGAGAATCCCTTGAACCTCAGTGAGCCAAGATCGCACCACTGCACTACAGCCTGGTGACAGAGCAAGCCTCCGTCTCAAAAAAAAAAAAGACTGGAGGGGAAAAAAAGACCCAGTAAAACTGGCAGCTTTGTGATCTCTCACGAGCATGGGGGACACCCCCAGCCATCTCTTAGACACAAGCCCAGAGAGGGATTATCCCTGAGGAGTTTACAGTCTGAAAGCAAAGGACTGGCGGGTGACACGGTGCCCAGCCTGAGAGCCCAGATGTGTCACACGCTGAGGAATAGGAGGCAGGGTGGGGTGGGGTGTCAGGCTCTTGGAGAGTGAGACAGGAGGATTCCCCCACCGGGAGCCCAGGTCCTGTCTGTTGGGAGTTACCCCAATGGAGCCACCGAAGCAGAACTTCTCCATGGTAATTTTTTTTAGGCCTTAAAGAGAAAAAAAAAAAGTACTCACCGCTTCATAGCACCAGTCTTTGAGAATGTCAAGCTCCCCAGAAATCATAGCCTAAAAAGGAAAGAGAAAAATAAGTGCCAGAACGACAGTGGGCTATTAAGGCATCAGGCAAAGTCCTGAGAACATTCTCCAGTGGTGGGCGGTGGCGGTGGGGGGGGAGTTCCTCGGATACCCCCGGCTGCCACCTGTGGGGTGCGGGTGGAGCTGTGGCACTGGGTGTCCCTCTCCAGGCCCTGGGAGCCGAGTCCCTGATGGTGTGCGTGCCTGGCTCTCTCCTGGGTGCAGGTGGAGGGCAGGCTGCAGGCGACCACCCAGGAGGCAACCCGCGGTGGGACCCCCCTGGAACCTGGTGTAGAAAGAGGGTGGCTGGGGACACAGCTTTCAGCCTGGCCAGGAATCCGAGCCAGGGAGATGAGGACCCACACTGTGGCTCCATGGGCCCACATCCTCTGTCCCCCCAGGAGACCATATTTTGGACTGCAAGGCCCACCATGGGACTGGTTGCCTCCTAGCGGCTGGGGGCAGGGAGAGGGAAGGGTGGCCTGCAGGGGGCGAGCCTAGGCCAGGCGCTGTTTCCACAGGATCCCAGAGCTGGGGCTGGATCCGGTGAGGGGGAGGGAGGTGCCTGGAGCGGGGAGAAGAGCGGGAAGGAGCCGGATGCCGCGCTGAAAGCTGTGAGCGGCAGGGCGAGGGTGGCCGGAACACTCAGCACCCATCACCCATCCTGGAAGGCACTGCAGCGCTCAGGCTGCTGTTTTGGGCCACGGCGCCCATCTGCACCGCCTCTTAGCCCTGCCTGAAGTGGGGAAGGACAAGGGAAACTGGAGGAGGAAGAGGAGGGTCAGGCGGGGGCCGGTGGGGCCAAGGATGGAAAGTCCCATGAAGGAACTCCTTTGACTGGGTCGAAGGTGTCCAGGCTCCTCCTGCATCCCCAGGGCTGCAGAGGGGCAGAGACTGCAGGGAAGAGGCCAACAAGCTCGGGGAGAGGCTTTCGGGGGTCAGGCTGCAGCACGACCTTAAGCAAGACACCCTCCTTGTCTATAGACCCAAGGAGGGCTTTGGTTGCCAGGGACAGCACCGTGAGGGAACCCCCTTGGCTGCAGGTCTGGGTCAGAGGCAGCCCGAGGCCCGCTCTGATGCCTGAGGACAGACGCCCAATTCTCTCAAGGGTAAGAGGTTCCAGGCACCTTGGAGACAAACTCTAGCCTCCAGCAGCTGCTCCCAGCAACCTCAAAGGAACAGCCTCAGGCAGGAGGAGTGAGGGAGACCGGAGGCAGCAGTAAGGCCCAGGAGGCATGTTGGGCACAGCCCGTGAGGCAGCTGCAGCTGGGCAGGAGCCCGTGTGCAACCACCCTCCTCAGAAAACAGCCTCGGCCGTGGAGTTCCGGCAGCACCCAGGATGCCGGCTGAGGTGGCGGAGGTGGTGGAGCCAGGACCCGCGGCCTGGGAGGGCACACGGCACCCACCTCCAGGACGTTGGGGATGATGTCGTTCTCACACTGCTTCAAAAACCGGTCCTTGTCGAAGGCCGGGTCCACCCGGAGGATCTCCGTGAGTACCTCCGACATCTCTGTCTTTGAGAACAGGCCCCCTGCAGGAGCAGAGCCTGGAGTTTGGCTGGGCCTCGGACCCCACCCCACCAGCAGCCTGCAAACCTGGGGGTGACTCACTCACCGAGCAGGTCGGTGACCTTGTCCGTCAGGGCCCGGGACGCCCGGATGAGTGCATTGTCGCTTTCGTCGTACTTCATCTTCATCTCGAAGAACCCTGCGGAGGATGGGGCAGGTGCTGGAGGAGAAGGGGCCCCTTTCAGAAACACGCCCCTCCCTCGCAGCTTCCAGGGGCTCCCTGTGGCCCCTGCAGGGTCCACCCTGATGCAGGTGGGGTCCAGGAGGGGTTGGCTGTGGGCCTGTGTCTTCATCTGTGCTTGGGGACTGCTGCCTGCCTACCTACCTGGCCGTGGCCCTAACAGGGCTGTGTAAATTATGGAGCACCACCCTGCTGGCTGTTGCTTTCACTACAAAGGAAACACATGTCTCTAGCGGTCCTCACAGGACAAGGGACAGGGGCCTGCTGCTGGTTCTGGGGCCCTGACGATGCTTGAGGGAGCACCTGGCTTCTGGCAGCAGAATCTACAGCCGCACCATCAGGTGACCTGAAGGAAGTGACCGGCCCACTGGGACCCCAATCTCCTCCTCTGCAAAATGGGGCTGTCTTGCAGCCAGTGCAGGGGGATCACCGTGTGGTCGGTCGGCTGCCCAGGCCACTGCCACCCGCCCTCCAAGGTGCCCTCACTCACGGTTGAACACCACGTTGTTCTCCTTGAAGTCCTTCCACTGCTGGTACCACCTGGAGTCCTTGTGCAGAACGACTCCCAGGGCCTCCCTGGGGAAGAGGGTGGGCGCTGAGGGTAAGTGGCAGCTGAGACCTCAAACCCAGGGGCTGCGAGGACCCCGCCCTCACCTCTCACCCTCCAATTCAAGGGTGCCGGAAAGCTTGAGCAGAAGGCAAATTCGAGAAACGGACTCTGGAAGTAACCTTTGATAGGCCCCCAAAATAGACGGTAGTGACAGCTGCTCAAAATGGGGCAATGAAGGCCATGGGCTGGCACCTACTCGTTTGGTTCAAACACTTTCTCCTCCTTGAACTTCTCTCCTGCAAACTCCGTCCTCTTCCGGAGTCGCTGGGGCCTTCGGTAGGGCCCTGTCTGCCCCAGGACACTGTCGTCAATTTCCTTCTTCACGGACTCCACCCCCTGTGAGAGAGGCACAGCAGGCCTGCGGTGGGTGTCTGGATTTGGCCGCCCCGGGCCGCACACCCTGGCCCAGGCCTGGGCTCACCTGGGAGAGGGCTCTGAAGGCCGCCGTCCTGCCCAGCTTCTCCCCACCTTTGGACATTGACTCAGCTGACTGCTTGGCGGTCTTGGCCACTTCCTCCACGCCCTCCTTGATTTTCCGGCCAAGATCACTTTTACTGACTTCATGAAGGCTCTACTGAGACAGACAGAGAGGAGGCGTTGGCACCGGCCCCAGGGGCAGGGGATACAGGAGAAATGAACTCCTGCTGGAGGGAAGGGCAGATCTGGCTCCTGAGGCGCACAGAACTGCCAGAGCCACGAGAACACCACCATGGCTTCCTGGGTGCTAGTCCCTGGGCTAGGGGTGAGATGCTAGGTCAACGGGCCCCTCCTGAAAATGGGCAGGAGTCCTCTGAAGACAGAGGAAATGCTCAGCAGCAAGGATTCCCAAGGAGAGGACCCGGGGGGAAGAAGGGCAGTGAGGACACCCGATGCTGGGCAAACCCAGACAGAACAGGTGACAGAGGAGAGCCCGCAGCACCCCAGGAGCCCTCCCTCCTGCCTCCACCCTTGCCTGGGGATGGAAGAGGCCCCTCCCCTATTTTTAGGCTGGAAAAACATTTTCATTTTCTCCTCCAGTCCTGGCTTACTGCTGCTGAGTTACAGGGTCAACTGTCATGCAAAGTCACCAGTCTGACCTCACCCTGTGTGTGCCTGGGGAACTCCAGAAGCCTTCGCGAGGGTGGTCCCAGGCCCCATGTCAGCCACTGCTGCCAAGTCACCCCCCACCCGGGAGCCGACTCTTCCTTCAGCAGCAGGGGGACTGCAGTGGCCCCCAGGGGCTCCAGGTGGTGTGGGACTCTTACCTCCTTCATGGTGCCTGTCAGCTCCCCAAGCTTCTTCCGTAGCACCTCACTTGTCCGCACGGTTTCTGACTCCATGGTTTTCTAGGTAAAGAGTGTTGTGTCTTTGCCTGGCTAATTTTTGTATTTTTAGTAGAGATGGGATTTTACCACCTTGGCCAGGCTGGTCTCAAACTCCTGACCTCAAGAGATCTACCTGCCTCCCAGAGTTCTGGGATTACAGGTGTGAGCCACTGTACCCGGCCAAGTTTTGTGTCTTTAAGTCTGTTTGTTTTGATACAGCAGTGACATTTCTCTTATAGCCAAAGGTCCAAGAAGCATTTTCTCGGCAGCCCCTCCCTCCCCATGCCTGCCAGCATGCGCTGCCTCCAGGGCCCCCGATGGCCCATGTGGCTCAGATTGAGGGTCTCAGCAGCTAGGAGCTCCCTGCCCAGAAGGCTGGCAGACTCAGACTCCGGCGTGGCAGCTACCTCCTGAGAACAGGAGGCCCAGTTTGCCTTTCACTGGGTGGCAGGAGGTGACCTTGCCTGTCATCACTCTGCCCCTCATCCAGCCTCCAGCCACCACAGCTTGGTCTTATGTCTCCCACATCATCCATCCCACCAAACCCGGCCTGCACCGTCCTCAGATGACCCCTGCCTTAATGCTAAAGAGGGGCTGGGCATGGTGCAGCTATAGTCCCAGCAATTTGAGAGGCTGAGATGGGAGGATCACTTGAGCCCAGGAATTCGAGACCAGCACGGGCAACAGGGCGAGACCCTGTCTCTACAAAAAATAAAAAAAATTAGCCAGGCATGGTATTCCATGCCTTTAGTTACACCTTCTCAGGAGGCTAAGGTAGGAGGATCACCTGAGCATGGGGAGGTCAAGACTGTAGTGAGCCATGATGGCACCATTGCACTCCAGCCAGGGTGACAGAGCAAGTCCCTGTCTCAAAAAATCAAACTAGGCCAGGCATGGTGGCTCATGCCTGCAATCCCAGCACTTTAGGAGGCCAAGGTGGGCAGATCACCTGAGGTCAGGATTTTGAGACCAGCCTGGCCAACAAGACGAAACCCCCTCTCTACTAAAAATACAAAAATTAGACACTCGTGGTGGCACATGCCTGTAATTCCAGCTTTTTGGAAGGTTGAGGCAGGAGAATCATTTGAACCCAGGAGTCGGAGGGGCAGTGAGCCGAGATCATGCCACTGCACTCAAGCCTGGGCAACAGAGCAAGATTCTGTCTCAAAGAAAACACACACACACACACAAAACAAAAAAACCCACAAACTAAGTCAAACGAAAACAAACCCCAAGGGACCTTTGGCAGGTGCCTGCATCTCTGAGGCTCAGCTGCTCATTGGTAAGCTGGGGACACTGTACCTGCCTCGAAGGGCCCTTACAAATAAAGGAAAGCAGAGCCATTTCCAGAAGCCGGGCCTTGGCAGCTGCTCAAGAAGAGAATAATCACAGGCTGGGAGCAGTGGCTCACACCTGTAATCACAACACTTTGGGAGACTGAGGAATGCAGATCACTTGAGGCCAGGAGTTCGAGACTAGCCTGGCCAAAATGGTGAAACCCCATTTCTACCAAAACAAACAAACAAACTACAGGGCCAGCCGCACTGGATCACTCCTGTAATCCCAGCACTTTGGGAGGCTGAGGAACACAGATCACTTGAAGCCAGGAGCTCAAGGCCAACCTGGCTAACACGGTAACACCCTGTCTTTACTAAAAATACAAAAATCAGCTCAGCAGTAATGGTGCGTGCCTGTAATCCCACCTACTCAGGAGGCTGAGGCAGAAGAATTGCTTGAGCCTAAAAGGCAGAGGTTGTGGTGAGCTGAGATCATGCCACTGCACTCCAGCCTGGGTGACAGAGTAAGACTCTATCTCAAAAGGAAAAAAAAAAAAAAAAAAAAAAAAAAAAAAAAAAAAAAAAAAAAGAAAAGAAAAATCAGCAGCTGGGTGTGGTGGCAGGTGCCTATAATCTCAGCTACTCGGGAGACTGAGGCAGGAGAATAGCTTGAACCCAGGAGGTGGAGGTTGCAGTAAGTCAAGATTACGTCACTGCACTCCAGAGCAATGATGCCTGGGTGACAGAGCAAGATCCCATCTCATAAAATAAAGTAATTACACCAGCACCATCACCCAGTTTCCACCCGGCTTCACTCAGAGGGCGACAGCTGGGAGCTCTCAGGAGCACTGCGTCCCACAGCTGATATGCATGCGTTGCCTGGGGTCCTGTGAAGATGTGGACGTCGGCCTGGCAGTTTGGGAGGGTGCGAGCGTCTGCATCTGGCACCCGCTCCCAGGAGCAGCCACAACTGCTGATCTGGGGACCATGCTTGAAGGTGCATAGAATGATGCGTGGTTTCAAGGCAGAACCCAGAGGCCCGGGGACCTGCTCCTGTCCCCTGGCTGCCTCTCATTAGTGCATCAGAGCAGTGACCTCACTTCCTCACGAGCCACCCTGCCCCCAACCGTCTGGCCCTGAGCTCCTCTGGCTGAAGCTGGCCTGGAGTAACCCTGGCTCTGGAAACAAATATGTCAACCAGGAAAAATAAGAAACAAAGGAACCTGACAGGGTGGCTCATGCCTGTAATCTCAGCACTTTGGGAGGCCCAGGCGGGCGGATCACCTGAGGTCGGGAGTTCGAGACCAGACTGACTAACACGGAGACTCCTTGCCTCTACTAAAAATACAAAATTAGCCTGGCGTGGTAGTACATGCCTGTAATCCCAGCTACTTGGGAGGCTGTGCAGGAGAATCGCTTGAACCTGGGAGGCGGAGGTTTCGGTGAGCCAAGATTGTGCCACTGCATTCCAGCCTGGGTGGGGGAAAAATAAGGCAGCAAAGGGACTCACGTATTTCCTTCTGGCCTCCTGGAGTGCGTCGGATTCTTCCAGCCTCCTGGCCTCATCGCGGAATTTTTTTATACTTTCTTTCATTTCTTCGTTTTTGGCTAATTCTTGTTTGATATTATCTAGCAAGCCAGACAGAAAGCCTTTTCTGTTTCCAGAAGAATATGATTTGGACTAGAAAGAACACAAAAGAAAAAAAATTTAAAGAACACAGTAGGGCCGGGCACAGTGGTTCACGCCTGTAATCCCAGCACTTTGGGAGGCCGAGGCAGGCAGATCATGAGGTCAAGAGATTGAGACCATCCTGGCCAATATGGTGAAACCCCCTCTCTACGAAAAATACAAAAATTAGCTGGCCTGTAGTCCCAGCTACTCAGGAGGCTGAGGCAGAAGAATTGCCTGAACCCAGGAGGCGCAGGTTGCAGTGACCTGAGATCATGCCACTGCACTCCAGTCTGGCGTCTGGCGACAGAGCAAGACTCTGTCTCAAAAAAAAAAAAAAAGTAAAGAACACAGTAGAAGAACATACAACAAAAAGCCCCACAGAGGGATTCTAAGGGATTTTTGTTTTGTTTTGAGAGGAGTCTCACTCTTTCACCAGGCTGGAGTGCAGTGGTGCAATCTCAGCTCACTATAACCTCTGCCTCCCAGGTTCAAGTGATTCTCCTGGCTCAGCTTCCCAAGTAGCTGGGACTACAGGTTCGTGCTACCACGCCCAGCTAACTTTTGTATTTTTAGTAGAGATGGGGTTTCACCATGTGGTCAGGATGGTCTCCATCTTTTAACCTTGTGATCTGCCTGCCTCTGGCCTCCCAAAGTGCTGGGATTACAGGCATGAGCCACTGCGCCCAGCCTCTGAGAGACTTTTTTTTTAAATGTTCTCTTTTCTGTTGATATACATTTAATGATGATTAGCTATCTCTTTTATAATAATATTAAAAGACAGGCTGGGTGCAGTGGCTCACACCTGTAATCCCAGCACTGAGGGAGGCCAAGGCGAGTGGCTCACAAGGTCAGGAGTTCCAGACTAGCCTGGCCAACATGATGAAATCCCGTCTCTACTAAAAATACCAAAAAAAAAAAAAAAATTAGCTGAGCATAGTGGCAGGCGCCTGTCGTCCCAGCTACTCAGGAGGCTGAGGCAGGACAATCACTTGAATTCAGGAGGCGGAGGTTGCAGTGAGCTGAGAGAGCACCACTGCACTCCAGGCTAGGCGACAAAGTGAGACTCTGTCTCAAAAATAAATAAAATACAATAAAAGACAAAAAGACAGCAGGTGGAAAGTGTGGTATATCCAGATAACAGAATATTATTCAGCGCTGAAAAAAAAATGAGCTCTCAGCCGGGTGCTGTGGCTCACACCTATAATCTCAGCACTTTAGGAGGCTGAGGTGGGAGGACTGCTTAAGGCCACGAGTTTGAGACTAACCTGGGCAACATAACTCTGTTTAAAAAAACAGGCCAGGGGCGGTGGTTCACACCTATACAGGTATTGATCGACTTACGACCTATGCAACTTACGACCATTCGACTTTACGACCACAATCGCTAGCCATGACTGCTCCGCGTCTGGCAGTGCAAACGTTGCCCAGCTGGGTGTACGACAGTGTGGACCAGCTTCCGGCAGCACTACCATCTCTGCGTGCATATAGCCTACTCAACTTACGACCAAATTGTGTTACAACCAGTCTGTCGGAACCAACTGTGGTCGTAAGTCGAGCACTAGCTGTAATCCCAGCACTCTGGGAGGCTAAGGTGGGTGGATCACCTGAGGTCAGGAGTTCGAGACGAGCCTGGCCAAAATGGTGAAACCCTGTCTCTACTAAAAATGCAAAAGTTAGCCAGGCATGGTGGTGTGCACCTGTAATCTCAGCTACTCTGAAGGCTGAGGCAAGAGAATTGCTTGAAATCGGGAGGAAGAGGCTGCAGTGAGCCAAGATCACACCACTGCACTCTAGCCTGGGTGACAGAGTGAGACTCCATCTCAAAATAAATAAAAAAATTTTTTTCCACATATCCTTTCACAGACAAAATTTTTTTTTAAAAAGTCAGTTTTTTTAAAAAAAGGGAAACTAACAAGAAATAAGCTCACAAGCTATGAAAAGACCTTAAATGCTTATCACACTCAGTGAAAGATGCCAATCTCAAAAGGTTACGTACTGTCTGACTCCAACTATAGGTCGTTCTGAAAAAGGCAAAACTATGGATACAGTAAAAGATCAGTGGTTGCCAGGGGCTGGTAGGAAGAGGGTGGGACAAGTGGGTGGAACACAGAAAAATTTTAGAGCAGTGTAACTACTGTTATCATGCCGTAATCACGGATACACGTCATTATATATTTGTTAGAGCTCAGAGAATGTACACCACTAGGCGGGAACCGAAGGTAAAGCATGTGTTTGTTAATAATAATGTATTGGGGGCCGGGGAGGTGGCTCATGCCTGTAATCCCAGCACTTTGGGAGGCTAAGGTGGGTGGATCACTCGAGGTCAGGAGTTCAAGACCAGCCTGGCCAACATGGAGAAACCCCATCTCTATATAAAAAAAATTATTTTTTGTTAAAAGAAAAAATAATAATGTATCAACATAGAGTCAGTTGTAACAAATCCGCCACACTAATGCAGGAGATGGAGAACAGAAAACTGGGTGCTCATGGGAGAGGAGGGGTGTGGCAACTCTCTGTACTTTGTATCCAATTATCTGTAAAACTGAAACTGTTCAAAAACATAAAGCCTTGTGGCCCAGCACAGTGACTCATGCCTTTCATCCCAGCACTCTGGGAGGCTGAGGCCGGTGGTCAGGAGTTCAATACCTGCCTGGCCAAGATTTAGTAGAGACGGGTGAAACCTCAACTACTAAAAATACAAAAGTGATGTCTGTCTGAAAAAGAAAGAAAAAAAATAAAGCCTTGTAAAAGCAAAACAAGGCCAGATGCGGTGGCTCACACCTGTAATCTCAGCACTTGGGGAGGCCAAGGTGGGCGGATCACTTGAGGTCAGGAGTTCCAGACCAGGCTCCCCAACGTGGTGAAACCCTGTCTCTACTAAAGATACAAAAATTAGCCAGGCATGTACATGCCTGTGATTTCAGCTGCTCGGGAGGCTGAGGCAGGAGAATCGTGTGAACACAGGAGGTGGAGGTTGCAGTGAGCTGATATCATGCCACTGCACTCCAGCCTGGGTGACAGAGTGACCCATCTCAAAAAAAAAAAAAAAAAAGGCAAAGTAAAATGCAGGCTGCTTTTCCAATAAAAGAAACACGGAGGACAGGAGACAGCCTCCACCTGGAGACCTCAAGCAGGCAAAGGTCAACACCCAAAGGGGCCTCATCACAGTGCTGGAGTGGGAAGGACTCTGGGGTTCCTGATCCCAAAGGACACAGCACAGGGGATTCCTCCCTAGGATTCTGGGGCTGGGAGGATTTCCTGGTCCTAGAATCCTGCCAGTCCCTCTGGGAGAACTGGGGCCAGACCTAGCTCATGTGACCCATGGGCCTGGGGCCTGGCTCAGAGCTCCCTCTCAGCCTACAGGATGATAGTCACAGAGAGCCCCAATTGATGTTCTCCCCCTTGGGGAAAACCAACACACCCGGGGGCCAGCCCTGAGGTCAGGAGAGAGGCCAAGGCTCAGCTCTGCATAAACAGTCACTCTTGCAGACTGCTCAAAGACACAGCCTTCAGGGCCAGTCCGAGAACCAGATTCACAGCCCTGTTTCATCACGTGCATAACAGTGGTGGGCTCAAAAAAAGAAACAGCGGCCAGGTGCAGTGGCTCACACCAGTAATCCCAGCACTCTGGGAGACCAAAGTGGGTGGATCACTTGAGGCCAGGAGTCCAACACCAGCCTGGCTAACATGGTGAAACCCCATCTCTACTAAAAATACAAAAATTAGCCATGTGTGGTGGCGCATGCCTGTAATCCCAGCTACTCAGGAGGCTGAGCAGGACAATCACTTGAACCCAGGAGGCAGAGATTGCAGTGAGCTGAGATCTCGCCATTGCACTCCAGCCTAGGCAGCAGAGTGAGACTGTTTCAAAAAAAAGAAAAAAGGAGAACCAGCTTAATGAATGATCATAGGATAATCAAATCAGGGGGAAGTGGCCACCTGTGGTCAACTTTTCCACAGCTGTGTTGGGTATACAAGCTCCAGGTGGGATCCCCTCTCTGGCTCCTGTCAAGCCACAAGAAACAGCTGCATCCAGCTTGGTGCTTAGGTGTGGAGGCGCACACCTGTGGTTCCAGCTACTCAGGAGGTTGAGATGGAGGATTGCTTAAGCCCAGGAATTCATGGCTGCAGTGAGCAGTGATTGTGGCACTGCACCCCAGCCTGGGCCACAGAGTGAGACCCTGACTTAAAAAAGCCCAGTGCTGCTCCCCAGGACAAGTGGCCAGGCCTCCTACTGGCAGGCTGCAGTCCCATTCAGATGCCACCCTGGCCAGCCTTTCTCCAGGGGAAGACCAGGTTCTAAGCAAGACTATCCAGGATCATACTCCCTTATGGGAGTATGGCAGCCCTGCCGGAGACTCTCAGGCTATAAACCTCAGGTGTGTGGGTGTGTGTGACGGGGGACTGGAGAAGGGAAAGAGTCACGGGGACTGGAGAAGGGAAAGAGTCACAGGTCCTGTCCCACACCCACGATGGCCCCAGGACAGGACCAAGGAGGCAGCTGAACTAAGACTCTGGGCACAGAGAGAGAGTGAGGGAGACAGAATGTACACACTGCCCAATTGCACAGCTCTGGGGAAGAGAGTCAGGTTTTGGGTCTCTGTCCTCACGATGCTGAGACATCAACAGGAGCAACCAGGAGAAACTGAGGTCTGGGTGTGACAAGGTGACTGACTCTGTACCAATGCCCAAAGGGCTATCTCCCAGAAAAGGAAATAGCCATGTTGGTGAGGGACCCACGGGCAGAAGTCACAGGAATATAGAATTCAGTTCAATACAGGGGTCTCTTCCAAGCAGGAGAACCAACACAATAGGCCTATCTGATAGCATCTTATTCCCTAACATCAAGCAAGAGGCAGGTCAAGTGTTTCTGGGACGGCGAAGGCCAGGCACACTGGGCTCTGTCACTCTGAAGGCCCCAGACACAGAAGGCCCACCACTGAGATGGTGTGAGCCACCTCTGCAGCTCCACCCATCTCCTGCCAACAGGATCTGAATTTTCAGGTGTCCCCTGTGTCTGCTGTCCTGAGCATCCTGAGTCACTCACCAGTGGCAGCTCTCCGCCCGGCCGGCGCATCTGATAGGTCAACCCATGGGGTAGACTGTGGCTGGAAGGAAACTGGATTCCACCGCTGAGGCATCTCTAATTGGGGGGAGAGAAAAGAAAGATCCATTCTAACAAGAGGTTGACTGAGAAGCAGGAGACCACACACAAAACAGCAGGAGTCACCTGCAACTCCCTGGCCAATTTTTTTTTTTTTTTTTTATGACATAGTCCTGCTCTGTTGCCCAGGCTAGAGTGCAGTGGCGCGATCTCAGCTCACTGCAACCTCCGCCTCCCAGGTTCAAGTGATTCTCCTGCCTCAGTCTCTCGATTAGCTGGGATTACAGGCATGTGCCACCACGCTCAGCTAATTTTTGTATTTTTAGTAAAGATGGGTTTTTCACAATGTTGGCCAGGCTGGTCTTGAACTCATGACCTCAAGTGATATGCCTGTCTCGGCCTCCCAAAGTGCTGGGATTACAGGCATGAGCCACCACACCTGGCCTCATTGGCCAATTTCTACCTTATGCCTGATGCATGCCAGGCCCTCTGTAATCTTCCCAAAGTCTGAGAATCGAGTAGAAGCTGGTGGAAAGAGAAAATGTTGTGTCTGTACTTCCAGGGCCTACATCTACCCTTGTGCCCCTGAAACTGGGGAAAACAGACAGGTCCCAGGAAATGCCAACCCATGGTGGAAAGAAGGCTAAATGTACCAGTACAATTTAATCCCGTAGCCTGAGAATAGGCACATTAAGCTTCTATGCTAGTGGCAAGCAATCTTCTCTCGAGAGCCCACCCCATTTCTGACAGCCTCCAAAGGTGAGAGAACTGGATTTTCAGAGACAAATGTCGATAACTTATTGCTCCAAGGACAACTCTGGAATAAACCTACAATGTCCCGCTCAAGGGTTGGGCTATAAACAGAATAATGCAGGGGAGTCACTCTGGGCAAAGACTCGGCTGACCTGATGTAAAAGACACATTCTGGCTGGGTGCGGTGGCTCACACCTGTAATTCCAGAACTTTGGGAGGCCAAGGCAGGTGAATCAAGAGGTCAGGAGTTTGAGACCAGCCTGGCCGATATGCTGAAACCTCGTCTCTACGAAAAATATAAAAATTAGCCGGGCGTGGTGGTGGGCACCTGTAATCCCAGCTACTCTGGACGCTCAGGGAGAAGAATCCCTTGAACCCGGGGGGCCGAGGTTGCAGTGAGCCAAGATCGCGCCGCTGCACTCCAGCCTGGGCGACAAGAGCAAAACTCCGTCTCGAAATAAAAAGCAAGAAAGAAAACTAAAAGAAAAAAGAAGTACTTAGAGAGTGAGCAATATGAAGTGCTACTTTTTGAGTGCGCGTTACACGTCTTGACTCCCACTGCCCTGTGGACCCAAGAGCCTGCAAGGGCGCGAACCACCTCTTGCACGTCCACAAAGAATGTTAGAAGAAACCATACAGGAAGAGGAGGACCTAGCATTAGCAAGCTGTTAATGTCACGTTTTTTTTTTTTTTGCCTTCCCCAGTCTACTTTTTATCCACCGGGCGCCGCCGCCCCAGCTACCACTCACTCTCTCGTCTATTCGGGTCTGATGAGAGGGTGAAGGGTGATCAGCTCCTGCCAGGCTCCGCGCATCGCCGCCCCCTGCCCGGTGCGCTCGGTCCCTTTCCTCAGGCCTCGCTCTTTGCCCCCTGTCCTGGCCTCTGCTGACCCAACGACCCAACCCCAAGCTTTCTACCAAGCCCAAGCAAGGGTCGCGAGGGCCAAGGGCCCGAGAAGAAGAAAGCCTTGGTGGCCGAAGGCCCAGAAGACCCCTAAGCCCGCCCTGCCAGCACCGCATCGCCGCTCACCTGCGGAC
Source organism: Cebus imitator (assembly GCF_001604975.1). NCBI lineage: Eukaryota > Metazoa > Chordata > Mammalia > Primates > Cebidae > Cebus > Cebus imitator. Next base: position 2,626,631 of record NW_016107578.1, on the reverse strand, counting down.
AGCGGCACCAGCCACTCCGCAGCGCCGCCGCCGCCATGTCGAAGGACCGTGTGACCTTCTCGCCGCGCGGCCCGATTGCGTCATCTGCCGCTTCATCCTCGAGTGGTGCAAGCCTGGGAGAAGCCAGCGGGGGGCGGGGTTTCGGAGAGGTCCAGTCCTCGGATTGGGTCCATCATGGGGGCGGGGCACTAAATGGGTAGGGAATTCCTAGAGAGCTTGATCTCTGATAGGGCAGGGTTTTGGAAGAACGGGGCCTGTGACTAGATGTGGCCCCGGGGGAGTGTGCCCTCCTGGAAAGGTCAGATCTATGATTGGGAGAGACTATGAAGGGGAGGAGCCCAGGGGCGTGGTTTCCGTCTCCTGCGGTGATTCGGCTACAGATCGCACAGGGCGGTGGTTGCAGGAGGTACTGACACGTGGATCTACCCACCGCAAGGACAGATTCGAATGGATTTTGACTGACCGGCGGACCAGCTCGCGAGTGATAGTCTATGGCTGTCCCCGCAACGATTGATTGGTTGAAAATGACTGAGAGACCAGCAAGTGAGTCGCTCCAGGAAACCGAAGGATCCCACTCTTGTGCCGGGCTTTAGGAAGACGCCTGTTGGTTTTAGCCCGGAATAGGAAGGAGAAGCTGAGATCAGGCTGACTGTGGTCCGGTCTACTTCGATTCAGTGTGAATTGCCACTCTCTGCCCTGAAGACTCCCAGGCCGTTGTCATTTCAGCACACCTGATGCTATTTTCCATTCGAAGAATGCCGCCACCAAGTGGCGGTATTTTAACATAGCCTTGCAATCCGGGGATGAGGAAAGAGGGTTGGTCCCCTGGGGAGCTAATGCTGTATGTTGCTGTTGCTGTTTGTCTTATCGAAGCCCTTTGGTTTTTTTTTTTTTTTTTTTTTT
>NW_016107578.1:2621307-2622793 GCF_001604975.1 Cebus imitator | reverse complement strand
TTATAGAGACGGGGTTTCACCATGTTGACCAGGATGGTCTTGATCTCTTGACCTCGTGATCCACCCGCCTCGGCCTCCCAAAGTGCTGGGATTACAGGCTTGAGCCACCGCGCCCAGCAAAAGCTAATTTTTGTATTTTTAGTAGAGACGGGGTTTGGCCACATTGGCCAGGCTGGTGACAAACTCGTGACCTGAGGTGATCCATCTACCTCAACCTCCCAAAGTGTTGGGATTACAGGCATGAGCCACCACGCCTGGCTATTTCAAAATGAATGAAAAAGCCTCTGCTGGCACGGTGGCTTACTCCTGTAATTCCTGCACTTTTGGGAGGCTGAGGCTGGAGGATTACTTGAGGCCGGGAGTTCAAGACCAGCCTGGGTGACATTGTGAGACCTCATCTCTACAAAAAAAATTCTTTTAAAGAAAATTAGCTGGGTATGGTAGCGCATGCCTGCCTGTAGTCCCAGCTACTTGGGAGGCTGAGGCAGGAGAATAGCTTCAGCCCGTGAAAGTGAGGCTGCAGTGAGCTATCATTGTGCCACTGTACTCCAGCCTGGGTGACAAAGTAAAACCCTGTCTTTGTTGAGTAATATCAACACCAGTAAACATTTATTAGCGCTGCTCAGGCACCAGGTTCTGTACCAAATGCTAACCATGTGTCATCTCTTTTAAATCTTCCAACAATATCAGCTACTTGGGAGGCTGAGGCAGGAGAATTGCTTGAGACCCAGAGGTCAAGGCTGCAAGTGAGCTATGATCGTGCCCCTGTACTCCAGTGTGGGTGACAGAGCAAGAGTGAGACCCTGTCTCCAAAATGACAAAAAAGCAAATAAACATTCTTCTAACAATCTTGGGTAGATAGAGTATTAATTTTTCTTTTCTTTTTTTTTAGAGAAAGAAAGAAAGAGAAAGAATAAGGGGGAGAGAGAACAGGATTCTTGCTCTTATTACCCAGGCTGGAATGCAATCTAAAAATAGGTAATAAAAACCTCTTTTATGCCGATAATTGTACCTAACAATGGAGACAGGAAGGAATGAGGGAATAAAATAAGAAACAAACAGCCAACCAATATTTCATTTAAGTCTGTGAGATACTATGCAAATGCTAAAGAGTGATTTACTTCCAATTATGTGGTCACTTTCAGAATAGGTGTAATATGATACTGAGAAAAATGTATGTTCTGTAGACCTGGGGTGGTGAATTCTATAAATATTCACTGAGTTTGCTTATTCCAGGTCTAAATTCAGATCATAGATGTCCCTATTAATTTTCTATCTCGTTGATCCGTCGAACATTAACAATGTGATGTCAAAATCTCCCGCTATTATTGTGCGGGAGTCCAAGTCTCTATAAGTCATTAAGATCTTGTCTTCTGGGCCGGGCACGGTGGCTCAAGCCTGTAATCCCAGCACTGTGGGAGGCCGAGGCGGGTGGATCACAAGGTCAAGAGATCGAGACCATCTTGGTCAACATGGTGAAACCCCG
>NW_016107578.1:2616838-2618477 GCF_001604975.1 Cebus imitator | reverse complement strand
AAAAAAAAAAAAAAAAAAAAAAAAAAACAACATTAGTGAAGAGTAGCCAGGCATGGTGGTACATGCCTGTAATCCCAGCTACTCAGAAGGCTGTGGTAGGAGAATCACTTGAACCTGGGAGGTGGAGGTTGCAGTGAGTGAGCTGAGATCGCACCAGTGCACTCCAGCCTGGGTGACAAAGTGTGACTCCATCTCAAAAAATAAAAGTAAAAAATAAAATAAAAGTAAATAAAGAACAATGAGGTTATTAGGGTGTGGGCCCTAATCCAGCAGGACCAGTATCCTTATAAGAAGCAGAGATTAGGCCAGGCAAGGTGGCTCACACCTGTAACCCCAGCACTTTAGGAGGCCGAGGCAGGCAGATCACAAAGTCAGGAGATCAAGATCATCCTGGCCAACATGGTGAAACCCTGTCTCTACTGAAAATACAAAAATTAGCTGGGCGTGGTGGCACACGCCTGTAGTCCCAGCTACTCAGGAGGCTGAGGCAGGGGAATCGCTTGAACCAGGGAATCGCAGGTTGCAGTGAGCCGATTGTGCCACTGCACACCAGCCTGGATGACAAGAGTGAGACTCCGTCTCAAAAATAAATAAATAAAAATTTACAAAGCAGCAGAGATTAGGACACAGACACACACAGGGGGACGACCATGAGAAGACATGAGAAGGTGGCCATCTACAAGCCAAGGAGAGAGGCCTCAGAAGAAACGGACCCTACTGTCACCTTGATCTCAAACTTCCAGCCTCCAGGACTGTGAGACAATGCACTTCTATGACTGAAGCCATGCAGTCTGGGTGCTCTGTTAACTGCAGGTGCCCCTCAGCCTCCCTCCTCTGGCTCACGGCCCTACCCACTCACACTGGCTGCTGCCCGCAGGTCCCTGCCATCTGTCTGCCTTCTGCCTGGCTTCCTTTCCACTTCTGTCTACCCAGTGGACTCCTCCATCTCCGGTTCTCCTTCTCGAGGTATAATTATAGCTGCTAGCACTAGTGCCCAATGCCACTGTGCCAAAGTGTCTGCCTGGCCTTTGGAGGCTGTATCTTATTTAACCCGGCGACCCTGGGAGGCAGGGGTTATCATTAGCCCTCTTATACCAATGCGATGCAGCACCCAAGGCTTCCCGAGCGAAAGGGGGTTGCCCAGGGCTACACTGCTAGCATACAAAGAGAATCTGTCAGCTGGGCATGGTGGCACATGCCCATTGTCTCAGCTACTTGGAAGCTGAAGTGGGAGGGGTGGTTGAGCCCAGGCATTCGAGGCTGCAGTGAGCTGTGATTGCACCACTGCACTCCCACCTGGGCAACGGAGGGGGACCCTGTCTCAAAAATTAATATAAAAGCCAGGCATTGGCCAGGCGTGGTGGCTCACACCTGTAATCTCAGCACTTTGGGAGGCCAAGGTGGGTGTATCACGAGGTAAGGAGATTGAGACTATCTGGCTAACATGGTGAAACCCCATCTCTACTAAAAATACAAAAAATTAGCCTGGTGTGGTGGCATGCACCTGTAATCCCAACTGCTCAGGAGGCTGAGGTAGGAAAATTGCTTGAACCTGGGAGGCAGAGGTTGCAGTAAGCCCAGATCATGCCACTGCACTCCAGCCTGGGTGACAGAGTTAGACTCTGGCTAGGAAAAAAAA
>NW_016107578.1:2576169-2615259 GCF_001604975.1 Cebus imitator | reverse complement strand
AAAAAAAAAAAAAAAAAAAAAGCCGAATCTGCTTTGACATGATGCTCCCCTGGGGGAGACAGATGCATTATTAATTTGGGAAGGTGCAGACACCCAGACCCCTTCTCCTGGGTTTACAGGTTGGTCAGATCCACTAGCCTGAGCCTGAAAGTTCCAGGAGCCCCAGCTGTCGGCCCCTGGGTTCTGAACACCTGAGGGATGGCCCTGAGTGCCCTCCGGCTGGAGGACAGCCCTGGCCCTTTGGCCCCAGGTGGTGTCAGACAACACGGGGTTTTCCCAGAAGTCGAGGGATCACTTAGCCATGGCTGGAAGAGAAGATGAATGCAGACCCACGAGATGCACACATAATAAACTAGCAACCTGAAAACTGGCTCTGTAAATGCTTTCTGAGAGGCCCACCCACGGGCCAATGTTAGCTCAGCTCTCTGGGTGCTGGGCGCGACCACCTAGTCCCTCTCCTGATTCTTGGTAGCAGCTGTCACCATCCCTACTTGATCTTTTTCCTGAGGATCTGGAGCGGGTGGGCAGCGTGGACCCATCTCACAGAGGGGAGAGCAGAGACTCGGGGAGCCAGGGACTTTTCCCGTGTTGCACACTAGGGAGTGGTGGCAGAGCCAGGATTCAAACCTGGACTCTGACTTTGAGACCCCTTTGCTCATAACCATTCCCATCCCACAAGAGATCAGTCTCACAGAGGGGACACTCCGGATGGCCCCAGGGCTCGGGAGTGACCCAACTATGGTTCCACATACAGACGGGGGAAGAGGCAGGATCCTCAGGTCACTGGTGGGGAAGCGCTGGAGTGGGAAGCAGACAGAGGGGGGCCATACCCAGGGGCCACTCGCTGGGCCCACTGACCTGTGGACCTGGAGAAGAGGGACAATGGGTCTTGGGGGAGAAGAGGAAATATCTGAGTGGGAGCCAAAGGGCCAGGGGTGAGCCAGCACAGGGCACACCTGCACTGGGCTTCCCCTGGAAGGCTCAGCTGTCTTCGGGCTCTACCTCCTGGGGCCTGGCCCAGGCTTACCTTGGAGGAAAGAGGTCCCCTGACCCCTGGCACTCTATTACTGGGCTGTGGGCTGCTCACAAGTCACACACCATCACCCCTACACCAGCACATCTCAATGATCCCACTTCATTTATTACCAAAATATCACAGAATTCCAGTCATAGTTAACATACAGCGTTTAACACGAACCTGATACCTGTAGAGAGAACTGAGTATCTGGACAATTGAGTCGTTTGGAACCATAAGCCACGCCCCAAACCGCATCACTCCGTACTTCAAAAATACGCTTTTTTGAGAGCTTTGGAAACTGAATTAAAATGTCTACACAGCTATGAACAATTGTTTAATAAAACTTTTTCATGTTTCCATTACATGTAAATATATCAATTTGGCATCTCTATAAAAACTCTGAAAATGGTGCAAAAGTTTCATTCTCTTTGAGAAAGCCATTGACAAAAAATATTCACACTTCACTAAAATTTTGAAAAATGGTCTTCTTTCAAAGCTTCTTTATTAATCTGAAGTCTTCTGGGTTTATCAAAATCTAGGTTTGCTTTTTCCTCCTAAAACACTAAGGAACATTTATTCACAAGGATTAAAAAAAAAAATAAAAAGGCAATGGGGTGATGGAAAACTGATATGGGCTTTTCTTTTTTTGTTTCTGAAAATAATTTAAAAAGCTTAAAAGTTACATAAGCATCTTCAAAAGAACACAATGGGATTCATTTTATTGTTGACTTTTGGACACCAGTGTCAGACTTTATTGAAAACAAACCCATGTAAAAACAAAGTTAAAATGAAAAATGGCACCTGAAAAATAAATTATTTTATATAAAACAAATCAATAACTTAAAACACACTAATATACAAAAAGTCTAACCATCTACTGTACAACATGGGAATCGGTTAAGAGAGCCTCCCCCTCCCCCAAAGCAAGTCACTGTAAACGGAACATCACGTGGTCATGGTCAAAGAGGTGGCCCCAAACCAACAGAAAAGGCTTCCCTTCTGGTGGAAGAAAAATCCAGTCCTGTCAAAGTCTCCGTTAGCCTACATTAGGTACTGGCGGTGATTTACAAGCGAGAAAAATAAAAAAGTTTTTTAAATGGCCAAGAAAAAAAACCTTGAATTATGTCACTGAAAGGTTGTAGAAAAATAGGATACGGTCATCAGAGGTCAGGGGAAAATCAAAAGGTTTGGAAACGTGAACCCTGCCTGGGATTCGATATTCAGGTTCTATTGCCATTGTTAAGAACGTGCCAATTGCCAATGCCACTTAAAAGAAAGCACTTGTGACTTCAGGGCTGTCTTGGGAAGTTTGGGGACAGGGCCCCCCCCAGCCCCAGAGTCTGCTGAACCCTGGGGGGTCTCTCCTAAGGAGCTGTAGGTGAGGTAGGTCGGGGGAAGATGGGAGGGGACTGAGGTCAAGGGGTGAGTGGAAGGATGGGGGATAGAGGCCTTCTGTCAGCTGAATTCTTATTCTCTTTTCATCCAATCACAGGAAGGCTGCGAAAAGCACATGGGAATGAAACCGGGCTGAATCTGATGTGAAATGTAACAGCTGAAGAATGTCAATTTCAATTTTCAAGTCTGATGCCGGACTGGGTAGGTCATGTCTTTCCAATGCCTGGTGGAAAAATGGCCCTGGTTTGGAAGCAAACCGGGTAGAGGAATTGCCACTAACCGTCTTCCGGTGCTTCTGTTTCTCTGATCCAGCAGGGACCTCCGGGGCTGCCGGCTCCAAAGGGCCGGCCTTGGCTCCTGACAGCAGCACAGTTCAGTCCCTAGAGGCTGGGTCTCCAGGACTAAGGCCAAGTGCAGACTCTCAGAGGTTAAGGCAGCTGCCCTTGGCCAGGGAAAGGCTCACCTTCCAGGAGAAGGTGGCGGAACCCACCCAGCACCACCTGCGGGCGGGCCCCCGAGGAAGCCCATGAATTTCAGGGTATTCAAGCATGATGGTGGCTGGGGAGGGGACTCAGCACCCGGAAGGGAAATCAGTCACAGAGCTGTGACTAGAGGCACAGCCAGCACATAAAACTGTGGCTTGGCAAATTACACTGAAAATGAAGTAATGGCAGAGCCAAGGGGAACAAGGGAGAATTCATTTAGAAGCAGGTTCATAAATTCAGAGCTTCGTGGGGTCTAACTACCAGAAGTTACACAGGTCAAAAGAGAATTCAATCAAAGCCTCTTTGGTATTTATCAAACCAGATTTTTGATAAACGAACATTATCTACTCTGAACGCTTTTTCAAAATTCCCAAACAAAAGGAGAGCACTCATTTTTGCTAAATACAAATACGACTGATCTATGTAAAATGTTTTAACAAATGGGTTTCTTTTGGGTTGTGCCTTTTAAGAAAAGCGATCTCCCCTTTGCAAATAGGTCCTGATAAGATGTAATGCACTTTGAGGACACAGGGCCAGCAACTAGAACCTCGATGGGAATGAAGATTGCTTTTCGGCAGTGACAGTTCAAAAGCTAAATCCTTCCATAAGCTTGTGACTCCCAAAGAAATGCATTGTTTTTGTTTGTTTTTAGCTAGAAGGCTGTTCAGAGCGGAGACCACATGAAATGAGAATGTTCCTGAACTGAGAAACTTCAGGGAACTTTCAAAGGCTCATACATGTCACAGTTTCTTCTCACCTGTCCCAGCATCAGAACAATGGATAGGATTCAGACAAAAGGGAGCGAGGAAAGAAGCTGAGGTGCTGGCTACAGGCCCGTCATCATTTTCACAGTTGAAGCTTAAAACAGAGTTCTCTGTTGAATGCTAGCTATAGGCATGTTGGGGAGTGAGACTCGAGGACGAGTTTCAGAAGCGGGAATCCCACCTTCCATCAGAAGATGTTGGCCCGGGGAAACCTGAAAGGCTTATTTTTCCAGGAAAATGTTCTGGTCCCAGGGTGGAGAGTGCTCTGGGGCAACAGAGCAGGGACCCTCTTTTGTGTTGAATCCAGGCAAACAGGCCTTGGTTCTGGCTTTTCCTGAGTATCTGGGATTCTGTGGGAGGAAGGAGGTCCTCTGTGGCACCAGGCCAACTTTTATGAGACAGGGCCTGGGTATGGATGGCAACATTGTCAATTTGCAAGGATCGGGCACACAGCCCCTCAGTAAAAGATCAGGGAAAGGGGAGGGGATGGGCATCCTAAATTGTACAGGCGCCTCTCAGGACGCTGACCTGCTCTGGGGATGGCGGTGCCTGACTATTGCTCAATTTCCCACTTCAATAAATAAATAGACATAAATAAACAGATAAATACAGCCGTCATCTCATGATAGCAGTTACTAAAAAAACAGCCTAATGTCATGTTTTAGTCTTGCGTCAAGGTTAAAAACTGCTGGTACTAAGTTATCCTGTTTTTGATTCTCTCTGTACTAGTTATTGATAAAAACCAGATCCCAGTCCTGAGGAGTTTTGGGAGATCTGGCCCTGCCTATCTCACAGGCTTTCTCTTTTCCCCTTCCTCCGGGCTCCCGGTTTAAAAGCCACTAGTCTGTGACTGCACATTCCTGCGTCACAGACTCAGAAATGCTTTTGCTTGAGGCAAGTATTGGTTTCTTAAGATCTTATGACTCCTCCCTGAATGTTGGGCCGTCTGCACCTTCCCTAACCAAAAAGAAAGAAAAGGTAAAATAAAAAACAAAACAAAACTCGAGCAAAACAAAATCAAATTTAATGGTCTTAAATGCAAAAGTAAAAACAAACAAAAAACACAAAAAAGCAAAAGAAAATTAACAGAACAGAACAACCCAAAATGTCAAGGCAGTTATGAAGAGAACTTTGAGGGTTAATCTTTAAAACTACAAATCAAAGGTTTTGGTTAATAGATAACTGGCAAGAAGTAAGTACTTTTCTGCTGAGTGTTCATACAAAAGCAAAATTTCAAAACAAAATCCGACTAAAATAGAAAAAGGTCTAAGCGCTCACGAGAAGGGATGCGAGAAATACAATGCTCAAATGTTTCTGTGTTATTAAAAAACAGAGCCATCTTACGCCTCCAAGCTATGTTAAATGCTCTTAGAAACGGGAGAAATGGTCGTGAACAAGAGTATCCAATGTGGGGGGCGCCATGCATGCAATGTGTGGACAGAAACTCGGGGCGTCAGAGTAGCAACACATCTTCAGGCGTGCCTGGAGCTTAGATCTGACTCTGGAATATACTGGAGTTTCCCTGAAACTCTTTGGTCCGTTCCCATTGGTGCCTGGGCTTACAAAACACGTTTGTGTCCTTCTTTGGAGGGCCTGGCCCGGCATGTGGCCCCAGCCCCAGTGGTGGCCCACACTGGACAGGCCCGCCGCCATTCCCAGGACCACTCGGCAGAGCCCGGGACTGAGTGAGCAGGAGGTGGCAACGGGACCTGCTTGGAGAAGCAACTTCCTGTCAACCAAACCATACACATTGCTTAAAATGGTGAAGCGGTTGAGAAAACGCACACTCAGCATCTGTCTAACATCTTTAGATTCAAAACTAAAACTAAAAGGTGATTTTTTTTTTTTTTTTTTTTTTTTTTTGTTTTTTTTTTTTTTTTTTGCTACCCGGTCTGTGGAGACACTGAATGAAACGCATGTTAGACAGTCTTAGAGGTTAAAGCATGCTTCAGGTTCACCACCATCCAGAGGGACTGGTTAGTCAATGCAGTTCTACTTAGATTTCTGTTTAATAGATATCTTAAAGGAAATAACTTACGAAACTTAAGATTGGTCTAACATTGTGGGATTTCAAACATTTGAACATGTCGGTTGCATCCCAGAGTATAAAAACCTTCTCACTTCTCATTCAGACAAAGACAAACACTTGTGAAAATTGGCGCAAAATGAGTTGTACACTAACAAGAAAAGTTTCAACGCCTTCACTCTTAATTATCTATTCCGTACAAAAAAAAACATGAGCGAGTTATTTGTGGGACTTGTTGGTTTTGAAGGAAACCTGTAAGATCTTGTCCCCCAGGCGGTAGCCATTCAGGCTGGCTATGGCCATCGCGGCTTCTTCATAGTTTGTCATGGTCACAAAGCCAAACCCTTTGCACTTGTTGGTGTTGAAGTCGCGGATCACTTTCACATTGGTGACGGCGCCAAAGGGCCCAAACATCTGCCAGAGGATCCCCTCATCGGCGTCCTGCCCCAGGTTGTAGATGAAAATGCACCAGCCCGAAGAGGCGTTTCCGGGCACGTTGACACCAGAGAGCCCGCTCATGTGATCGACACCCATGGGGGAGAACCTGCCGAACAGAGAGCAGAGTGTCAGGCCAAGGTTGGTGCAGGTGGCCTGGGGATGGGGCTTGGCCTGGATGCAGGCTGACCATGGCCGCTGGGCCCCTTCCCGCTCTGTGTAGCCACGAGGTGCTCACGGTCGAGACACCTGCATGGGTCAAAATCATGACGTGGTTTTAAACTGGGAAGAATTAAATACGGTAGTGGAGGGTGGGACCCTGTTCTGTGGGGAGCTGACTCTGAGGGGCTGGTTGGCGCCCTCCACTCTTCCCACTGTGTATGTGGGGGGGCCTGTTTAGTGGTTTCTGCAGCTTCCCACAGTTTAGATGATGGGCACTTCTCCTGGTTCTGTTTTTTTTGAGATGGAGTTTCACTCTGTCATCAGGCTGGAGTGCAGTGGTTCGATCTGGGCTCACTGCAACCCTCACCTCTCAGGTTTAAGCGATTCTGCCTTAGCCTCCCAAATAGCTGGGATTACAGGCATGCAACACCACGCTGGGCTAATTTTTTGTATTTTAGGAGAGATGGGGTTTCACCATGTTGGCCAGACTGGTCTTGATCTCCTGACCTCGTGATCCGCCCGCCTCGGCCTCCCAAAGTGCTGGGAGTAGAGGTGTGAGCCACCAAGCCTGGCCTCCTGGTCCTCCTTTGAGGGTAAAAATACTCTGCAGGCACTGTGACAGCCTTAGCTGTCCCTGGAGGAAACTCTCCTCATACTGTGGGGGTGCGTGCAGGGACTGGAGAACTCCTTTTTCCAAATTTTGCACCTTCCCCTCATCATGACCCACCCCCAAGGGTTCACAGTCCAGTGGTCTCTGGTTAGAGTACATCTATGCCACGACCACTGCAGGCACAAGAATTCATTCCCAAGCACCAGGCAACCAACCTTCTGTGGCTGGGGCCCAACATCCCATGAGGGCCAGGGGCCAAACCACTGAGGGCTGAGAACTCAAGGGACAAGGATGGGCCCTGGGACGCCAGCAGCTGCAGGCTCACCAAACTTGACCACACACGTGGGGCTCTTTCCACAGCAATACTTTTATTCACATAAAAAACAAGCCTTTCTGGTCCAGGCACGGTGGCTCAAGCCTAGAATCCCAAGACTTTGGGAGGCCAAGGCGGGAGGATCACTTGAGAGCAGGAGTTTGAGACCAGCCTGGGCAACACAGAGAGACCTGATCTCTAGGAAAACAACAAGAACAACAACAAAACCTCAGAAAACTAAAACTAAACTAAAATAAAGCCTTCTGAAAACGTATAGATGCTGTAATAAGGATTAAGGTAGATGACAAAACAGTTCCTAAAGCCAGGCTGCCCTCTAGAACTTTCTCAAATTATAAAACTAAAGGTCTGAGGGTCAGCTTGGGAATATCTGAGTACCGCACATCTGTGAGGCCGGCATCTGTGAGGCCACACGACGCATACAGAGAAGCACTGCCTGTTCCAAAATAAAACTGGGCTTCAGGCTGTGGCCCTGTCAGCCAAGTGCAGCCCCTTCAGGCCCCAGCTGGGGTCAGCGAATGCCTTCAAGTGTCATTGAACAGATTCACCTTCTCGGCAGACACGAGAAGACACCAACCCCCAAAGGACAGCTCACTAGCCTAAGGGTGATTTTCTTTCTTTCTTTTTCTTTTTTTTTTTTTGAGACAGGGCCTCACTATGTTGTCCAGTCTGGTCTCAAACTCTGAGGCTCAAGTCATCCTCCTGCCTCCTGAGTAGCTGGGACCACAGGTATGTGCCCCCATGCTGGGCTAATTTTTACATTTTTTGTAGAATCAAGGTCTCACTATGTTGTCCGGGCTGGTCTCAAATTCCTCAGCTCAAGTGACCCTTCTACCTAGGCCTCCCAAAGTGTTGGGATTACAGGCATGAGTCAACGCACCTGGCTTTCTCAGGAATTATTCTTGTTGGTAGTTTTTCTCCTGCTGATTTCTTTGGTCTTGACAGTCATAAATCTTTACCCCTCTTTTCCTCCAACCCCAATTCTTTTCCATCCCTTATCTCTGGGCTTTTCCAGACGTGATAGGAACTGACTGCAGACTGCCTGCTGTCTGGGTCTTTCTTCCTTCTCTTCTCTCAGCCTCCTGTGGCAAATTCCCTTCTTTCCTTCCAGGCTCTCCCGTCCTTCCCGCTTCCTTCTATTACTTTGTCTTGGTGGTTGCCCTGCCACTCACTTTCCTGCTAGATCAGAAATGTCTGCTCCTCTGGTTTCCCCTTTCTGTTCTCATTCTCATTACTGGGACCTTCCCTGTTTTCATTCCAGGCTAAGGAATAGTTCACCCAATGCCATCACCCACATACCCTGCCCCATCAAGAGCAGTGCTGACTATACAATCAGGTTTCCACAGATGAATTTTAAAATTCAGCTCCATTCTGTCCAGAGGAGCTTCCCTAGCCTTATCTTCAAACCAAAATCATCAAGGCAGGCAGGCCAGCTTTGGAGCTTGAGCCAGGCTGAGAACGCTGGTAACTCAGCCATGAGAATAACACCTCACACCGCAGCATGTGTGGCAGTCGGCAGCGCCCACCCAGCCTCACTGTTAAAACAATCATGAGGCCAGGCTCATGTCTATACCCCCAGAACTTTGGGAGGCTGAGGTAGGAGGATCACTTGAGGCTAGGAGTTTACGACCAGCCTGGGCAACACAGTGAGACCCCATCTCAACCAAGAAAAAAACATTAAAAATAAAAATAGTGGGAAATCTGTTCTTGTCATACCTGAGATAAGCTCTCAGTGCCACTCCTTGAGGTTTTGTCAAAAACAAAACAAAACAGCCCTAACATTGAGACCTCTGCTGTTTCTGAGGCTGCGGCACACCTGCTCCTGGAGTTCAGGGCACTGACTCTCATTGTCTCTATCCCACTTGATCCCATAGCCAGAACCATTTTCAGGATGGAAGCACTAAGAAATCCAGGAAAACTGCCCCCCTCTAGGACAGGGCTTATAAACAGAATGCATTCATATAACATTCACCAATGCAAATGACTCCACAAGGCAGGTGTATGAAAAAGGTCTGCCTTAGGGCTGCTGATCAAATGTCTAAAAGCTTTGGAAGATCTGCTCTCACCTGAGTATACCTAAGGCAATGTCTTTTCTCCCACAGATAAGAAACATTCAGTATTCATTTTTTTTTTTCTTTTTTTTTGAGAAAGGGTCTCACTCTGTCACTCAGGCTGGAGTGCAGTGGTGTAAACAGTTCACTGCAGCCTTCACCTCCCGGGTTCAAGCGATCCTCCTGCCTTGGCCTTTCGAGTAGCTGGAACTAAAGGCCAGCACCACCATGCCCATTTAATTTTTTCATTATTTTTTGTAGGAACAAGGGTCTCACTTTGTTGCCCAGGCTGCTTAAACGCGGGGCTTCAAGTAATCCTCCCATCTCAGCCTCCCAATAGCTGAGGTTACAGGGGCACACCCCCACACTGGGCATGAAAGCATCCTTAAAGCTCACGGCTCCACGCTCCTGTTACTGGGAACTGCGCACGGCTCCATTCTCCTGTTACTGGGAACTGCGAACTGGAGCTCTAAGTGCTCACGCTCCCAGGAGCCAATGGGGACCAGTGCTGTATTTTTTTTTTTTAAAGACAGGTTCTGGCTCTGTGGCCCAGGCTGGAGTGCAGTGGTATGATCACAGCTCACTGCAACCTCAACCTCCTGGGCTCAAGCAATCCTCCTACCTGAGACTCCTGGGTTGCTGGAACTACAGGAGCACACCACTATGCCTGGCCAGTTCTGTATTTTTTGCAGAGATGGGGGTTTCACAATATTGCCCAGGCTGGTCTTGAACTCCTAGGCTCAAGTGATCCTCCTCTCTCAGCCACCCAAGGCACTAGGATTACAGGCATGAGCCACTTTGTACAGCCTGGTGTCACTGTTTTGATTCCCATGAAAAACAACACCTGGCTGGAAGTAAACGGCTTTCCTACAGACACCTTTCTGATGGAGGCTGTGGTGTGGCGCTACGGAATGATTCTGAAAGTGCTTTCTGATGGGATCAATCTAGCGTTCCTGTGGTTTCTATTCTGTGGCTGTGCAGTCGCCTGCCATCAGGGCTATGTGTGGCTTTCAGGAGTGCGCGCCCTCCCGACCCACCTGAATCTCTGCGCCTGGTGGTGAACGGGGCCTCCAAACCGTCGCGCTGGCGAGTGGTACAGCTGCGAGAGGAGTGCCACATTTTTGTTCTGGTTGGGATTGGCTGCAAACTTCACTGTGATGGGCTCAGAGGAACCTGGGGGTTTATGACCATTGAAACTGGTAATTGCCTCTTCTGCCTCCGACCGTTTGTCAAACCGGATAAACGCAACCCCTCTGGACAAACCTTTTTAACAAACCAACAAAAACGAAGTTAGGGGGAAAAACGCTAGGACTTTCAAAACTGAAAAGCAAAAGTCAGGTCGTCAGTCTACTGTGGGCCAGACTGGAAGTCTGGTTAAGGAAATAAAAATTAAACCTAAAAGTGAAAACAAATGGATGGAGTAAAGAAAATCAACGACTAACAGAAGATTAAAGTTTTAGACTTTCTTCCTGGTTGAAGCCATGACTCCAGTGTTGGCGCCCAAAGATATTTTGGTGACAGACATCCCCAAGAGACACCCGAGGCTCTTATTTGGAAAAAGGCGACATTAGGTAACAGCACATCCGCTGTCACTATTTAGCCGCCAGGTGCCCGTCATAGAATGGGTACGTGGATGTGCTGTGGGGTCGGTGGGTAACAGGGTTGGGGTGGGGGTTGTGTCTGAGAAATCCTCCCTGGGCTCTGGGGCCACCCACCTGGCTGCTGTCTCTGGGGCCCACTGTGACAGCGGGCCTCGTGGCTGAGCCTGCTGCAAAGGGGCCCAGCTTAGCCTGCGTGCCTTCTCCTTCATGCCAGGAGGGTGTAGAGTCCTGTGGCTGTCCCCTTGCCAGGTCTATGCTGCTGCTGTCCCCTCACTCTTGTCTTGGGATACTCCACTCTAAGGTCCTGCACCCTCCTGTGCCCCAAAGTACCATCAGAATCAAATGAGGCCAGAACACTGCTCAGGCTCGCACAGCAGAGCTGAACCTACCCACAGGCTCATCAAGCAGGCCTGGGGTCCCGGTGTGGGAAGGGCCAGTCCTGGATCCCTGGCTGAACCCAATCCTGGACAGAGGAGCATGAGACCAGAGGCCTGCCCTGCTGTAGGCGGCACTAGTCAGCCGGGCATGGGTGTGAGATGCCGAGCAAGGCAGACGGAAGGTGGGCATGGCTGCCCCCCACCTCTGCCTGTCCATGCACTAGGCCCGGGAGGGAAACATGAGTAGCACCATCCCTTGAGGAACCTGGGGAGCAGACTGGAAACTAGATGCAGCTGAGGGGGATGGGGGTGAGGGCACACTGGGCAGTGGACTAGCTCCTTCTCCTGGGGAGAGGGCACGATGAGGTCAGAGGAAGGCCCAGGTGGGAGAGGTGACAGCTGAGGGGCCAGTCTGAGAGTGATATCACTGGGCGGGAGTCATCGGTGTGTCCTGGTGGGAGAGGCTGCCGCAGATGGCCCAACCCAAACACCCTGGTTCTTAAGACTTTTAGTTGAGCCAGGCCAAGGTTTGTGCCTGTGGTCCCAGCTACTCCAGAGGCTGAGCCAAGAGAATTGCCTGAGGCCAGGAGTTCAAGACCAGCCTGGACAGTATAGCAAGATCTCACCTCTTAAAGAAAAAAAAAAAAAAAAAAAGACTTCTAGGCAAAGGGTGTCCTAAGTCAGGTTTCCTTTCTAGGTAAAGACCTGTTGTGCATGGTAAAGAACAATGACCAAAGCCAGGCAGCCTGGGGCCTTGGGTGACCTGTCCAGCGGACACCCAACTGTCCCCATGTCCGGTCTCCACGTCTCACCTGGCACCTTACTCCACCACTTCCCAGAGGGTCCCGCCAGCTGCCCCACAATCGCAACACCTCAAGCCCCACGTGAGCACACAGATAGCACCCTTAGTAAGGTCACACCTAGTGCTATGCACATGTGCCAGGAATATTCTGGGGCTCAGGCCCATTTCTGAGCTGCTGCTCAGAAGGAACACCTGAAAACATAACCCTGGCAGATGCTGCTTTCATTTATTCTCACACGACATGAATGACGGCTTAGTCAGTCTTGGAAACCTAAACAAAAATCTAACTTTAGGCAAATACAACTGACAGTTGACGCTGGCTGGCTCTTAGGGAAGCTGGCTCCAAGCAGATGGCATCATTCTGTTTCTAAAGACCTTGCAGCCCAGCAGAGAGAAGGCATGCATGCAAGTGTAGGTTCCTCGTCTCGTGTTGTAGAGTGCCTTTCAAATGCAAGTGAAACAAAGAAAACTCGAGTAAGGGGGGCCAGGAAGGATGCTGTTTAACACAGGGAATAGCAATTCACTATATTATTTTTTTCTGAGACAGGGTCTTGCTCTGTCACCCAGGTTGGAGTGCAATGGCTCAATCTTGGCTCACTGCAACCTCTACCTCCCAGGTTCAAATGATTCTCCTGCCTCAGCCTCCCCAGTAGCTGGGACTACAGGCGCCTGCCACCACGCCCGGCTAGTTTTTATTTTTAGTAGAGATGAGGTTTTGCCATGTTGGCCAGGCTGGTCTTGAACTGTTGACCTCAGGTGACCTATCCACCTCAGCCTCCCCAAGTGCTGGGATTACAGGCGTGAGCCATTGCACCTGGCCACAATTCTCTATATTATTTAAGGAATGTATACTTTCTGAACTTAGCTCTGCAATTTTGGTTTTTGTTCTCCCAGTGTTTTTTATTTTTTATATTTAGTATTTTTTGAGATGGAGTCTCACTCTGTCACCCAGGCTGGAGTACAATGGTGTAATCTCAGCTCACTGCAACCTCTACCTCCCAGGTTCAAATGATTCTCCTGCCTCAGCCTCCCCAGTAGCTGGGACTACAGGCGCCTGCCACCACGCCCGGCTAGTTTTTATTTTTAGTAGAGATGAGGTTTTGCCATGTTGGCCAGGCTGGTCTTGAACTGTTGACCTCAGGTGACCTATCCACCTCAGCCTCCCAAAGTGCTGGGATTACAGGCGTGAGCCACCATGTTCAGCCTCCTTGTGTTTTTAGAATTTAATAGCAAAGTCCAAGAAATGTCAAAATCTCCAGATGAATACATTATCTTTTTTTTTTTTAAAAAAAGAGTAGGGGTCTCACTATGTTGGCCAGGCTGTTCTAAACTGCGGTCAAACCATCCTCCCACCTTGGCCTCCCTAAGTGTTGGGATTACAGGCATGAGCCACCACGCCCAGCCATCCCCATCTGTTTAACACTAAAAAGCCCATCACAGGAAGGCAAACTTCACACGCTGGCCTGCCACACGCTTCTCTTCCCTGCTGCCCACCGTGCACCTCATGAGGTCCCAGCAACAAGCACCCTCTGTCCCCAGCAGAGGGAGCCACAGCCCTGGGACTGGAGCCTCACCTTCCTACCAATTCTGTACCATGGGGTAGGAAGCAGGGCTGGGGAGACCCTCCTGGCTCCCTTCTCTCTGCTTCCCTCACCCCCCTGCAAAGATGCCAAAGGTTCCTTCCGCCACCTTGAGTTTCACAGCAGATGCTGGGGGGCAATACTGAGATACCCCCAACAGCCTGGGAGACACAACCTTGGAGAGGGAAAGGAGACAATGTCCCCAGCAGCTGTGTGCAGAGGTGTATTCCCCCAGCCTATAGCCTGTGTGTGCCTGAGAGACTAAGGATGGTCCCAGGAGAGTTGGGTGTCTGGGGGCGTGTTCTCAGATGCTAGGGCTCCGAGTGGAGAGCAGGATCCCCTCATCGGGGCTGGGCTATGGCTGGAGGGGAGTGGACTGTGGGCCAGTGAGGTTGGCTTCCCCGGCCCTGGGCCCTGGGCAGCCAGCTCAGATGCCCCAATGCGGAGCTGGGGGCAATGAACCCATGCACTGGTCCAACAGGATCGTTCTCTTAGCTGGCACTTCTAAGGTAAGTGAGGGGACTTCAGGGACCACAGGACTCTTCTGGTGCAGACCAGGGGAGTTTACACCAAGTAACTGTAACTGGCATTCCCCGACCCTCTTCCCAGAACGAAGGAAGAACAGAGGAGGCTGTGTGAGCGAGCCCTCTCCTTCAGCACTGTCTGGTGCCAGGGCACAAGTCTGTGCTAGGCTATGCGTGGTCCCCAAGAGCCCCCATGACGTGCACAGTGGCTGCTTCCCTTCCTCGGGCCCCAGTGGGACTGAAGGCTGGCAGCGGCAGGGCCAGTGCACACTAGGTGGGGTTCCCACAGCCAGCCGGGAGGAGGGAGAGAGACTGATGAGGCTGCCCACCCCAAAGCATGCAGCTCAGGGGAGGGAGGACAATGTGCATGTCCCTCCACCCTGCAGGCCAGGAAGGCCCCACCTGTGTTCGAATGACAGGTGAGGTTCTGGGCTGCTGGAGGAGCACTGCTGTTCTCTCAAAAAGAGGTCATCTCAGAGCATGACTTCCTGTGGCTCAACTACTTGGTGTATTTGAACACCACAGTCAAGGTGGGAGGAATATGAAAACCACTCACACAACGCCCAGGCCTTGCTGGGCTTGGCGAGCGGACTCTTCCCTCCTGGTTGGTCAGCACACTCCCACTCCTACCCCAAACAGAGCTGAGCGATCTGAAATCCCCTCAGGGTGGCCTGAGCTCCCCATCCCCAAGGCAGGGCCGTGTGCAGGGCTTGGCAAAGGATGTGGTGGTGCACTAGTTCCTAGCCTAGTGGGGCAGGTGGGCCAGGCAGTGGGTCGGGAGCACAGCTGCAGGTGCGGGCGTGTCCCCAGTGCCTCACTGCCTGATGGCGTCACACAAAACCCAGAGACCATGTTCAGTGCCGAGACAGCCTGGGCGGGGGGGGGGGTGGGCAGTGAAGTGGTCAGGACTGCCCGTCCATGAGAGGAATTCACCGCCGTGTGTTCTGCGCACTTTAGATGTGCTCCCCAGAGAGGAGCATCTGAATTCTGGGGATTTGGGGCCATCAGACTACTGCACCCCAAACACCTGCAATGAGAGCCACAGTGGACAAAAGCACAGCAGCATTTTTTTTTATCTCCAAGAAACAGGGTCTTGCTCTGTTGCCCAAGCTGAAGTACAGTGGCGCGATCACGGCTCACCACAGCTGTGAACTCCTGGGCTCCAGCAATCCTCCTACTTCAGGCTCCTGAGCAGCTGAGACGACAGGCCTGGACCACCACACCTGGCTGCAGTATCCAATTTTTTTTTTTTTTTTTTTTTTTTTTAGATGAGTCCGACTCTGTTGCCCAGGCTGGAGTGTACTGGTGTGATCTCGGCTCACCGCAACCTCCGCCTCCCAGGTTCAGGCGATTCTCTTGCCTCAACCTCCCAAGCAGCTGGGATTACAGGCGCTTGCCACCACGCCCGGCTAACTTTTGTATTTTTAGTAGAGATGGGGTTTTACCATGTTGGCCAGGCTGGTCTTGAACTCCTGGCCTCAGGTGATCCACCCGCCTCAGCCTCCCAAAGTGCTGGGATTACAGGTGTGAGCCACTGCACCTGGCCTGCAGTGTCCTTTTCACCCCATTCATGGGCGAGGCCAGGACATTCACCTGCCTGAGGGAAGGTGCGAGAATTTCTTGGTGTTTCACCGCACATGAAATGCTGGCCTAATCCCCAGCTTCTTTTAACGCCATCTTACCTCCTCAAACCAATGTCAACTTTTCTCATTTTGGTACTGTCCTCATTTGCAGAATAACTAATGATATTTAAAATCAAACGATGATCTGCCTTCCCTAGACAACCCAGTCCTAGGGAATACCATCCCCACATGTCTCAGGCCCCTGCGGTACCTGTGGTCTGATCCACGAGGACCCTTGAGTTGATGATCCGCCCAAACCGAGAGAACATGTCCTCTACGTCCTTCTGGGTCATGGTCCGCGGGAGCCCACTGATGTACAAGTTGGCATCTTTGATGACCTCTGAGCTCGGACGAGCGTACGACACCTTGAAAACACAAACGCTTTTTGGGATTAGGACAGGCATGTGGCCAAAGCACTGAGGAGGGTGCTAAATTTTGGGGTTAGGAGAAGCCAACATTGGGGGTTAGAAATCACACAGGGAATGATTCTCGTTGCTGACGCTCACCACCTGCAGCTGCGTGGTAGCAGCTCACTGCAGGACAGGCCGTGAGCTGGGGTGTCTGGAGTACTTCCTTACTGGGTGTTCTCCATCCCCAAGGAGGCAGGCATGACTCCCATGTCACAAAGCCCAACTGAGGGACCACAGCTGGTAGGTGGTCACCTCTCTGACCTCTCTGATGTGCTGGACAATGAGTTGGTGCTAGAGATAAGACCTGGTGCCTGAAAGAAGCCAGTAATACAGCGGGCCAGCAAGCTGGGAGCTGCTGGGAGCACACGAGACTCCCCTGCCAAAGAGCAAGCTTGCCACAAAAGCCCTGATGGGGGCTGTGAGTTCTGGGAGGACCCAGAGTTTGTACTCAAATCCACTTAAGTGTACACTATTAAACGACTCAATGCCTTTTGGATTTCTATTTTGCAAAATTGAAGAAAACTTAAAGAGAACCTTCTGGGTGCTTTCACAAAATGGCACATTCATCATTCATGTGTGGAGGGTGGTGAGGGGAGCCCAGAGGCCAATGCAAGAAAAGGTCTTCGGTGCTTTCCCAGGTTGGCGCTGATGGCCTTGCAGACCCCACGGCCCAGAAGGAGAAAAAGGACAAGGGTGGAACCTTTCTGTTTGTGAAAGGGCAGTCTGGCAGGACTCTCAGCCGTCAGAAGGTTGGAATATGGAGGAGGGGGCAGGAGCCGTGTGCCCAGAAAGGGTGGGGACTTGAACCTGTGCAAAAGGAAGTTCATTCCCTTTGAGTGAGGGGCACAGAACTGATGAGCCAAGGTGACTGAGGCCAGAACACGGGGAGAAACCGCCGCTCAGGAGTCACTGGGCAGAATCTGTGTGCCCAGAACACACAGGCAGCATCCTCTGAGAAGCTCCTATCATGTTCCAGAGAAAGAACGACAGACATTGCCCCTGCTCACAGGGCAGCGGGCAGCCCAGCAGGAGAGCACGAGAGCCCCACGAAGAGAGGAGTGGTGGGGCTGGAGGCCAGCTCCACCCGGCAGCGGTGGGAATCGAGGGAGCACGTCACCATGGGGCCCATGAGGTCTTTGGAGACACCATGCTGCTCCCAGGCCTGGGGTACTTCCATCAGTTTGTGGGCAGGAGCTCTGGGGGGGGGGGGCACTTGGTCACCCTGTGATTTGGCTTAGGGGCTGCCAGTGCTGTCCTCAGAGAAAAAGAGGCTGCCTTGGCCCCCAGCCTCCTCTACAGTGTCCAGGCCTGCCTTGGCTCTCTGCAGACCTGTCTGGACTGGGCAGTATTTGGGGGCCTGCCAAGCCATCACCCTGGTGCCGGTGAAGCGGAGCCGAGGCTGGCACTGACTGGACCTATTGACGTGCCTGGATGAAGCCCCAGAGGAGAAGTGCCCTAGAGCCAAATGCTAGGGAAAGCTCTGATGCCTCCCAAGGACAGGTGTTTCCAAGGACCATGGGAGCTCCGCTTTCCTCTTCTCTCTAGACACTGTCACATTCAGTCAGGCCAGATCAGCGCAGCTGGTGCACTGTGGGCATGCACCAACCTGGGGCTCCCCGGCCCCTCAGCCAGAACGCTCTTTCCTAAGCTTCCAACACTGCTTGCTCTCTGGCGTCAATCAGGTCTTTTTCTAGCTGCCCATTCTCGAGAATTCATTCAGTGAGGGGTTCAATTGTGCTCCCCCCATCAAAATTCATATGCGGAAGTCCTAATACCTCAGGACCTCAAAACGTGACCTGATTTGGATACAGTCATCGTGGATATAATCAGTTAAGATGAGGTCACACTGGTACAGGATGATCCCTAATCAAATGTGACTGGTGTACTCATAAAAGGGGGAAATTTAGGCCAGGTGTGGTGGCATAGGCCCGTAATCCCACTGTTTTGGAAAGCTGAAGTGGGAGGATCACTTGGACCCAAAAGTTCAAGACTAGCCTGGGTAACATGGCAAGACCGCATCTCTACAAAAAATAAAATTGGCTGGTCATGGTGGCGCATACCTCTAGTCCCAGCTACTTGGGAGGCTGAAGTGGGAGGATCGCTTGAGCACAGGAGTTTGAGGCTGCAGTGAGCCATGATCGCACCACTGCAGCCCAGCCTCAGTGACTAAGTGAGGCCCTGTCTTAAAAAAAAAAAAAAAAAAAATTCCATTTAGAAAGAGGGGAAATGTGGATATAGGCACTCGCACAGAGAAGTGCTGGTCGGAATACCCTCATCCCTGCCCTGGCCTGCAGCGTGAAGATGGAGGCAGAGACTGGGGTGACGCTTCTATAAGTCAAGGAACTCCAGAGACTGCCAGCCTCCACCAGGAGCTGTGAGAGGGGCCTGGGACAAATCCCTTCCCAGCGCCTTTGAGAGAAACCAACCCTGCCGACACCTTGGTCTTGGGCTTCCAGCCTCCAGAACTGTGGGTCAACACCTTCTGCTGAAACAGCCTGGCCTGCAGTGCTTTGTCATGGCAGCTGAGCTAACTCCTACCCTTCCCTGGCCACTTGGCTTGCCATGGATCCCTCCACTCACATCAACACCGAGTTCCTCCTGTCCCCATTTAGTTCTTGACTGCATTGATCATGACCTGACACACTATGTATTTGACTTT
Organism: Cebus imitator; assembly: GCF_001604975.1. Lineage (NCBI taxonomy): Eukaryota > Metazoa > Chordata > Mammalia > Primates > Cebidae > Cebus > Cebus imitator. The sequence goes on along the minus strand of NW_016107578.1, from coordinate 2,596,407 downwards.
TTAAGTTTTTTGTGGAGGCAGGGTCTCGCTTTGTTGCTCAGGCTAGACTTGAACTCCTGGACTCAAGTAATCCTCCTGCCCTGGCCTTCCAAATGGCTGGGATTACAGGTGTGCACCACCCTGCCTGGCACCTATTTTACTTATGTAACTTTTAACTTTGCAAACAGACTGTGAGGCTCAGACTTGTGTGTTTCCTGCTGTAACCAAAGCACCCACAGCAGCCTCAGGTGAATGGCAGGCATCTGGGGACTACCGCTGCATGAGTGGAGTGAGCAGGAGCTGCCGTTGTTAAGAACGCCTGCCTATCTGCACTGCAGTCCCCAGCGCTGGCTTCTGTGGGTGACAGGAGTTTTGCTGTTCTGGTTCCTGAGGTGTGGATTTCACAAAGTGCTGAGGAAGCCTCCAGGTGACAGCATTAACTGCCTATAGCCATATATAGTACCCGGTTTCACACCCTGGCTTTGCTCCTCCATCCCTCCGTGACCTTGGCAGAGCTGTTTTACTACTCAAAACATCAGCTTTTCCACCCAAATCTGGGGATCAACCTTTATGTGGCTGTGAGGAGGGCACGTGGGATACTGGACGGAAGGCCTGGCCCACCGTCGGCCCTTGGTAAGCACTGGCTGTGTGTGGCACACAGGGACCCAGCAGTGAGGCAGAGCTGTACACAGACACTCTGCAATGTCCTGGCAGGGACACCGAGCTGCATCTGGGCAATGCTCAGCCTGTCACCTCCATGCAGGAGCACTCCCGCTGTGGCTGCCTGGGCTGCTACTATGGGAAAAAGACTAATAGGGATGAGGAGACAGGACACCTCCCTCTCGACTCTGCCACCAAGGGAATGACATCAGGACCAAGAGAACAGAGTAGACAGGGTGAAGGCAAGGGTACATCTGGGCTGTCTGTGAAAGGTTGGGGCTCTGAGAAGCCCTACCTGCAGGGAGGAGTGGGGCAGAGGTTTGGGGCCAGCCTGTGGTTTCTGTGCCTGGGTCTCCTCTAGGATGCCGCCCTCGCCCTGTGCCCCTGAAGGTCCTGCTGCTCGGAATACCCTCATCCCTGCCCAGGCCTAGCTAACTCCTCCTCCTCCTGATCTCAACTCTGGCTTTCTTGAGGGAGGCTTCCCTGGCACTGGCCACTATTATAGGCTCCCTGAGACCATCCTGGGGCCGCCTAATAGTGAATAGTGGGTACCACTGGGCTCCCTGAGGGCAGCCACAGGCCAGGGACCCCCAGCACCTAGCAGAGGGCTTGGCCCTAGCCCATACTGTCATAAAGGGTTTGTCTGGGGGTCCTAAGGATTGTGATAAAGGATTGTCTGGGGGATTTGTCTCTGTCCCAGATTCCTAGGAGGGAGCTTCTAAAACTCCTAGAATTTCTGTCTTTGTTACTGTGAGGACTTGGCTCCCACTTGTTTGCACTAAGTGATGGACCTCAACACCAGAAAGACCAAGCATGTGACTAGAGGGTTGAGGTGATACTGGTCTGACCTCCAGGGTGGGGGAGGGGAAAATGGTGCTGGGGATGGAGTTCAATCACATGGCCGAAGACTCAATCAATCATGCATTCACAATGAGAGCCCAGTAAAAACACTAGACACCAAAACTCCGTGGAGTCTCCTGGTAGGTACACAAGTCACATGCAGAGAGGGCGAGGCACCTGAACCCACTGGGTGTGGCCATACGAGCTCTGTGCTTGGGACCCTCCTGTGTGGCTCTTTGTTTGGCAGGCCCTGAGTTGCAATCTTTATAAACAAGCTGTCAATGGAAGTGTGAGTTCCAGGAGTCATTCTAGTGAGTTCACCCTGAAAGAGTGGCGGGAACTTCTGAATTTGTAGCCAGTTGGCCAAAAGTGCAGGGGCCTGGGGACCCCCAAAGGGCGACTGGCATCTGAGGTGAGGATGGTCTTTTTGGGGACTGTGGCCTTAAAAGTGCAGGGGTTGTGCTAACACTGGGTGACTGGTGTCACAATAGAACTGCAGGACACCAGGTGACATCAGATCAATACTGAATAAAAAAGTCCAGGATGAACTGAACATACATCTCCATCCAGGCCCTTATCACGCTGCACAAATGAGTCACCCTTAAATTGGGGAGGGCAAGGGATCCGAAGTCCCTTTCCCTTGGTCTCAAGGTAACTGGCCCAGCATTGGACACTGGCCAGGGGCTCAGTAAACGTTTGCGGAATGAATATGCTTGAAGCACAGAGGACCCCAGGGCCATGCCAGAGGAACTGCCAGAGAAGCCAGGCCCGGACAGCCTCGGGGAAGCCCCAGGGAGAAATGACTAAGGACTGTCACATCCCCTCCAGGCTGGCCTGTTTCTGCAGAACTAGGACAGTGGTGGGAAGTCACTGAGAACCAGATTCTGCCAGCAGAGGGCAGGGCTGCTGAAGGTGAGTCAGGCTTCTACACACATGGCTGGGATGACAGGAAGGGACATCTGTCCAGGCCTGGGACCCTGGGGTCCTGCATGGCTCTGGCTTCAAACTCAGGCAGCCACTCCCCAGTCTTTCCTATCAACTTCAATCCTAGAGAGGCAAGAGAGTCCTGTTGACACAATTGCATTGGCATCCAGCTCTTGCATTTGAGTAAACGGAACCACTGCACAATAACCAACTGTTCTGCTCCACACCTCAGCCTGGCTGCCTCAGAAACAACCTTAAAATATTTTCTAAATGGAGGAGAGAACTCCTAGGAGATAGGGAGTCCGGGGCCAAGGATCAACCACCGGGGGCTGGAGGTGAGGAAGAACTATCCCTGCTCAGGTGGAAACGCATGGCGCTGGGCTGCCCTCACCAGCCCCTACAGTGGAAGGCACCTTTGGGGACCTGCGCTGGACACGAGGATGCAGCAGCGGTGCACCTGCCCTTTGGGAGCCCACTGCATACCACGTTCATGCTGCTGGCACAGGGTGGGTCTGGGAGAGCTGCTGCTGAGCAAGGGTTTAGCCACTGAGTAACCAAGATCATGCGGCAGTCTGAGGGCAGGGACAGAGGCCACCTCTTGGCTGAAGGTGCTGCCACCACCAGGTAACAGGACCCTTCCTGGTGGGCAGGCAAAAATCCAGGCTCCCGGGCCTGCCCTGAGGTGACTCAGGAGGCCCCTCTGCAGCCTGGGAATCTGTATTTTACAGCTCCCTAGGGAGCCCTGGCAATCAGATAAGCTGAGGAAGCACAGCCTCAGTGCAGGTCCAAGAGAGACCCTTCTGGGCACCTGATGTGATTCAGGGAGCACCATTCTCTGGGGTAGGGTCATCTAGCAGATCTAAAGGCTCACACAGGCCCACCACATTCCAAATGGCCTCGGAGAAGGAGAGGGGATTCTGGCCGATGAGCCCGCATGTCCATGGGCACCTTGTGAAGGCAGGCACTGAGGGTGGGTGGGCACAGTGGCCCCTGCAGGAAGCCCGGTCGCAGGGACCTCTGCCTGGGGCACAGGAGGCTCAGGGAAGGCTCAGCAGCTCCCAGGACTGACAGGAGACCAGGGAGCAAAGGTCGGGAAAGAAATGAGGCTTGATTTGGGTGGCAGGAGCTGCCCACGATCAGGGGAGCCAGAAAGCAGACACTTGGGGACGAGGGGGATGTGGGGCTTGAGGCTGACAGCCCCAGTGTATGAGGGAGTGGGTCAGATAATGATGACAGAGGAAATCCATCTGTGTAACCTAGAGGAAGGACCTGCTGACTCATCCCAGGAAGGCACCACAGCCCTGCTGGAGGTGCCACCTCCAGGCTGCTGCAGTTGGCTTCCACAAGTCACCTGCTGCTGTGAAGCCTCCACATGTGGCACCCACCTGTCACACGTGGCTGTCCTCTTTCTTGTCTACTGTCTGCAGCCCCGACTCATGGGGGCACTGAATTGGCCTGTTTTGGTCACTGTGGGGCACACAGTAGGTGCTGAGTAAATGCTGGTTGAACGGGCAAGAGGAGGGTTACAACAGGCCCCAAGGAGCTCAGAGGGAGCACTGTGCAGGCTGAGGGTGGATGGAGCTGCCCGGGGATGGAAACACAATGAGCCAGGCAAGAGAGGCAGTGGGGGAGGCCTGGGAGCTGACGCACCCTAGGGACACCCTGGGCGGGGAGTGGGCCCTGAGCCACCCATGTGAGGCCTGGGACGGTCACCACCTGATCAGGGTATCTGATGGGAGCCCCCAAGGAGCGGCTGTGCTCACAGTCCCCTGGAGAGAGACCGTGAGGCTGGGCGGGCTCAGCACAGACCTGTGCCCAAGCCAGGAATGGAACGTGGTGGTATCAGATCCCTTTACCTTAATGGTTTTTGATTGGAGCCTCAGGCCATTCAGCGTGTTGATTGCTCTCTCTGCATCCTTTGCAGTCACGTAGTTGACAAAGCCATAGCCCAAGCTGTGTCCTGTGCGGAAGAACACAAGGACATTGTTAAGTTAACTGCCTGTGAGTGAGAGGTACAGGGAGGTCAGGCAGCAGCACTGTATCTGCCCATATCTGGAAAACGGAATTATAGGCGCTAGCAAGCTTTCTTACTTTCTTTGGCAAACAAGTACATTTTCTGGAATGAACACAGGTTACTTTTTTTTTTTTTTAAGAGACAGGATCTTGCTCTGTCACCCAGAGTGGAGTGTAGTGCTGAGATCACAGCTCACTGCCACTTTAAATTCTTGGCCTCAAGAGAGCCTCCCACCTCAGCCTCCAGAGTATCTGGGACTACAGGCCCACTCTACCAGGCCCAGCTAATTTTAAAAATTATCTGTAGAGATGGGGTCTCTCTATGTTGCCCAGGCTGGTCTAAAACTCCTGGGCTCAAGCAATCCTCCCGCCTTGGCCTCCCAAAGTGTTGGGATTACAGGTGTGAGCCACTGCACCTGGCCAAGGTTTTATTTTTGTAATTAAAAAAGCCCTAAAAGTGATTTAAAAAGGAATATTTAAAAAAAAAAAAAAAAAAAAAAAACTGCTATGGATGACATCTTTCTGAATGACCGGTCCCGTGGGTGCCAGCTGCTCTGTGGGGTCTGGGTGGTGAGGATGAGGAAGGTCATGGCGGTGGACAGGCTGGTGGACCCCAGTCTGTGTCGCTGTTGCTTTGCCGCTTCCTTCTCAGCAGGAGGGCCTGCTGGCACCACCCAACACCAGTTCCATTTACCTCCCCAAGCCTGAGACCTGCCCGAACCCGCTGTGGGGCAGAAGAGGATGGGGAGCCCAAGGAGAAGCCAGGGGCTGAGAACCCCCAGCCTCACAGGGCAGGCCCTGCCCTGGCATCATAGCCCTGGCCGTCTCCCGAGCTTCTCTCGGCAGTGGGGGAGAAAAAGGGTCACAGGCAGGTGTCCCCCGCACCCCTGCTATGAAACACTCTGCACAGGTACAAGTGAACACCCACTCACTGGATGCCGCAGGAGGGAATCAGGATGGTGAGGGCAGGACCAGAGGGGACAGCCACTGGGGTGGGGGTTCAGAAGGAGGTTCATAGAACATCTGGCCAAACGCTTTCACTAAAGGAGAAGTGAGGAGGTTCAGGGAAGAGCGCAATCCCTGTCCTCCCCGCCAGCTTATCCACTCAGTCGCAAGGCTGGTGAGCACCAGCTGTGGGTGGCCAGCCTGGCAGGCCTCACCCAGCACTGCTCCATCCCCCCAGCCGGCAGAGGGTGACAATGAGCAGATCGCTGAACAGAAGGAGGCCTGGAACCCCACTGAGGCAGAAGGCCATCCACAAGACTGGCTCTGAGTTATTTTTTAACAGTTTTATGATATGCTTGGGTAGGCTTATAACTTTGCTCCTCCAAACAATACTTTTCTTTAGAAAACAAGCCCTGTGGAGAGTTCCTTCCATCAAGTCGCTTCAGCTTAACCTATTTCTAGAGGACTAGTACATGCAGAATTGGCAACTACAGGAGATGCAAAGTTCAAAAAGCAGATCCTACAAGATGTAACAAATACTTTTCTTCTAAACATCAAGGTATAGCTCAGGCACACTTTGATAATAACAAGATCTGGTCTACTAAGGAATCCAGCATGATAGCTGAACACTTTAGACCACAAAGTTAACATACGTCTTACAACACGTTACCCTCCTGGCAGCTGGGCCAGGGGCATCCAGACCCCTCTCACTGATAGCAAGATTACAAATCCGCCAGAGAGCCTAACCCAGGTTTGTTACTTTCTTTTCCCTCATTTTATTAATTTATTTTTTGCCACTTTCTTTTTAAAATAAATTTTTCAGAACAGTTTTAGGTTTACAGAAAAATTACAGGGATAATACCAAGTTCCCTTACAGCCCCTCCCAGTTTCCTCTATTGGTACCACCGCCCGTGAGTATGGAGTGCTGATGACAATGAATGTTTCCATTAACTTCGGTCCACGCCCCATCCACTTCCTTAGTCTTTCCCTCATGTTCTTTTCTGCCCTGGGATCTCATTCAGGATCCCACATGACATTAATAGTCAGGTCTCCTCAGGCCCCTCTGGACCGTTGACAGTTTCTTGTTTCTCGTGACCCTGACAGTTTTGAGGACTGGTGAAATATTCTGTAGACTCTCGATGGGGTTTGATGGAGTCTCTGTCATGGCTGGAGTGGGGCTGTGGAAGAACATGGGTGGAGTGCCCTTCTTGTCATACCATGTCAAAGGCACAGGCCACTGATATGACTTATTGCTGCTGTCGCTGACCCTGATCAACTGGGCTGAGGTGGGCAGTGTGCCGGTTTTTTGGGCTATAAAGTGACTCCCACCCCTTTCCACTCTGCCCTCTGGAGAAGGAAGTCAGGACACACAGCCCATGATTAAGGAACTGCTCGGAAGAATTCTGCTCCCCCTCTGCAGGATGCAGCAGCTACAGAAATGACGTGCCGTTAGCTCTGCACAGGCCACTCTTTCCTAAAGAACTAAATCACACTTGGATCCTCTAGACCCATATTTGTAATAAAACTACATGGGGCTGAGAGACTCAGCTATGGGGCCCTGGACAAAGTGAGAACTTGGAGCAGCAAGATGGCAGGACCAGGTCCGTGTGGAGTGAGTTGGGATAGCAGCTCAGAGAACAAGCAACAGAGCAGCACAGCCAGGTCAGGACGGCCAGGGCCTCTGCACGCGCTCCAGACGGCAGTGTGAAACCAGACCACAGAACGTCTGTGATATGGATTCCTGACCATGACGCCAGCCTGGCTGGGTTTTTTTCCTTCCCAAACACCTGCTCTCCTACTGCTCAGTGCCATCTGCATTCGGGTCCCATCTTTCTGCTCCATCCAGAAGCCTGGACCACCTGCCTCCTTGGCTGTGGCGTGCTCAGATGGACTAAGTGTGGCTTGAGAAAGTCACACACCGGTAAGGACTCAAGCCCCAAGCCCTGGTCCTGTGTCCTCAGCCACAGCTGGCTCCTCTCAGCACATAAACACGGGCCCTCCCTGGCCCAAGTCCCTTCTTCCTCATCTCCCAGGTGTTGGGTAGTCCTGGCTGATCCCCTAGGATGGTCACTGCCCTGGGGACCGTTTCAGGATGTGTCCCCTGAGCTTTTGGCAGCTTGGGGTAGGGCCCACCCTCTTGGGATGCCCCTTCTCTGGGATGTGGAAACCACACCAGATTTCCATCTCCCTGACTGTCTCTGCTCAGGCTCCTCATCCCCTGTCTATTCCATGGAGACCCACAGGCACCAAGGATCCACCTTTGGCCCTGTCTCTGCCATATGCTCTTCCTCACCACACACGTGCCCAGGCCTGCCAACATCACTGAGGGAGTTACATACCCTTGGGCAGCCCCAGTTGCCTTGCCTGGTAAAGCTCCTCCTCTGTCTTCAAGGAGCTGACACATTAACTGAACACCTACTACGTGTCAGGTCCTGTGCTCGGCTAGGGGTTAGTGATGCATGACAGAGGACGGTTGCTGCCATCATGAAAGCTGTCACATCCCTGTGGGCAAGTCAGACAACACGGTGGAGAGAAACTGACAAGCGTTAGATGGGGGACAGGAGGGCCCGTGGCAGAGGAGATATTTGAAACAAAACCTGTGTGTGGCTGGCGTGAACAGTCCAGACAGAAAAGCAGGTGCCAAGTCTCTGAGGCGGAGATGATGCCAGTGTATTCCCAGAAAGAGGTGGCTTGTATGGCAAGAGGCCTGGGAAGTGGCCCCTGGCAGCAGGGCAGAGCCAGTGTGGGGCCAGCGGGCTGGTGATCTAATCCAGATAGGAGATTTGGGCTCTGTGCACAGGCCAGAGCAGCAAAGGAACACCCTACCCAGAGGACTGCACCTGGGGTAGTGGGGAATGGTTCCTGACTTCCCTACAGGATGGACCTTGTGGGTCAAGGCCTGGCTTCATCTCCTAAGTCTGCTCTCCTTTCTGTGGTGGGTGCCTGGAGGCAGTCGGAGGGGAGGCAGTTAAGGGACAAAGATGCCCTGGTTTCCACCCACTGGGTGAGGCCATCAACTGGAAGGGCTTCGTCCAGCACCTGACCGCCCACTTCCACCCTTGCCTCCAATACAAACCAGCCTGGGCAGCTTTTTAAGCCACCACTGACTGCTCAGGCCACGCACCCAACCAATGAAGTCAGAAAAGGAGAGGGGGTTGCCAGCTGGCCTCAGTGGTTTTAAGACAGGGTCTCAGTCCGTTGCTAAGGCTGGAGTGCAGTGGCACGAGCTTGGCTCACTGTAACCTCTGCCTCCTAGGCTCAAACAACCCTCTTACTTCAGCCCCCCACCAAGTAACTAGAACTACAGGACCTCACCACCATGCCTGGCTAATTTTTCTATTTTTTTTTGTAGAGATGGGGTTTTGCCATGTTGCCCAGGCTGGTCTCAAACTCCTGAGCTCAAGCAATCCTCCCACCTCAGCCTCCCAAAGTGTTAGGATTACAGGCATGAGCTACCGTGCCCGGCCTCCTCAGTGGTTTTTTTGTGGGAGGAGATGGCCAGAGGCAGACCTGTGTTACTTACAGTTAAACGATTACAAGCTTTTAAAAGTTTTTAAAGCTCCCTGGCAATTCCAATGCATGGGGAGCATAGGGCTTTCCACGGTTATGCAGAGGAGAGGCGGCCTCCAGAGGAGAAGTGGAAGTGGCCCCCAAGTTAGTTTCTCCATTCAGAGTCCACAAGCCACCTGCACCAGGGGCATCTGGAGTTCAGGGCAACAACTTAGCTCCCTAGGTGCCTCCCATCCCAGTCCAGGACCCAGGATGTCCGGCAGGCATGGAATTCACATCTCCAAACTCCTTAAGGATGCTCCTCCTGCCCACTAGCAGCAGAGCCTGTCAGAGCCCCTGTCTGGAGATGGGAGATCAGCACCGAGACAGGAGGCCTGAGGGCTTGTGAGGGAGCAGGAGGACAGGGGCCTGCCTGGTGTCAGTGCTGGGGGGCAAAAGGGGACCCTGGGATGGGAGGTGGAAGAGGCTGGGAAGCAGGAAGGAGGGACTGGCAGGGAGGAATGCCTGGCTCTCACTTCCCTCAGCTGAAGGAAGAGCCCTCCCCAACCCTTTCTGGCCACAGGGCAGAGCTTCTGGGCTCTGGTTCTCTGCCTGCCTGGCAACAGCATCCCCCTCCAGGAAGGTTAAAGCACAGATGGTCAAACACACTGAGTGGCTGACTCAGGGGCCTGGGAAGAGCCTGAGACTTGAATTTCCCTAGGTACCCTGATGCTGCTGCCGGTCCGGGGACTGCAGCCTGACAGCTGCTTCCTGGAGAAGACAAAGCTGCCTCTGCAGGGAGCACCATGGATGCCTTACATGGCACCCACACCCCGCCCGCCCCGGGCAAACGCTGGCCAGTGCTCTCGAACTTCCAAACACACTTCCCTCTCTCTTTGGATGAGGGTTAGGATTGGAGAGCTGGCTCCCTGTCTTCTGCTGCCAGACACAATGCCTCCATCCCTCAGTGCTTCTTGTAGCTGGAAGGGCCCTGACTTGATGTGCGGTGCAGGGCTGAGGGGGGCGAGTGCCCTGTGGGTGAAACCCTCCTCTGCATCCTGAGGCCAGGTCCCATGAGTTCTCTCTTTAAAGGTCTACAGGGGATTAAGGGGAGACTTCACTGAGAGACAGAGACTGGAAGTGAGGAATGAATTAATTCAGCAATAAGAAACAGCCAAGGTCCACAAAAGAAATGGGCAAAGGAGAAGAAGGGTATTTTACAAAAGAAGTACCAACAGCCGCTAAATACAAGCAATGATGAGCTTCACTAGAAACGGGAATCACCCCGATTGGATTTGTTTGTCCCTCACAGGGTGGCAGAGGTGAGAAACCCTGCCAGGGCTAGTAGATCAGGGCCAGACAGAAGGCAGGGTGAACTACGCGTCCCCTAGAGAGCGAGTTGGCAACAGGGACCAACAGCCTTTAAAAGGTATACTCTCTCGTCTGCCACTTCGCAAGCAGGAAGACTTTCTATGGAAATAACCAGTGAGCAAAGATTTGTGCCAGGACATTTATCTCAGTGGGGCTTTCAAATATCAACACATGGGAAGCTGAATACTATGCAACCGCACGATGATGGGATCTCGAGATGTTCAGTGAAGAGGAAAAATGTCCAGATACAGGAAGGAAAGTCTATCCGCAGTTTGAAGGGTGAGCCAATTCTGCAGAAGCGTATGACTGCTTATGGCCATGAATACGTAAAGAAAGCCGTCTGGAGGTTCACATGTCCAAAAGCTAACAGCGGTGTGATTTTTTTTTTTTTTTTTGGCTTGGCTCATGCTTAAGTTTTTTTCTGTGAGGATCAAGCATGACTCATATTAAGAAAAAAGCATCCAGGATGGGAAAGTCCGGAAGGGCATTCCTGCACAGGGAACAGTGTTCAGAGAATCACCAGCACCCAAGAGTAGGGCTTGACTGGAGGGGTGCAGAGGGTACCGCAAGTGGGGAGAGAGGGCAGGTGCCCAGGGGTCTCGGGAGCCCCTAGTATGGGTGCAGGCTTTAATCCAACCAGAGGTAAACAAGACAGATCCGTGAACGGGGCTGCAGCTGTTGGCTTCAGCATAACAGGCCGTCCATGAGGGTGGAGAGTTGATTCCTTCTGATCCCCTGAGGGACATATGGGGCCACTGCGGAGAGACCAGACACCAGGACAGGGCTGCCCAGGAAGGCAGAAGGCAGGACAGCCAGGCACTGCAGTAGCCTCCTTAGCTGGTATTGGTGGGTGGAATGGCCAACAACCAACCAACGCCATATCCCCAACATAAGGACCAGGGCCAGGCCCGCGAGAAACATTCTGCGCTTTGAGGGTGGCAGTCCCTTCCTCTTAGCCATCACCATGCTCCTCCTTTCTCCTGCCTCCAGTGCCCAGCCCTTGGTTGGCACCCAACCAGTATTTGCTGAATGAATAAACATCCATGATGATCTGCACTCTCCCCCATTCCCAGTACCATTCATTTATTTGTTCATTCACACTGCAAACACTGACTGTGGCTACGTCTAGGGCTACAGAGATTAACAAGGCTCCTGCCTCCAAGAACGATACTGACGTGCTGGACCAGAAAGCTCCAGCTCAGTGGTGGGTGGAAACCCCACAGTGCAGGTCGGCCTGGGTGCCATGAGAACCCACAGTAGAGCATCTGACGCTTGGGCCAGGGGAGGCCTCCTTAAGCAAACACGGCTGGGACCTCAACAGTTTGAGGAGGGGAGTGACACGGTCACATTCAGGCTATCAAAGAGGCCCCTCTGCTGCAGTGAGGAGGGCAGTCTTCAGTCTTCAGTCTTCAGGGAACGCAGGGGCCAGTTAAGAGGCCAAAGCGATAGTGCGGGCCACAGGTGGTGATGTCCTGGGCTAGGATGGTGGCTGATGAGAAAGAGGAAAGGGATGGACTGAGAAACACCAGGTGGGTGACAGCCAAGGACACTCCTAGATTTCTGAGCAGAGCCATCAAGTGGATGGTGGTACCATTGGTTACAGTGGGGGCAACTGGAAACAAGTGGCTGGCTTTCGGGAGAGTTAGGTCAGTTTGGAATACACTGAATTTGAGGGACTGAAGGCGTCTGGAGCTCAGAACAGCTTTCTGGTCAAAAAGGAGGTGGCAGAGAGGGCAGCTGGAAGCCATGGGGTGACTCTGCCCACCCCGACTATCAGCTTTGGAAGAAGAGGGCAATGCATAACTCCGAGAACCGGCTGAGTCGAAGGCTGGGGGAAAGGCGCTAAAGACAGAGAGGGTGTGGCCTCAGGGCAGTTAGACAGATGGGGGGAGGAGGTGCTTCTGAAAGCCAGTGGGAGAGGATGCTTCTGGAAGCGGGTGGAGACAGGGAACAGGACAGTCTGTGGGTGAGAGGCCAACACACACAGCAGTGGCTCTCGCTGGGGAAGACTGCCTCCTAGAGGACATGTGGCAAATGCCAGGACATTTTTGGGTTTCACCATTGAGAAGGTGCTACTGGGACCACGTGGGTTGAGGCCCCGGGCCAGCACAGTGGCCAGGGCACAAAATGTGGAAGAACTCTGAGCTAGAAGAAGCTCAAACTCTGGAAGGAATTCCTTTCAAGACACTCGAAGCCCAGGAAAAGTGGGTACTTGGAGAGCCCGAGGCTCTTGGGAAACCAGGAAGGGAAGGAAGGATTGGGCTGGAGAGGTGGAGATGCTGTTAGTTCCACTGTGAGACAGGAGGCGGTTATCAGCTGAGGGTGAGCAGGGAAGACAGAGGCCTGAGGAGGGCAAACAGGGAAATGGCTGCTGTGGGACTCAGGGACAACCGTGTGGTGAGCGGAGCTAGGCCAGGGATCAGATTTGCTGGGGTGCCTGCCTGGTCGTGTGAGAGGCTGTCTTGCAGGGTTGGGAGAAAACAGTTGGCTGGAGAGAGGGGTGGTGAGACCTAACACTGCGCCCCAGGCCCTGCCAGCAAGGAGGTTTGCCCACACTGGCAGCAGGATGAGTAATGCCAGGCTGCAGCACGTTCTCCATGAAACTCCAGTCACTGACTTCAAGAGCTACTAGCAAGAGGCTGGGCTAGTAGCTCTTGCTCTTTCATCTGAAAGCCCAGGCCCAGCCACTCCACAACTCCTGGTGCGCCCATTACTAACTACTGTCCAAAGATAAGACAGGGCTCATCTCTGAACTGAACTAATTCCCAAATTACACTTTTGCAGCCTTCGCTGGTTCTCAAAACCAGTTCTCTCCAGACTGAGCCAAATCTAGGTGTTCCTATTAGCATAGCTCACATTCCTTTGAAAACCACAACAAGAAAACAGACAGAGAAATCAGGTTCCAGGAGAAGGATGGCAAATTCTGTGGGAATGCCTGGAAAATCTCTGGTGCCCAGGAATACCAAGGAAAATTCCCTTCCACCAGAAAGTAAGAGGAGAAAGGCGAGACTTGTTAGTGGCACAGGAGAATTTTTAAAACCTTCCATTATTCAGGATGGTCTCCTGGCTTCTAGAGTATTCTAATACGTAAGTTTGTATATTGCATAAAGTCCCTATTGAGAAGGTGTTTATTAAATCAGACTTTCAGAGATGGAAGGACAGAAGGTTTTTGTATTCAGTGCCCCCATCTGAAGAGCTAATTTTCTGTACAGACACCAGACAGGCTCTTGGGGAGGCATTCAGGGGTCAGGTGTCTTAATGTAACTGGGGAAACACTGAAGATAAAGTGTGATGATGGGCACATTACGTTCAACACATCACTCTATGTTCATGTATGCTTGAAATTTTCCGTAACAGAACTTTTTTTTGAGGTGGAGCCTCGCTCTGTCGCCAGGATAGGGTGCAGTTGTGTGAACTCAGCTTACTGCAACCTCTGACTCCCTGATTCAAGTGATTCTCCTGCCTCAGCCTCCTCAGTAGCTGGGATTATAGGCATATGCCACCATGCCCAGCTAATTTTTGTATTTTTACTGAAGACAGGGTTTCACCATGTTGGCCAGGCTGGTCTCCATCTCCTGACCTCATGATCCGCCTGCCTCGGCCTCCCAAAGTACTGGGATTACTGGCATGAGCCACCGTGCCTGACCCTTAACTTTTAAACTAGTTTTCTTTTTAATTTTTTTGGGACAAGGTCTCACTGTTGCCCAGGCTAAAGTGCAGTGGTGCAATCTCGGCTCACTGCAACCTCCACCCTTCAGACTCAAGTGATCTTTCTGCCTCAGCCCCCAAGTAGCTGAGACCACAGACATGGAACACCATGCCCAGCTAAGTTTTTGTATTTTTGGTAGAAATGGGGTTTCACCATGTTGCCAAGGCTGGTCTTGAACTCCTGAGTAAGTGATCCTCTCAGCTCGACCACCCAAAGTGGTGGGATTACAGGCATGAGCCACCTGGCCTTAAATGAGTTTTCAGTATAGGGAATCACAGTCCCCAAACCCAGGATGGCAGCCAGAGCACCGGGAGGAGTGACCATTCCTTGGCTTCCTAAAGCAGGGCAGAGACAAAAAGGAAGGGGGGCGGTGGTAGAGGAAGGAGGAAGAAGAGGAAGAGCGGGTGTTGGGGGGAGGAGGGGGGAGGGGGAGGAAGAGGAGGAGGAGGAAGAGAGCTCCCCACATGGTCTGTCCATAATTCTCTCTAGAGTCCTTGAAGTCATGCTGTCAGAATGGAGGCCACTCTGTAAGTAGGGCCTTAACAGGTGCCAGGCCCTCTGCAAACACCTATGAGGTAGGGACCACCAGGATGTAGAAGCCACCATCTCCACATTCCGGACAGGGACACAGAGGCTTATAAGTTCTGCTGTGAGGAAGTGGAACAGCGGGGCTTTCAGCTGCCAGGCTCCCGCCCCTCTGAGAGTTTAAGCTCAGCGTGGTGCAGAAGTTCAAGTTGATGACGTTGACAGTAAAGAGAGCAGCCCAAACATAACGAAGGGCTGTCCACAAGACCCTCTGTGTTCTGCTGACCTGGGCCTGACCAAGCATGGGGGCCTCAGTGGGCAGACAGGGGTAGGCCTGCCTGTGCCTGCCCTGGACAGGACACTTGCCAGGGTCCTTTCCACACACGGGACCCAATCAATCAGCCCAGGCCAAGCCAGGTCAGGCTGTGCTTTTCCAGCCCCTTCCAGCTTTCAGAACGCCCTGTCTCTGGTTCCTTCCTCTCCTCCCACTGTCTTATTTGGTACATGTTCCCTGTCTTAACAATGAATTTTTCCTCTTTTGGGAACTTATGGCCAATGTTATACAAAAGCAATGGACAAAATGGAGTTTGAAATGAAAACGAAACTTCACAGTCAACGTTTCAAGGCTGCAGTTATCCTGCACTGTGGAACGTCACAGAGTCACAGGCAAAGGAGGCAGTGTCCAATGGGATGGCCACCAATACCTGCTCTACAAAAAATGCCTCCATTTCTTTACCTGCTACTTTATCCCGAATAAGTTTTGCAGATTCAACTTCACCAATGCTGCTGAACAGGCTTCGTAACTCATCCTGGGTCATGTTCTGAGGGAGGTAGTTGACGATCAAATTCGTTCTCCCGATGTCACCCCTGCAGTCTTCGGCCATGTGGTCTTCATAACCATTAGACATTGTATTTTTCAAAAATCTGCACAGGAAAAAAGGGCAAGTAAATTCCGAATGTTCACACTGCAGTATGTGAAGATAAAACTAGTTAAGTGCATTTGCACTAGATTTTTTTCTTTCTTTCTTTTCTTTTTGAGACAGAGTGAGACTGTCACCCAGGCTGTAGTGCAGTGGCATGATCTCAGCTCACTACAACCTCTGCGTCCTGGATTCAGGCAATTCTCCTACCTCAGCCTACTGAATAGCTGGAATTACAGGTGCCCTCCACCATCCCCTGGTAATTTTTGTATTTTTAGTAAAGATGGGTTTTGCTGTGTTGGCCAGGCTGGTCTCAAACTTCTGGCCTCAAGTGATCCTCCCGTCTCAGCCTCCCAAATTGCTAAGATAAGAGGTGTGAGCCACGGCGCCTGGTTCTGCACTTAGAGATTCTTTTCTTTGCTGTATATTAACTTACAGTCACACCAAAATCTGCATGTGGATGTTTACAGCAGCTTTATTCATAATTGCCAAAACCTGGAAGCAACCAGCAAGTCCTCCCATGGGTGAATGGATAAACAGACTCCATTTGTGTGGTTCTGTACACGGGCATTTTTTTAATGATAAAAAGAAATGAGCTATTAAGCCAGGAAAGGCATTTAAAGAAACTTTAAATGCATATTTAAGTTATGATTAAATCTGTGTGATTCCAAGTCTGTGACCTTCTGGAAAAGGCACACTACAGAGAAAAAGATCAATGGTTGCCAGGGATGTGAGTGGGCAGGGAAAACAAACAGTGGAACACGGAATTGTCAGGGTTTTAGGGCAGTGAAACCATTTTGCACAAAATGTAATGGTGGGTGTGGACAATACATGTTTGTCAAAATCCACAGAATGAACAACATACAGAGTGAACTGAACTCTGAATTACGGGCTTTAGTTACTAATAATGTATCAATATTGATTCACCAAGAATAAAAGAGGTACCATGTGAATGTGAGATGCTAATAATGGGTGTGGTGGCACCAACACAGCTCACTGTAGCCTCGAACTCCCGGGCAATCCTCAAGCGATCCTCTCATCTCAGTCTCCTGAGTGGCTGGGAATACTGGCATGTGTCATCACACTCGGCTTATTTTTGAAACTTTTTGTAGAGATGGTATCTCGCCCAGGTTGGTTTTGAACTCCTGGCCTCAAGTAATCCCTCCGTCTCAGCCTCCCAAAATGCTAGGATTACTGGCCTGAGCCACTGTGCCCAGTTTCTTTCTTTTTTAAAAATTTTTTATTCAGGCCGGGCGCGGTGGCTCATGCCTGTAATCCTAGCACTTTGGGAGGCCGATGCGGGTGGATCACGAGGTCAAGAGATCAAGACCATCCTGGTCAACATGGTGAAACCCCGTCTCTACTAAAAATACAAAAAATCAGCTGGGCATGGTGGCGTGTGCCTGTAATCCCAGCTACTCAGGAGGCTGAGGCAGGAGAATTGCCTGAATCCAGAAGGCGGAGGTTGCGGTGAGCCAAGATAGCGCCATTGCACTCCAGCCTGGGTAACAAGAGCAAAACTCTATCTTAAAAAAAAAAAAAAAAAAAAAATTTGTTTATTCAGCCAATACTTCATTCTAAAGCCAAGGAATGAGTGCTTTCCACTTTACAATTTTTCTGTAAATCTAAAACTGCTCGAAAAAACAGTCTATGAACACAAAACAGAACAACTCTGTCCACTAGGAGGGCTTCGAAGAGATCTACAAACAATTCCAGCACCACAATTTAAGATCCTGTAAAAAAAAAACCTTTGGGTTGTCTCTCGAGAACATTCCAGATTTCCAACTGCTTCCTCCCCATGTCCGGAGCCCGTGGGGTGCGCCTGAACCCCACGCCTGGACACTCTGTTGCCGAGGGGGCAGGCAGGCAATGGTCCTCTGCATCTGTTTATTCCCAAAGATGCAGTGACTGAGCTGGAAAGAGGTGAGGGTTTCTGTACCAGTCAGAGGAACTTGGTCTTCACAGCTTGCAGGCTTTGAAATGTCTTTCTCAGTTGCTGAAGTCTTTCCTTTCAGTGATAAACATCAGAGCCAGTGATGGCTTTGGACAAGAGTCTGGATCAATGCAGCCGAGAGTGCCAAGTCTGCCCTTCTGAAAGTGTGTCGCACACTGAGCTCGCTCCTCAGAGGTCCCTCGTCCCTGCCTCTAAACATGCAGGTAGTCACCCCTGTGGATGACCACTCCCCCCGGGGAGGTCTTGGCGAGAGCCCACCCGTTTCCCTGGATCCCTGTTGCTCAGTTCTTTGTTATGTTTGAACACCCAGTGCCCACGGTCACCCGCCTTTGGCCTTCTCTAAAAATAGCCTTGCCAGTGGTTACATAAAAATCCGAACACATCTGTCACATGGAGACTTCCTACCTACTCCCTGAATCAACGCTGAGGGAAGAATTAGGTCTGGTTTCTTTTTTCCTGGGGGAAACATCCAGGTCTTCCCTACCCTCCTACTACTCTCGGATACTGTGCAAAATCAGTACAATTTCCTAGCATTTCTTTTACTTGAGGATATCCTATGCTCTTTGCTCTACAGAAAGTAGGTTAGCATCAAAAGCCATAGAAGAAAAGATTGAAAAGTGAGACTTCGTGAAATTAAAAACTTCTGTACAGCAAAAGGCATCATAGACCAAGATGAGGAGAAGTAGCCGGGGGGAAAAGATTCACTGCACATTCTACCATTTAGACCTGTAGTTCTTACCCTGTGCCATTCTGCCCCCCAGGGGACACTAGGCAATGTCTGGAGACATTTTTGGTTACTGTGACTCTGTCAGGGCCAGGGGTTGTGGGGTGCTGCTGACATCTGGTGGGGAGAGGTCAGAGAGCTTTAAAGCATCCTTCAGGGCACAGGTCGGCCGCACAACCAAGACTTATCTAGCCCTAAATGTCAGTACTGCCAAGGCCGGGAAAACTTAATTCAGAACATCTACAAATTAGCAAGCAATAAAAGAAGAGACATAACCAAGAGGGAGGTAGATAAAGGATATTAGTGGCAATTTATAAAGGCCTGAAATTCACATGGCTCATAAGTCCAGAAAAAGACACTGAACTTCATCTTCACGAACAATGAGGAAAATGAAAAAGAAAACCAGATGCTACTTTCTGCCAGGTGCATGGAATAAAATCCAGTGCAAGATCACCTGCTACTGATCTGAGTATGAGACGGGTACAACCTTCTGACTCACAACTGCAGGAATCTGTTCTACAAAAATAATCTCACAAGTGCAGGAGTTCAAGACCAGTCTGGGTGACAACGTGAGACCCTGTCTCTAACAAAAAATAAAATAATTTAGTGAGCACAGTGACCCGCACCTGTAATTTCAGCTACCCAGGAGACAAGGGCAGGAGGATCGCTTGAGCCCAGGAGATCAAGGTTGCATGTGATCCAGCCTGGGCAACAGAACAAGACCCGGTCTCAAAACAAAACAAAACAAAACAAATGCAAGGAAGTCACTACCACGTGGTTCGTAAGATTATAAAACTGGATGTAATCTAAATATTTGTTAATGGGGAATGGCTAAATAAATATCAACTTTCAGTACCAGCTTGGGACCACCAGGATTACAGTTTAATCGTGAGAAACTCCACGTGTCTGTTACACTATCTGTGGCCATGAGATTTTAAAATAGATCACTGGCTCAAAATCAAACAGGCGAAAATATTTGCTGGAGGCTGATCCAAACAGAGCACAAGGGTTAACTCTAAAGACCTAAATGCAACTAAAGCTTGTTCAAAATGTGATTCAAGCATTTCCTTTCTTTCTTTCTCTTCTTTCCTTTACCTTTCCTTCTCCTCACCCTTTCTCTAAGAGTTAGACATCTACTCTGTTTTACCCTCATTCTGCTTTCATGGAGAGTGAAACGGACAATGGTTGCCCCATGCTTACTGCCCACAGTGTGGTATCCTCTAGGCCTGGGAAAAAGTGGACCTTCTGAAACACACATCATGGCCTGTGCGACAAATCTGGCCCACTGCCTGTTGTTATAAATAAAGTTTTATTGGAACACAGCCTGTCTCATTTGTTTATGTATTGTCTGTCTATAGATAGTTTTGTACTACAATAACAGAGTTAAGTAGTAGCAACCGTATGGTCCAAAAAGCTGAAAATATTTACCATCTGGCTCTTCACACACACAAAAATATGCCGACCTCTGTTCTAAAATGTAAAAATATAAAATTTCTAGGAGAAAAATCTTTGTGGAGTTGGGCTGGGCAAAGACTTCTCAGACATAATACGAAAAGTCCATTTCATTAAAAAAAAAAAAAAAGATAACCCAGATATCATCAAAATTTAAAACTTTTGCTCTGTGAAAGACACTGCTAACAATTAAAATCCACTGACTGAAGTAAACATTTGCAAAAAGGACTTATAGTCAGAATACTTTTTTTTGTTTGTTTTTTGGAGTCAAAGTCTTACTCCACTGCCCAGGCTAAAGTGCAATGGCACAATCATAACTCACTGCAGCCACAAACTCCTGGGTTCAAGCAATCCCCCTGTCTCAGCCTTCCAGCTAATTTTTTACTTTTTGTTGAGATGGGATCTCACCATGTTGCTTGTACTGGTCTCAAATTCCCAGTGTCAAGTGATCCTCCCAACTCAGCTTCTCAAAGTGTTAGAATTATTGGCGTGAGCCACCTCACCCAGCCCAGAACACATTTTTTAAGCTCTCAAAACATAATAAGTGGCCGGGCGCGGTGGCTCAAGCCTGTAATCCCAGCACTTTGGGAGGCCGAGGCGGGTGGATCACGAGGTCAAGAGATCGAGACCAGCCTGGCCAACATGGTGAAACCCCGTCTCTACTAAAAATACAAAAAATTAGCTGGGCATGGTGGTGCGTGCCTGTAATCCCAGCTACTCAGGAGGCTGAGGC
>NW_016107578.1:2568583-2576049 GCF_001604975.1 Cebus imitator | reverse complement strand
ATAATAAGCAGACCGGGTGCAGTGGCTCATGCCTGGAATCCCAGCACTTTAGGAGGCAAAGGTGAGGGATCACCTCAGGTCAGGAGTTCGAGACCAGTCTGGCCAACATAGTGAAACCCTGTCTCTACACACACACACACACACACACACACACACACACACAAACACACACCCACACGTGAGGCATGGTGGTGCGCATCTGTAATCCCAGCTACTAGGGAGGCTGAGGGAGGAGAATCATTTGAATTCAGGAGGCAGAAGTTACAGTGAGCTGAGACCAGCCTGGGCGACAGGGCCAGACTCCATCTCCAAAGAAAAAAAAATCCAAACAAACAAATAAAAACCAACAACAAAACCCAAAAAAACCCAGAACAACATAATTAGCAAACTACCTCGGTTCAAAAACGGCAAAGATTTGAACAGATACTACACCAAAAACTACATATGAATGGTAGACAGGCACATGAAAAGATGCTCAACATCATTAGTCAAATTAAAATCACATCGAGACACTGCTACCCACCTATTCGAATGGTTAAAGCAAAATAAAACAAAAACAAACAACAAAACAGACAATGTCAAGTGCTGGCAGGGATGTGGAGAAGCCAGTATATTCATGCACTGCTGGTGGGAATGCAAAATGTGAAATGTGACAGCCACTCTGGGAAACAGATTGGCAGTTTCTTATGGTAAAATACACACTCAGTTTGGGATCCAGCAATCCTACTCCTAGAATTAAGGCAACAGAAAGGAAAACGTATGTTCACACGAAAAGCTGTATACAAATGTATACAGTGGAATTATCAATAACCATCCAAAACTGCAACAACTCAAATATTCTTCAAGCCATTAATGGATAAACTAGGATACACCATACAACAGAACACTACTCAGCAATAAGAGGTACCGCCAATTCATGCTACTTGTGTGAATCTCAAATATGTATTGCCACATCATTTCCGTGCCTTCCTGGAAAGGGCAAAACCGTAGGGATGGATCTGTGGTCACTGGGTTAGGAAGTGAGGGGAAAAGTTGATTACACAGGGACAGGAGGAAGGAATGAACTTTCCAATCTTTATTATGATAGCAATCAAACAACTCTATCCATTTGTCAAAACTCTACTCCAAAGAATAAATTTCCCTACATGCACATTTAAAAATAAATTGGCTTGGTGTGGTGGCTCATGCCTTTAATCCCAGCGCTTTTGGAGGCCAAAGTGGGAGGACTGCTTGAGCCCTAGAGTTTTGAGACCAGCCTAGGCAGCATAGCGAGATCCCATCATTACAAAATAAATAAATAAATAAAATAAAAAATTACTCAGGCTTGGTGGTGCACACCAGTATGCAATCCCAGCTAATTGTGGGGCTTGGTAGGGAGGATCACTAGAGCCTGGGAGGTCAACACTACAGTGGGCTATGATTGTGCCACTGCAGTCCAACCTGGGCGACAGAGTGGGATCCTGTCTTAAAAACAAAAACAAAACCATAATAAAAATAAATGTTAAAAGGTTTAAAATGAGAACTTCTGCTTTGCTGCCCTATTCCTCCTGACACCTGGGGTCAAGGCTGAGCAGCCCCTGCAGGTCAAGTTCTTAGTCAACTGGCAACAAGATAGAAACCACAATCCGTTCCCCCCTCCAAAGCAGTTTCATGGCGTTTCCAGATCCCACTCTGCTCTCTGGAGGCCCTTCCCTTGACCTTCTCCAAATGTCAATCATCCATCCAGGGCCAAATCAGCTTCTGTCCCACAAGCTCCAACCACAACCAGGCCTGGGCACCACTCAATTATCAATGACCCCAAGTTGGAGCCACCTCTGTCTCTCTTAAGGTACAAGGCCTGCACAGTCCCGCAATCAAGACACTTGCGCCTCTGGTCTCCCCTGTCAGTAGTGTCACCCTTTGCGGAGGCTCGGAGATCACGCTATGATGCTCACAGTCAGGTATGCTGTTAATAAGCAGTCTTAGTTGGCGCGGTGGCTCATGCCTGTAATCCCAGCCCTTTGGGAGGCTGAGGAGGGCAGATCACCTGAGATTGGGAGTTTGAAACCAGCCCGGCCAAAATGGAGAAACCACGTGTCTACTAAAAATACAAAAAATTAGCCGGGGGTGGTGGCACATGCCTGTAATCCCACTGACTCGG
Organism: Cebus imitator; assembly: GCF_001604975.1. Lineage (NCBI taxonomy): Eukaryota > Metazoa > Chordata > Mammalia > Primates > Cebidae > Cebus > Cebus imitator. Next base: position 2,573,909 of record NW_016107578.1, on the reverse strand, counting down.
GAGGCTGAGGCAGGAGAATCGCTTGAACCCAGGAGGTAGAGGTTGCGGTGAGCCAAGATTATGCCACTGGACTCCAGCCTGGGCAACAAGAGCAAAACTCCGTTGAAAAAAAAAAAAGTGGCCTTGAGTTGTGACAGTGCAGTTTCCCAGGGGTGGGACGCAAGGCCTTTCACGATCAGGCCCAGGCAGTTCTTCAGCCTCAGTCACCATTCTCCCTTCCTGTTCACTCCAGCTTCTTCCCAATATGCTACAGGCCTCTGTTTCGGCTGTTCCCTTTGCAGGGCACAAGTGTCCTCTCCTTCATCTCCCTGCTCATTTAAAAAAATTAATATTTTATTTTATTCTGAGACGGAGTCTCACTTTGTCTCCAGGCTGGAGTGTAGTGATGCAATCTTGGCTCACTGAAACCTCCACCCCCCGGGTTCAAGTGATTCTCCTGCCTCAGCCTCCTGAGTAGCTGAGATTACAGGCGTGCACCACCACATCCAGCTGATTTTGTATTTTTAGTAGAGACTGGGTTTCTCCACGTTGGCCAAGATGGTCTCAATCTCCTGACCTCATGATCTGCCCATCTCGGCCTTCCAAAGTGCTGGGACTACAGGCGTGAACCACTGCGTCCAGTCATAATATTTTATTATTTTTTAAAAAGAGATGGGGTCTTGCTTTGTTGCCCAGGCTGGTCTTGAACTCCCAAGCTCAAGCAATCCTTCCACCTTGGCTTACCAAAGTGTTGGAACTGCAGATGTAAGCCACCATGCCTGGCCTTCCAGCTCATTTTATTTTTACTTATTTATTTATTTAGAGACAGGGTCTTTCTCTGTTGCTGAAGCTGGAGTCCAGTGGCACAATCACAGCTCACTGCAGCCTCGTACTGCCTCAGTTTCCCAAGTTGCTTGGACTTACTGGTGTGTGCCACCATGCCTGGCTAATTTTTAAATTTTTTGTAGAGATGGGGGTCTCATTTTGTTGCCCATGCTGGCTTCAAGTCATCCTCCCACCTGGGCCTCCCAAAGTGCTGGGATTATAGTTGAGAGCTACCGTGCCAGGCTGGCTCATCTTTAAAAAGCTACCTTCCTGGCCTGGCATGGTAGTTCCTGCCTGTAACCCCAGCACTCTAGGAGGCCGAGGCGGGCAGATCATCTGAGTTCAGGAGTTTGAGACCAGCCTGGCCAACATAGTGAAACCCTATCTCTACTAAAAATATAAAAATTAGCCGGCCGTGGTGGTACAGGCCTGTAGTCACAGCTACTCATGAAGCTGAGACAGGAGACTTGCCTGAACCTAGGAGGCAGAGGTTGCACTGAGTCAAGATCACGCCACTGTACTCCAGCCTAGGCAAAAGAGCGAGACTGTCTCAAAAAAAAAAGCAAAAACAAAGCCACCTTCCCCCAGGACAACAGGTTACTCTAGTTCTCAGTGCCTCCATGCCACTGCTGTAAACCTTTGTTACTGTCCCAATCACTCCTACCATTATTTGCCTTACACTCAATGACCAATGTCAACGGTGAGAACCTTGAGGGCCCAGGTTATATCACTGCCACCTAACAGTTCCCAGGTAAACCCAGGGTACGCCACACAGCAGGACCGGAGGCTGGTGGCTCTCAGACCAGGCTGGAGTGCAGAGGCATGATCATGGCTCACCACAGCCCTGGCCTCCTGGGCTCAGGTGATCCTCCCACCCAGACTCCCAAGTACCTAGGACTACAGTTGTGCTCCACTATGTAGTCCTACTAAGTCCACTACATAGACCTAAGCTTTTTTACATTTTGTAGAGAGTGGGGTCTCACTTTGTCACTCAGGCTGGAGTGCAATGGCACCATCTTGGCTCACTGCAACCTCCACCTCCTGGGTTCAAGTGATTCTTCAGCCTCAGTTTCCCAAGTAGCTGGGATTATAGGCGCCTGCCACCATGCCTAGCTAATTTTTGTATTTTTAGTAAAGACGGGGTTTCACCATGTTGGCCAGGCTGCTCTCGAACTCCTGACCTCAAGTGATCCACCTGCTTTGGCCTCCCAAAATGCTGGATTACAGGAATGAGCCACATTTTTATGTTTTGTAGAGAGGGGTATCTCGCTATGTTGCCCAGGCTGGTCTTTAACTCCTAACCTCAAGTGATCTTCCCATCTTGGCCTCCCAAGCACTTGGCTTAGAGGCAAGAGCCACCATCTGTGCTTGGCCTCAGGGATAAGTCTTGTTTGGATGATCTTTGAGGGTTTTTTACTCCAATGCACTATTTTAAACAATTCTCGTTGTCTATGTGACATTAGTGATGTTGTTCACATACGCAGATTATCCAGTGCATATACAGGGGAGAGAAATGTATGTGTCTTTATGTATGACAGAAAAAGACAGAGAAAAGCAGTGAGGCTGCTTTCCACCAGGCATGCATGAGAACCAGTTTCCTTGCATCATGACGGAGCAGGTAATCTAAACCACTTGAGCCAGGGCAAAACTAGAACAGTCAAATCTATCGTCAGGCTCAATCTTGACATTTCACACATCATCTGACGGGGCTTGGACCCAATAATTTTAAAGATCCTTTCCAGATGCAACATTCTGAGTCTTCAAGGTAAAAAAGGCTTAGGTCATTCAGGAAATGCTCTGTTGCCAGAAAAAAAGCCCAAAGCACCACCTGACCCAGTTATAACTGCCATGTAAGGAGAGGTCTCAGGTGGACACGGCACCAGCTCTTTCCAGGCCCCTGCCCATGGCCCACGGAGGGGTGGGATGCCTGGCTGGAGCAGCTCCAGCTAAGTGACAGCAAATCTCTATCAGCCAGGCTGAGGAGCCTGGGGCAGAAGCAGGTCAGGTGTGACTGGCCTGTGGCCCAGTCCAAGTGCCCCACAGCCCTGCTAAGAGCTCTGGCTTCTTTCTGGCTGGTCAAGGCCAAAGGCCACTGTGGGGATCTTGCACAGAAGTGCAAAGCAACAGGGCACAGCAGGAAAAAATCCTGGGCTCTGGGGCCTGGCAGGCCTGAGCTGGGCACTAAGTCTCCTGCTCATCAGCTGAACTACTGTACAAAAGTCACTCCCCTTTCCAGTGCTCAACCCCGCCCTCCCTCTGGCTCCACAGCGCCTGGTACAGTGAGAACCTGTCTCTAGTCCCACTTCATGAACAAAATCAAGGTGAATGTGTCTCCCCAACCTCGCTGTCTGCAGCTACGAACACCTTCATCTCCTCTCCTCCTGTCCTTGCCCTCTCTTCAAACCATCTCCACCTCCTGAATTACTTCATTTGGTGGCATGGCCCCACCTGTCCCCCATGCCACCTCTATCTATCCCTTGGACCTAATCAGGCACCATGTCCCACCAATTTGACATGTGAGATCTGTCTCTCACTGTCCTCCCACCTCTCTGCCACCATCCCTATTCAGACTGCTGTCTGCTCCCGCTAGACCAACTCCTAAAAGGGATTTTAAACTCAGTGTCTCTAAACCCAGCTTCATCTTATTCTTCCTAGTCACTCCCCTTCCTTGAGTCTGCCTGTTTCTGTTCACGGTGACATGAGTCTGGCCATCGAGTTGTTCAGGATTGTTCTCTCTCCTGTGATTCTTTCCCCTTATAAATGTCTTGCTCTTAAAAAATTTGTTTTTGTAGAGAGGGGATCTCACTATGTTGCCCAGGCTGGTCTTGAACTCCTGGCCTTGAGTGATCCTCCCACCGTGGCCTCACAACCTGTTGGGGTTACAGATGTGAGCCAACACACCTAGCTACTGATGTCTCTTTGAAAGGTACCTGGATCCAGTCACTTCTGAGTGGTCTGCTCATCTTTCCTTCCCCTGGTACAGACAAAACATCAACCACGTGCCAGGCACAGAGTAAAGCATCAGGCATACAAAATAAAGAAGCAGTCCCAGTCCTGACCTTCAGCAGTTCAGCCATTACAGGGCCACCTCAGTACTGCAATAGCCCATAACTGGTTTCTCATCTCTCCCCCAGCCTCTCGACCAGGGTGAGCAGTGAACTAAAACTGCTCAGTAGCCACCCCTGGCCTAGCCGCAGGATAACTCCCAAGTCCTCACCCAGTGGACACGTGAGCACTCCTGCCACAACTGCCCACTTCAGTCTTTTTGCCCCTGAAGACCCCACGTGGCTCTCTGAACACACTTCGATGTTCCCACCTCTGGGCTTTGCTGTGTCCTACAAAACCTCGCCCCATTGTCTTTGCCTGGCTAGCTCCTCTCCACCTGTCCTGCCCCCTCTCCTCCAGGAAGCATTCTGGGATCTCTTGTGCCCACCCAGGTCCCTTTTCTGGGCTTCCATATCAATCACGACAAAACTCTCACCGCACTCACCAGAGTGGGCTGAGATGACCTGTACACATCATGCACACTCTCTAGAGCTGAGCGGGGGCCCAGGACACAGCAGCAGGGCAGGTGCGTAAGGGAGAGTTGTTCAGAGGAGAGAGCGAGCCTCACTTCCCTCCCACAGGCTGACTTCCGTCGGTCTTCCCCTGACCCACAGCTCGGGTCGGCCGTGCCGCCTCGCTACTGCCACCTAGGGGCGCCAGCCGCGTGCTGTGTTTCTCTCACCATTCAGCCTTCAATTCGATTCAATAAACTGAACGGGATGGGAACACTAAGAAGGGAGCAGTTGATTCCGGTGGGGGTGGAGGAAGCCATCAGGCGAGGCTTCAAACAGCCAGTGAGCTTCGGGCTGAGCCATGGAGCATGAGCAACGGATCTCCAGGTGGAAGAGATCTGTCTCCTGGTGGAGGCTGCAACCAGCAGCAAGGATTAGAGTTTGGGGTCTATGTCCAGGGGCAAGGAGGGTTAGGGTGTGAAGGAACTGGCACCCCAAATAAGGCCTCTAGCTTTATCTTTTAAGCCACCAAAGAGGTCAAGAAAACGTGTCTTTTTTCTGCCCAAAGACTAAACCAGAAGGACACAATTAGATGTGCATTTACAGAAGAAAACTGCTGCAGGAGTGTAGAAAGAGGGAAGAGATGGGAAGCGGGGAGAGAGAGAGAGGCAAGAAAGCATGAGGAGGCCAGTGTTTTCATAATTCTCTCATTTCTTTTACTTGAAATAGCACCAAGGGCTGGGCATGGTGGCTCACACCTGTAATCCCAGCACTTTGGGAAGCCAAGGTGGGTGGATCACCTGAGATCAGGAGTTTGAGACCAGCCTGCCCAACATGGTGAAACCGCATCTCTACTAAAAATACAAAAAGTTAGCCGGGCGTGGTGGCGGGCGCCTATAATCCCAGCTCCTGGGGAGGCTGAGGCAGGAGAATTGCTCGAACCCAGGAGGCAGAGGTTGCAGTAAGCCCAGATGGCACCACTGCACTACAGCCTGGGTGACAAGAGTGAAACTCCATCTCAAAAA
>NW_016107578.1:2563395-2568553 GCF_001604975.1 Cebus imitator | reverse complement strand
AAAAAAAAAAAAAAAGAAAGAAAAAGAAATAGCACCATGATCTCAGACTCAACACATCCAAACTGAAACTCTGCCTGCTCAAAATCAATGTGTCAACATGAACAATATTATTTCCTTCCACATTCGGAGACGTTCATATATCTCAGACTCTGCGGGCTTTGAAGTTGCAGAATTTCATAATACATCCCGGCACAGAACTTTGCATACAGAAGGTATTCGATGACAACTGAGTGGTGTGCCCTGGAGCCTTTCGATTTTAGGAGCAGTACAACTTGGTAGTGAAGAGTAAGGGTTTTTAATCAAAGGGCCCAAGTTCAAACCCTGACACGGCCACGTCAGTGTATGAGACTAGTCGTATCAAGCAACCCATCTAAGCCTCAGTTTCTTCATCTCTAAAATGGAAATTATAACATCACTTGCCTCAAGGACTGGAGACAAACGTCCACAAAGTGTCAAGCACATAGTAAATCCTCAATAAAAGCTGGTGGTTATGTATAACATCATTAATTCAGTGCCTACCAGGCACAGACCACGACAATGCAACGAGTTTCTCGCACCCTTCAATGTGCACCACACTTTTGTCCTTCCCATTTTACAGACAAGAAAACTAAGGGTCAACAGAATCGAGCTTGTTTGAGGTCTTGGAAACATCTTCCAGGGCGCCCGTAATTCCAGCTACTCGAGAGACTGAGGCAGGAGAATCGCCTCAGATTGGGGCTAGAGGAACTTCTACAGGAAGATTATTTAGTTCAGTGATGGTTCTCACCTGTGTGTGTGGGAGAGCGCGGAGGAGACCACCCCCCACACCCTCCCCCCCCCCACGAAACCCCGGACATCTGGCACTGTTTGGAGTTATTGTTGATCCTCACGATTTGGAGGATGGGGATACTGCTGGCATCTAGTGGGTAGAGGCCAGAAATACTGCTCAACTTCCTAGATTGCACAGGGAAGACCCCCACCACACACAACCAAAAACTATCTGACCCCAAACATCACTAGCACCAACGTTGAGAAACCCCTGCCTAGCCAGATCGTTCTCCTGATCTTCTACTTCTGGAGCACTGGCCATCCGGATCCCAGATGAACACTTTCTAGCAAGGGGGCTCAGTCCCGCCACGGGAAGCCCGTGCAGAAGTTGAGCAGAAGTTCTCCTTCTCCTCCTGCTCTGCACACAGTAGGGACCAAAACCCATTTTAACAAGCCCCGCAGCCCAGAGCACCGGAAAAGGAAGGAAGAGCATCCATCCTCCATTGTTCAACTCCGGGCAGCTTGTGTCTCCAAGACACACACACATATTTCACAAATCCTAACGTCCCACGCCCCACAAACAGCTTTGTTAGAGATGGCGCTCAAAAAAAAATAGATGCAGTTTAGATTCCCCACCCCCCCGCCAGGACTCCCAGTGTGCCTACCGAAGGGTTGCACACTTCTCAAAGGACCTCGCACCGGCCGCGGTGTTCTGACAACGACCACAAAAGAATCTGTGGGATTTCCCGGGGGAGCGAGCCCGTGGGCCTTGACCTCCGCGCGCTCAAAGCGCTCCCCGCGCTCCCCCGCCGCTGGCCTCACTCTCCCGCCCCCGGAGCCCGGGCTTCCAAGACGACCGGGGCCCCGGCGGTGCAGCCCGGCCCCCTGGCGCGTGCCCACGCCGTGTCCCTCTCGCCCGTCCCTCGAGGTGCCCGAGGAATCCGGCCCCGGGGCCTGTGGCTGGCGCCCACATCGGTCCGCCCCGGCCCGCCTGCCGCGGTCCCCGTGCGCGTCCCCTCCCTCGGTCCGGCGCGGCCTGGGCCTTGGCCGGTGCAGGCCCGCGGGCGCCCCGCGGCCAGGCCAGGCGAGCTCAGGCCTGCCGCGGCCTACCCCGTCGGGCGCCGCCGAAGGCCCCCCCACCGCCTCACCTGGACGCGGGCGGGCGGGCCCGGGGCTGCTCCGGGGCGGGCGGGAGGCGGCGGCGGCGCGGCGCTAACGGCTCCGCTCGGCCTCGGTAGCGGTGGCGGCGGTGGCGGAGACGGCGACGGCAGCAGCGGCTCCTCCTCAGCGCGCACGACCCGCTCCGGCCCGCGGCCCGGACACGCCCCCCCGGCGCGCGCGCCCATTGGCCAGCGACCGACACGGCGTGCTGCTCATTGGTCGGCGTGGCTGTCGCGGCGCCCCCAGGCGCGCGGGAGAGGCGGGACTTCCGGTCGGCGCCGCCTGCGGAGGGCTCCGCGGCAGGCGGAGACGCGGGAGGCCAGCTATGGCCGCGGAGGGGGCGAGCTGGGGTCTGGATCTTGGAGGCTGACGAAATGCGGTGACTGAGGAGAGGCGCCTCTGGTCGAGCTCTTGCCGTGTGTTCCGCACCTGCCTTTCCTGCCGCCGCCTCCCATTAAGGTAGGAACGGTCAGCACGCCGAGGTTACGGGGACAGGACCTGTGTTCGAATCCCGGCCCCGACGTTTCTGCACTATGTGCCGTTAGGCAGGTGCTGACGTCACCTCGCCAGGCCTCAGTTTTCTTCTCTGGTGCACTGAGGAGGCGGGGCATGGAACGTGGTCAGCTTCACATTGCTCTTTGAGCAAGCCAGTTCCTGAAAGCTCAGCTTCTTATTCGTTCATTAAAATGTCATTGAGCGCCCACTGTGTGTCAGTCACTGTATGGGCAGTGAGCAGAAAAAAAAAATACCTGGCCTTATTGGGCTAACATTCTAGGCCAGCGCTGCCTTAGAATGCCTTAGTAGAAATAGATGCAAGATACATGTCTTAATTTTTTTTTATAGAGATGAGATCTGGCTCTGTTGCCCAGGCTGGTCTTGAACTCCTAGACTCAAGTGATTCTCCTGCCTCCGCCTCCCAAAGAGCTAGGAGCTAGGATTACAGGTGTAACTGCACTATGCCTATTTTTTTTCTTTTTCTTCCCCACCACTCTTTTTTTTTTTTTTTTTTTAAGACTGGATCTCACTCTGTTGCCCAGACTGGAGTGCAAGGGTGTGATCATGGCTCACTGCAGCCTCAAATTCCCTAGCTCAGGCAATCCTCCAACTTCAGCTTCCTGAGTAGCTGAGACTACAAGACGTGCCACCATGCCTAGCTAATTTTTTATTTCTTGTAGAGATGAGATCTTGCTATATTGCCTAAGCTGGTCTCAAACTTCTAGACTTAAGCCATCCTCCTGCTTTAGCCTCCCAAAGTGTTGGGATTACAGGCATGAGCCATGGTGCTCAGCCTATTCCTTTTTTTAATTATATATTTTTAGAAAAGTTTATTAGAGATTGGGTCTCACTATGTTGCCCAGGCTGGAGTGCAGTGGCTCTTCACAGGCACAATCATCCCACAGGTTTAACTCCTGACCTCAACTGATCCTCTTGCCTCAGGCTCCCAATAGCTGGTACTATAGGCACAGGCCACCACACCTAGCTCACGTGGGTAATTGTTAATTTTTTTTTTTTAGATGGCGTTTTGCTATTGTTGCCCAGGCTGGAGTGCAATGGCACAATCTCAGCTCACCGCAACCTCCGCCTCCCTGGTCCAAGTGATTCTTCTGTCTCTGCCTCCCGAGTAGCTGGCATTACAGGCATGTGCCACCACACCTGGCTAATTTTGTTAGAGACAGGGCTTCGCCATGTTGGTCAAGCTGGTCTTGAACTCCGGACTTCAGGTGATCCACCTGCCTTGGACACCCAAAGTGTTGGGATTACGGGAGTGAGCCCCCACGCCCGGCCGTAATTGTTAAATTTTAAAGTGGCTAGCATTCTGGGTCATCACTGTGCAGTAGAAGTATAAGCCAGCCACTTATACTTGGTCAGCGAGATATGTAATTTAAATTGATTAAATTGTTAGCCTTGTTTAAAATAAAAATAAAAACAGGTAATGTTAATTGTAATAATGTGTTTTATTTATTTATTTTTTTGACAGAGTCTCGCTCTGTTGCCAAGGCTGGAGTGCAGTGGTGGGATCTTGGCTCACTAAATCTTCTCCTCCTGTGTTCAAGTGATTCTCCTGGCTCAGCCTCCCAAATAGCTGGGATTACAAGCGCCTGCCACCACACCCCTCTAATATTTTTTTTTTTTTTAGATGAATCTCACTCTGTCTTACCCAGGCTGGAGTACAGTGGCATGATCTCAGATCACTGCAATCTCCGCCTCCCACGTTCAAAGCAATTCTCCTGCCTCAGTCTCCCCAAGTAGCTGGGATTACAGGCACAAACCACCACACCTGGCTAATTTTTGTATTTTTGGTAGAGACAGGGTTTTACCATGTTGGCCAGGCTGCTCTTGAACTCCTGACCTCAGGTGATCTGCCTGCCTTGGCCTCCCTCCCAAAGTGCTCAGATTACAGGCATGAGCCACCTCACCCAGCCTAATTTTTGTGTTTTTAGTAGAGACGAGGTTTCACCATGTTGGCCAGGCTGTCCTGCATGCTGTTTGTTTGTTTGTTTGTTTGTTTGTTTGTTTTGAAATGGAGTCTCGCTCTGTTGCCCAGGCTGAAGTGCAGTGGTGCAATCTTGGCTAACTGCAACCTCCACCTCCTGGGTTCACGCTATTCTCCTGCCTCCACCTCTTGAGTAGCTGGGATTACAGACATGTGCCACCATGCCCGGCTAATTTTCTGTGTTTTCAGTAGAAACAGTCATTATATTGCTCAGGCTGGCCTTGAACTCCTGACCTCAAATGATCCACCTGCCTTGGCCTCCCAAAGTGTTGGGATTACAGATGTGAGCCACCACACCTGACCCCTGCATGCTTTTGAAATCCAGTATGTATTTTATACTCCACAGCACAGTGCATCTCAAGTCGGACTGGCTACATTTCAAGGGCTAAACCATCACATGTTGCCAGTGGCTGCTGCATTAGACTGTGCCATGCTGGATGGTGAGTCAGAAGAGAAACCAAGTGGATTCCATGTCAAGTGTTGAACAGGCTAAGAAGAAAAGTAAATTGGGGAAAGAGCTTGGGGAATGTGGGATTTGCTGTTTGAAAGTGGATGGTTGGGGGCCGGGCGCGGTGGCTCAAGCCTGTAATCCCAGCACTTTGGGAGGCCGAGGCGGGTGGATCATGAGGTCAAGAGATCGAGACCATCCTGATCAACACGGTGAAACCCCATCTCTACTAAAAATACAAAAAATTAGCTGGGCATGGTGACACGTGCCTGTAATCCCAGGTACTCAGGAGGCTGAGGCAGGAGAAT
>NW_016107578.1:2553672-2562312 GCF_001604975.1 Cebus imitator | reverse complement strand
ATGTAGGCCTTTAGTGTCAGCTAGTTGAAAGGCTGAGGTGAGAGGATCCCTTGAGACCAGGAGTTCGAGACTGTAGTGAGTTGTGATCATGCCATAACACTTCAACCTGGGCAACAGAGCAAAATCCCATGTCTTAAAAAAAAAAAAAAAAGGCAGGGCACAGTGGCTCACGCCTGTAATCACAGCACTTTGGGAGATCCAGGCGGATGGATCACAAGGTCAGGAGTTCGAGACCAGCCTGGCCAACGTAGTGAAACCCCGTCTCTACCAAAAGTATAAAAATTAGCTGCGCAGGTGGCGGACGCCTATAATCCCAGCTACTTGGGAGGCCGAGGCAGGAGAATTGCTTGAACCTGGGAGGTGGAGGTTGCAGTGAGCTGAGATAGCACCACTGCACTCCAGCCTGGTGACAGAGAGACTCCATCTCAAAAAAAAAAAAGAGTGTAATTTTTTAATTAATTCAAATTTAAATTTAAATAACCACATAGGGCTAGTGGCTTCTGTAGTGGATGGCATAGGATTAGTACAGTGGTAAGTGCTCTGAATTGAATGGGTTCATGGCAGATACTTTATGGACATCCCCCTGTGAAATCCTAGAAATAGCTCTGTGACATAGTAGCTATAATCATTGTTGGCACGATGAAAAATAAGATACTTCATTCATTCATCTATAGTATTGTTGATAGACTTTATTTTTTAAGCTGGGCACTGTGGCTTATGCATATAATCCCAACATTTTGAGAGGCTGAGGTGGGCAGATCACTTGAGGTCAGGAGTTCGAGACCAGCCTGGCCAGCATGGTAAAACCCCGACTCTTCTAAAAATACAAAAAGTAGTTGGGCATGGTGGTGGGCACCTGTAATCCCAGCTATTTGGGAAGCTGATTGTACCTACTTGGGAGGCTGAGGCAGAAGAATCATTTGAACCCAGGGGGCAGAGGTTGCAGTGAGCTGAGATCATGCCATTGCACTCCAACCTGGGCAACAAGAGTGAAACTCCATCTCAAAAGAAAAAGAAAACATTCTAAACTTATACTGAGGTGATGGGCAACAGAGTGAGACTCTGTCTCAGAAAAAAAAAAAGAGTCTTTATTTTTTAGAAAAATTTTAGACCAAGCACAGTGGCTCAAACCTGTAATCCCAGCACTCTGGGAGGCTGAGGCAGGAGGATCTTTTGAGGCCAGGAGTTTAAGACCAGTCCTGGTAATGTAGCAAGACCTCCATTTCTATTAAAAATTTAAAAAATTTGCTGGGTGTGGCGACATACACCCGTGCTCCCAGCTACTGTGGAGGCTCAGGTGAGAGAATTGGTTGAGCCTGGGAGGTCAAGGCCACAGTGAGCCATGATTGTACCACTGCCCTCCGTCCTGGGTGACAAAGTATGAAAAGAAAAAAGAAAAAAAGAAGAAATAAGAAAATCTAAATTTTAGATTTGCAGAAATACTGCCAAAGTAGCACTAGAGTGTTACCAGGCCTGGTGCAGTGGCAGGTACTTATAATCTCAGCTACTTGGAGGCTAAGGTGGGAGGATCTCTAGAGCCCAGGAGTTGCAGACCAGCCTGGGTACCATAGCCAGACTCTGCCCTTTTTCTTCTTCTTTTTTTAGAGACTGAGCCTTACTCTGTTGCCCAGGCTAGAGTACAGTGGTGTGATCTTGGCTCACTGCAACCTGCGCCTTCTGGATTCAAGCGGTTCTCCAGCCTCAGCCTCAGCCTCCTGAATAGCTGAGATTACAAGCGCCTACCACCATACCTGGCTAAGTTTTGTATTTTTAGTAGAGACAGGGTTTCACCATATTGGCCAGTCTGGTCTCAAACTCCTGACCTCAGGTGATTCACCTGCCTTGGCCTCCAAAGTGCTAGGATTATAGGGTGAGCCCCCAGACCCTGTGTTAAAAACAAACAAGCAAAAAACAGAGTTACCATTATTCCCTAATAGTAACATATTTTAATTACAAATTTTTAACATATTAGTAACAAATTAATATAATGTAATGGATCAATACTGATACTTTGCTATAATTTAATGGACCAATACTGATACTTTGCTGTTAAGTAAAGGTCATAGTTTATTTAGTCTTCCTTTATGTTTCCCTAATATCTTTTTTCTCTTCCAGGATCCCACCTAGCAGACCATCTTACTTTTTTTTTTTTTTTTTTTTTTGATGTTTTTTTTTTTTTTTTTTTTTTTTTTTTTTTTGAGATGGAGTCTCACTCTGTCACCCAGGCTGGAGCGCAGTAATGCGATCTTAGGGGCGATCTCTGTCACTGCAACCTTCACCTCCTGGGTTCAAGTGATTCTCCTGCCTCAGCCTTCCAAGTAGCTGGGATTGTAGGCATGCACCATTATGCCTGGCTAAATTTTGTATTTTTAGTAGAGACAGGGTTTCACCATGTTGGCCAGGCTGGTCTTGAACTCCTGACCTCAAGTGATCCGCCTGCCTCGGCCTCCCAAAGTGCTGGGATTACAGGTGTGAGCCACTGCACCCGGCCAGTCCATCTCACTTTCAGGGATTTTGTTAGGCTCTTCTTGGCTGTGACAGATTCTCATACTTCCCTTGTTTTTGATGACCTTGACAGTTTTGAGGAGTGCCAGCCAGTCAGGTATTTTGGTACAGTGTCCATCCCTCTATTGGAATTTATCTGGTGTTTTTTTGTAAGAATGCGATGATGGGTTATTGGCACCAAGATCAAGGAAGTAAAGTGCTGTTTTCATCACACCATATCAAGGGTACATCCTATCAACTTCATTATTTATTTCTTTAAAGAGACAGGGTCTTGGCCAGGCACTGTGGCTCATGCCTGTAATCCTAGCACTTTGGGAGACAGAGGTGTGTGGATCCGTTTAGGTCAGGAATTTGAGACTAGCCTGGCCAACATGGTGAAACCTAGTCTCTACTAAAAAAGTACAAACATTACATTAGCTGAATGTGGTGATGCACACCTGTAATCCTAGCCACTCTGGAGGCTAAGGCATGAGAATTGCTTGAACCTGGGAGGCGGAGTTATAGTGGGAGGCAGGGGTTGTAGTGAACCAAGATTGCACCACTGCACTCTAGCCTGGGGATTATGTGTGTACCACCATGCTCAGCTAATTTTGTATTTTGTAGTAGAGACAGGGTTTCACCATGTTGGCCAGGCTGGTTTCGAACTCCTGACCTCAGGTGATCTACCCGCCTTGGCCTCCCTAAGTGCTGGAATTACAGACGTGAGCCACCATGCCTGACCCTCCTTTTCATTTTGGATATTGTGGAAGGAAGTCACTATGTGTAACTCATACCTATGGTGTGGGAGGTTATACTCCATTTCCTTAAGGATGGACTGTCTATGTAATTTTTTTTTTTTTAATTTTAGAGACAGAGTCTTGCTCTGTTGCTCAGGCTGGAGTACAGTGGTGTGATCATGGCTCACTGCAGCCTCAACTTCCTGAGCTGAAGAGATCCTTCCGCCTCAGCCTGTCTAGTAGCTGGAACTACAGGTGCGTACCATCACACCTGGCTACTTTTTGGATTTTTTTTGTAGAGATGGGATCTCACTGTGTTGCTCAGGCTAGTCTGGAACTCCTGGCCTCAAGCACTCCAAGCCTTGGCCTCCCAAAGTGCTGGGGTTACAGGTATGCATCACCGCATCTGGCCCTACATAAATTATTATTATTTTTTAAGCTTGTCCACAGCTGAAACTCATGAGTTTTCTAGAATCCTTCTGCATGGGAGATTTATCTCACTCTCCCCCATTTATTGAATTATATCAGCATGGACTGCTGGATATTTATTTTATGCTTTGGGTTATAACCTGATACTCCTGTATTTTGTCTGTCAAATTGTCCCAGCTTCGGCCATCGACCCTCTAATTTGGCTTCTGTGGCCCTTTGACATAGTCCCATCAACGTGTTTTTCAGAGTTTTGTTTGTTGGTTTGTTTTATTTGGAGTAGTTCCTTACTTTGTGGCAGCGCAAAATGCTCCAGGCCTATCTTGTGTATTTCTGGCCTTTATTCTAGTAGCAGCCATTTTTCCAAGGGGCCATGGTTCCTTTTCACAGAGAATGGTGTGGGAAGGCAAGATCTGTCGCACCAGGAGTGTTCATGGCTACTGGAATGTCATTTCTTTAGATATTTCGGTTACCAATAGATTTTTTTTTTTTTTGTGACAGGGTCTCACTCTGTTGCCCAGGCTGGAGTGCAGTGGTGCCATCTTGGCTCACTGCATTAGCCTCCTGGGCTCAAGCCAACCTCCCACCTCAGCGTCCCGAGTAGCTGGGACCACAGGCGCACACCACCATACCCAGCTAAATTTTCGTATTATTTGTAGAGTCAGGGTTTTACCATGTTTCCCAGACTGGTCTCAAACTCCTGAGCTCAAGTGATCCACCCACCTTGGTCTCTTGAAGTGCTAGGATTACAGGCGTGAGCCACCAAACCCAGCATCAATAGCTTTTTTCTTTTCTTTTTGTTTTTGAGAGAGGGTCTGCATTCACATCATTTAATCTCTCTGAGTTTCAGTTTCCTCATCTCTAAAATGGGGGTGGGCTGGATGCAGTGGCTCACACCTGTACTCCCAGCACTTTGTGAGGCTGAGGCAGGCAGATCATTTGAGGCCAGGAGTTCAAGACCAGCCTGACCAACACGGAGAAACCCCATCTCTACTAAAAATACAAAGATTAGCCAGGCATGGTGGTACACACCTGTAATCCCAGCTACTCCGGAGGCTGAAGCAGGAGAGTCACTTGAACCCAAGAGGGAAAGGTTGCAGTGAGCCGAGATGGCACCACTGCACTCCAGCCTGGGCAACAGAGTGAGGCTGTCTCCAACAAACAAAAATAAAATAAAATGGGGATGATTGTAGTACAGGTGATCCTTGAACAACCCGGGTCTGAACTGTACAGGTCCACTTACAACTGGATTTTCTTCTACTGCTGCCACTCATGAGACAAGACCAACCCCTCCTCTCCTGCCGCTGCCACCACCTACTCTGAGTGATGAGGACGAAGATGAAAACCATTATGATCCACTTCCACTTAATGGATGATGAATGTATTTTCTCTTTGTAATGATTTTTTTTTCCCTTGGAGACAAGGTCTCACTGTATCCCCGAGGTTGGAGTACAGTGGCATGATTTGGCTCACTGCAACCTTCGCCTCCCACCTCAGCCTCCTGAGTAGCTGGGATTACAGGCACCCACTACCATGCCTGGCTAATTTTTGTATTTTTAGTAGAGACAGAGTTTCACCATGTTGGCCAGGCTGGTCTCAAACTCCTGACCTCAGGTGATCCACCTGCCTCAGCCCCCCACAATGCTGGGATTACAGGTATGAGCCATGGTACTCGGCCTTTTCCTAATGATTTTTTAAAGTACATCTTGTTTTCTCTATCTTACTTTGTCATAAAAATAGAGTATATGATATAAATAAAATACAAAATATGTGTTAATGGATTGTTTATGTTATCAGTAAGACTTCCGGTCAACAGTAGGCTATTAGTAGTTAAGTTCTGGGGGAGTATGTGTTCAAGGGTCAGCTGTAATTCCTGAGGGCACTGTGAGAACTAAATTAAATAACCCACTTTTACAATCTTTGGAACTGAAGGCAGGCTCTGGGACTCACACCTGTAATTCCAGCACTTTGGGAGGCTGAGGCAGGAAGATCCCTTGAGGCCAAGAGTTTGAGACCAGCCTGGGCAACAAAGCGAGACTCCATCTCTACAAAAACTTATAAAACTTAACCAGGCATGCTGGCATGGGCCTGTAGTCCCAGCCAGTCAGGTGACTGAGGTGGGAGGATCCATTGAGCTCAGAAGTTTGAGGTTGCCATAAGCCATGATCGTGCCACTGCATGCCAGCCTGGGTGACAGCAAGACCCTGTCTCTAAATTTTTTTTTTTAATTAAAACCTTGGTCTGTTTGGTCTCAAATATCTTTATTTCCCTGCTCTGATTTTGAGATAGAAAGTTCTTGTCTGGTTTTGCTTTTTTTTTTTTTTTTTTTTTGAGTTGGAGTCTCACTCTGTCACTGGGGCTGGAGTGCAGTGGCACAGTCTCAACTCACCACAACCTCTGCCTTCTGGGTTCAACTGATTCTTCTGCCTCAGCCTCCCAAGTAGCTGGGATTACAGGCGTGTACCACCACGCCCAGCTAATTTTTTTGTATTTTTAGTAGAGACAGGGTTTTGCCATGTTGGCCAGGCTGGTCTGAAACTCTTGACCTCCAGTGATCCACCTGCGTTGGCCTCCCAGAATGCTGGGATTACAGGTTTGAGCCACTGCGTCTGGCTCTGGTTTGCTTTTTTTTTTTTAGTCAGAAGCATAGTTTTGATCCTGGGGTGTAGGAATCGGCCACAGTGTAGTTCTGGGCATTCTTATACCCCTCTCAGTCCCTGTCCATTCCTTCAGCATAAGCTGTTGTGAGTCCAGGCAGTCAGGAGACACAGAAGCTGACTGAGCCTGAGTCCCTGCTCTAGAGGACATCACTGCCCTGAGGCAGAGATGGACTCATGGATACATAAATCTACCTAGGGTGGCAAGAGATGGGCACAGATCGGCCTCCCACAGAGGGCAGTGTTTGGGCCACATTAATCCACGAGGAAGGGTCGGCTGGGCAGAGAAGAGAGGTGGAGAGTTCCTGATAGTGGGACCTGCAGGCGCAATGGCACAGATTTGTCGGGGAGGATTATTCAGGGAGCAGAGGTGCCAGCTTGGAGGGGAGATAACAATGAGGTGGCACTGGCCTTGAGGGGCCTGGAAAGTCGGGCAGAGAAGCTAGGGTGGGATTCCATAGCTCATGTAGTCAGCCCAATTCGGCCCATGCCTGTTTTCCGGCAGCCCGTGAGCCAAGAATGATTTTTCCATGGTTGAAAATATAACAATAGTATTTTGTGACGTGAAAATTACATGAAATGCAAGTTTCAGTGTCCATAAAGTTTGACAGTTTAACACAGCCACGCCTCTCCTTTGTGTGTGGCCAGGGGCCGCTCTTGAGCTATAACAGAGGCGGAAGTTGTACAGACAGGACCCGCTTCGTGAATGTGTAAACTGCATCACTTGGGGCCCTGCTCTCCCACGTTTCCCATTCTGAAGTTCTTTATAGTTAATGAATGAAGGGCCCCTGGCTTTTATTTTGCATCAGGACATGGAAATTATGTAGCCGGCCCTGGCAACAGAGACCATGTACCCTACAATGCCCCAAATAGTTGCTATTAGGCCCTTTAAAGAAAGTATTGGTGGATTCTCCCCCGGAGATTTCCATCTCCTAATACCCTGGAACCCATGAATACGGTGCCTCTCACGGCAGGGTCTTTTTTTTTTTTTTTTTTTTTTAAATGAGATGGCGTCTTACTCTGTCACCCAGGCTGGAGTGCAGTGGCGTGATCACAATTCACTATAGCTTCAAACTTTTATAAGCTCAAGCGATCCTCCTGGCTTAGCCTCCTGAGAAGCTGGGGCTATAGGCATGATGCCCAGCTAATTAAAAAAAAGAATTTGTTTTTTTTTTAGAAATGGGGTCTCACCATGTTGCCCAGGCTGGTCTTGTTAAACTCCTGGCCTCAAGCAATCCTCCCAACTCAGCATTCCAGTGTTGGGATTACAGGCATGAGCCACCGTCCCAGCCTGGTTAAAGATCTTGAAATGAGCCAGGTGTGGTGGCTCATATCTGTAATCCTAACGCTTTGGGAGGCCAAAGCTGGGGAATCATCTGAGGCCAGGAATTTGAGACCAGCCTGGCCAACGTGGTGAAACCCCGTCTCTACTAAAAATACAAAAATTAGTTAGGTGTGATGGTACATGCCTATAATCCCAGCTATTTGGGAGGCTGAGGCAGGAGAATCACTTGAACCCAGGAGGCATAGGTTGCAGTGAGCTGAGATCTTGAAATGAGCCAGGTGTGGTGGCTCATGTCTATAATCCCAACACTTTGGGAGACTGAGGCAGGCAGATCATTTATTTAAAAATAAATAAAGTTAAGCCTGGTATTTCTGTGTCTGCTTCAGGGCCAGCCTCTTCGGGTCAGAACTGTGCACCTCTTTGGGTGAGAACTGCCAGTGACCCGTTGGCTGCAGGGACTCTGCACACAGCACACTGTGGCCACCTGCCTCTCCAACTCTGACCTCATCTGGGAAATGAACTCCAAACTGCCGCTAGCCTACCTGAAAATAAATGCAACTGCCTGAGAAAAAAATCAAGCCTCCAGTCTTCCCCTATGACCAACCTCCCTGGCTCTTGAGATGGAATCGGATTCAAGTCAGGCCTTAGAAGAACACAGGGCTTCTAGAAGGTTCTTCTGGCTTTTTGGAGCTTGCCCAGCTTCTGCTTTCAGAATGGGCAGTGAACTGGGATAGGGCGTGATGCCTCAGCTCTCTTTCGGGGCTGACCGGTAAACTGCTTGCCTGACAGGCACACCTATTTCTGATGATGTCCCCAAAATAACTCCATCCCATATACAAAACCCTCCAGAAGTTTGAGAGAGAATGACTTTCCCCCACATCTGTCTCTAGTTCACCTGGCAGCCGCCTTCTCCACGTTTCAGTGGTTACCCAGGGTCCTGCTGACCCCACGTCTTAAACATCTGGAATCAGCCTCCTTCTCTCCGGAACCCTCCAGCACTCCCCACCACCAGCCTACTTTGCCATCTTTCCTTATCTAGATGGCCTCCCCC
>NW_016107578.1:2549429-2553369 GCF_001604975.1 Cebus imitator | reverse complement strand
AGGCGCGCGTCACCATGCCCAGCTAATTTTTGTATTTTTAGTAGAGACGGGGCGTCACCTTGTTGACCAGGATGGTCTTGATCTCTTGACCTCGTGATCCACCCGCCTCGGCCTCCCAAAGTGCTAGGATTATAGTTGTGAGCCACCGCGCCCGGCATCTCTCAGTTTTAAACTCTCTCAGCTAAAAGATAAATTCTCTGTGTGTGTGTGTGTATGTGTGTGTGTGTGTTTATTGTTGTTATTGTTTAAGACAGGGTCTAACTCTGTTGCCCAGACTGGAGTCCAGTGGCATGATCTCGGCTCACAGCAACCTCTGCCTCCTGGGTTCAAGCAATTCTCCTGCCTTTCTCCTGCCTCAGCCACCCGAGTAGCTGGGATTACAGGCATGGGCCACCATGCCCAGCTAAATTTTGTATTTTTATTTAATTAATTAATTTATTTTTATTTATTTTTTTACTCCCACACTGGAGTGCAGTGGCACGATCTTGACTCTGCAACTTCCACCTCCCGGGTTCAAATGATTCTTCTGCCTCAGCCTCCCAAGTAGCTGGGACTACAGATGCATGCCACTACGCCTGGCTAATTTTTTGTATTTTTGGTAGAGACGGGGTTTCACCATGTTAGGCAGGTGGTCTTAATCTCCTGACCTTGTGATCCATCCGCCTTGGCCTCCCAAAGTGCTGGGATTACAGGCGTGAGCTACCACACCGGGTCCTGTATTTTTATTTTTATATATGTGATTTCAGACGGAGTTTCGCTCTTGTCACTGAGGCTGGAATGCAGTGGCACAATCTCGGCTCACTACAACCTCTGCCTCCCGGATTCAGGCGATTCTCCTGCCTCAGCCTCCCAGGTAACTGGAATTACAGGTGCCCACCAACACACCCGGATAATTTTTGTAGTTTTAGTAGAGATGGGGTTTTGCCATGTTGGCCAGGCTGGTCTTGAACTCCTGACCTCAAGTGATCTGCCCTCCTCAGCCTCCTAAAGTGCTGGGATTACAGGCGTGAGCCACCACACCTAGCCAAGAAATTATTTTCAATGCTCACCGCCTGTTATTTTCCTGTGGCTATTGTAACAAATAATCACAACCCTGGTGACTTAAACAACACTTTTTTATTTTATTTTGAGACAGGGCCTCACTCTGCCACCCAGGCTGGAGAGCCATGGTGTGATCATGGCTCACTGCAGCCTCAACCTCCTGGATTCAGGTGATCTTCCAACCTTAGTCTCCCAAATAGCTGGGACTACAGGCATGTGCCACCACGCCCAGGTAATTTAATTTTTTGTACAGATGGGCTTCACCATATTGCCCAGGCTAGTCTCAAACTCCTGAGCTCAAGCAATCTGTTTACCTCAGCCTCCCAAAAGTGCTGGAATTACAGATGTAAGCCACCATGTCCAGTTCCAAAACAGCACATTTTTATCATCTTACAATCCTTGGGTCAGAAGTCTGAAATTAGTTCTTACTATGTTCTAAAATCAAAGCGTGCGTAGGGTTGGTTCTTTCTAGAGGCTCCAATGGAGAATCCATTTCCCTGCATTTTCCAACGTCTAAAGGCCGCCTGAATTCTTTGGCTCATGGCCCCTTCCTCCACCTTCAAGCCAGCAGTGCAGCGTCTTCCAATCTCTGATTCTGACCCTCCTGCCTCCCTCTTATAAGGACTCTGTGATGACATTGTGCCACCCAGATCATCCAGAATGATCTCCCATCTCAAGATTTTTTATTTTTTGAGATAGAGTCTCGCTTTATTGCCCAGGCTGAAGTGCAGTGGTGCAATTTCGGCTCACTGCAACCTCCATGTCCCAGATTCAAGCGATTCTCCTGCCTCAGCCTCCCAATAGGGAGGCTGCCTAGGCACCTGCCACCACACCAATCTAATTTTTGTAGTTTTATTAGAGACGGGGTTTCACCATGTTGGCCAAGATGGTCTCGATCTCCTGACCTCGTGATCTGCCTGCCTCGGCTTCCCAAAGTGCTGGGATTACAAACGCGAGCCACTGTGCCCAGCTGTATTTCTTTCTTTCTTTAAGACAGAGTCTTGCTCTGTCGCCCAGGCTGGAGTGCAGTGGTGAGATCTCGGTTCACTACAACCTCTGCCTCCTGGGTTCAAGCAATTCTCTTGCTTCAGCCTCCTGAGTAACTTGAGATTACAGGTGCCCGCCACCACGCCCAGCTCCTTTTTTTGTATTTTTAGCAGAGATGTGGTTTCACCATGTTGGCCAGGCTGGCCTCGAACTCCTGATATCAAATGATCCACCCGCCTTGGCCTCCCAAAGTGCTGGGATTACAGGCCTGAGCCACCGTACCCGGCCACCAGGTTTTTTAGGAGTCACTTTACTTTCCCCAGCTCCAGTTTGCTTATTTGTACAAGGCAGGCAGTACCCATGTCACCACCATGAGAGCCTGTTTAGAGCAGGCACCCAGCAGGGCACTTAATGTACCGTCTTGGTGGCTGTCCAGTAAACAACACAGGGGTCAGCCACACAGAGGACAGCACAGACCTCTCCACTGCTTGTCACAGAATTGCAACCTCTCTAACACCACGTGCGAGATAACGCAGGTCAATGGTCTGAGCCAGCTTGGGAAATTTTCCAGAGTTCACTTTCTGGATCCAACCTATAACCTGTCCATTCCAATTGCTTTCTTTTGCTTTATTTTTTCTCTCTCTCTCTCTCTCTTTCCTTCCTCCCTCTCTTTTTTTCATTGATGGAGTCTCACTCTGTCACCCAGCTGGAGTGCTGTGGTACAATCTTGGCTCACTTCAACCTCCTCCTCCTGAGTTCAAGTGATCCTCCCGCCTCGGCCTCCTGAGTAGCCAGTACTACAGGCATGTGCCACCACACTGGCCTAATTTTTGTATTTTTAGTAGATACAAGGTTTTGCCATGTTGGCCAGGCTGGTCTCAAACCCCTGACCTCAAGAGATCCACCCACCTTGGCCTCTCAAAGTGCTGGGATTACAGGCATGAACCAACAGCCCAGTCTCCAGAACATTTTCATCACCCCACAAAGAAGCCCTGTACCCATTAGCTGTCACTCCCCATCCCTGGAACCCACTAGTCTACTTCCTGACGCCATGGAATTTTCTACTCCAGATACGTCATATAAATGGAATCTTATCCAATGCATTCATTTGTGTCTGGCTTCTTTCACTGAACATGTTTTTAAGGTTTATGCACTATTGTAGAAGGAGTAAGTACTTTATTCCTTTTTAGGGTTGAATATAATTTCATCCTATGCTGGAGACTGAGTCAGGAGGGTTACTTGAGGCCAGGAGTTCCCTTAGGCAACATATAGCAAGACTCTAACTTTAAAATATCTTTAAAAAATTAAGCCTGGGCGGGGTGGTTCACGCCTGTAATCCCAGCACTTTGGGGGGCTAAGGCAGGCAGATCATCTGAGGTCATGAATTCCAGACCAGCCTGGCCAACATGGTGAATGCCTGTCTCTACTAAAAATACAAAAATTAGCTGGGCGTGGTGGTGGGCACCTGTAAGCCTAGCTACTCAGGAGGCTGAGGCAGGAGAATTGCTTGAACCTGGGAGGCGGAGGTTCTAATGCGCGGAGATAACGCATCAGTGCACTCCAGCCTGAGTGACAGAGCAAAACTCCATCTCGAAAACTAAAAATAAAAATTAGGTGGGAATTGGCTGGACACAGTGGCTCACCCCTGTAATCTTAACACGTTGGAAGGCGGAGGTGGCCTGATCACGTCAGGTCAGGAGTTCGAGACCACCATGGCCAAAATGGCGAAACCCCATCTCTACTAAAAATACAAAAATTACGCGGGCGTGGTGGCAGGTGCCTATAATCCCAGCCACTCAGGAGGCCAAAGCAGGAGAATTGCTTGAACCTGGATGGCACAGGTTGCAGTGAGCCAAGATTGCACCACTGCAGCAAAATTCCATCTCAAAAAAAAAAAAAAAAAAAAAAAAAA
>NW_016107578.1:2547272-2548552 GCF_001604975.1 Cebus imitator | reverse complement strand
AGTAGAGATGGGGTTTCTCCATATTGGTTAGGCTAGTCTCCAACTCTTGACCTCAGGCGATCTGCCTGCCTTGGCCTCCCAAAGTGCTGGGATTACAGGCATGAGCCATCTTGCCTGGCTAATTTTTGTATTTTTAATAGAGACAGAATTTCACCATGTTGGCCAGGCTGGTCTCAAACTCCTGGCCTCAGGTGATCTGCCCATCTCAGCCTACAGAAAGTGCTGGGATTACAGGTGTGAGCCACCGTGCCCAGCCTTCTTCCTATTCATTCAAAGCCACTGGTTCCCCTCCTATGATAACCCATTATGTATTAACCCATAGATCTATTAATCCATGAATGGATTAATCTGTGCATGAGGGCAGAATTCTCATGACCCACTCACCTCTTAAAGGCCCCACCTCTGTCAGCACTGCCACATTGAGGATTAAGTTTCAATGTGAGTTTTGGAGGGGACGAACATTGAAACCGTGGCACCAGGTGTTACCAGTCTATGAAAAGCTCATTCAAATTGATAAGCACCAAAGGAGCAAAGATCAGAAACGGACAATTCACAGGAGGAGAAGGGGAATCTAGGAGCCTGAGGGAGGATGTATCGGGCATGAAGGGAGAGAGGGCCTATGGGCCAGGGTTGGTCACAGCGAAGGATCATTCCAATGCTCCCGGGACCCCAACACTTGCTTTCGAAGGGGTGGCTGCCACTTCAATGAGAGAAACCCTTTGACAATGCATATCCAGCTTATAAGAGGGTTCATAGGCTAGACGTGGGGGCTCTTGCCTGTAATCCCAGCATTTTGGGAGGCTGAGGCAGGAGGATCACAAGGTCAGGATTTCGAGACCAGCCTGGGCAACATGGTGAAAACCTGTCTCTACTAAAAATACAAAAATTAGCCAGGCGTGGTAGTGGGCGCTTATAGTCCCAGCTACTCAGGAGGCTGAGGCAGGAGAATTGCTTGAACACAGGAGGTTGCTGGGATCCGTGATCACGCCACTGTGTTCCAGCCTGGGTGACAGAGTGAGACTCCATCTAAAAAAAAAAAGTTGTGAGATTACAGGCATGGGCCATCACTTCCAGCCAAGAAAAGGAATTTATTTCACAGTTCTGGAGGCTGAGAAGCCCCAGGTCAAGGGGCCACATCTTGCTGGTGGGACGCTCTGCAGAGTCACGAGGCAGTGCAGGGCATCACGTGATGAGGGAGCTGAGCATGCTATCTCTCTCTATTCTTTCTCTTTCTTTTTATTTTCTCTTTCTTTCTTTTTCCTTTTTTTTTTTTTTTTTTT